>NC_137057.1:18772996-19163651 GCF_032717465.1 Coenobita brevimanus | reverse complement strand
TTGACAGATTTTGAATATTTAAAAATATGAGTGAGCTTGGCATTCTTGGTTATTGAGTGTATAAACCTGCGTCTCCAACTGAAAGCATAGTATATGTAGTACCATCCAGCTCGTAGCAGGCAGTCGCTGAAGTGTTCATAGAGCAAATGTGGAAAAATATTAGAGTATGCAAAAAGCAGGATAAAATACGAAATCCGTATGGAAATGTACGATGGAAAAGAAACAAACGCATAAAAGAAGGTGCACCTTCCGTTGAGAGATGAGAAAATAAAAAGGAATAAAGAAAACCCTTTAAGGCACGGATAAAGAACCTTAATAACGAAATCAGCACGTTGACGCTGATCATTATAGGAAGCAAGCAAGTGATTATTTATTTATTTTTTTTTTTTTCAATAGGCTGCAGTCTCTCTTGCCTTCTATCTTAGTGAGGAAAGATCGAGGGCAGAAAAGGAAAAAAAAACGTTTGGTACTTTGTCATATCTTTGGAAGTTGCATCAGGGAAGCCATGAAAAAATAAAAGGTAGAAAACTCTCTCTCTCTCTCTCTCTCTCTCTCTCTCTCTCTATATATATATATATATATATATATATATATATATCTATATATATATCTATAACCATTGAATTTGTAGCAGCTGTTCCGTGTTTGCGTTTGGGAAAATTGATGGTTTGTCTTATCTGTTTAAATACGCGAGAAGGAATATCACAGAATATATGCATTTGTATCACCTTAATTCTACCACTGATAAATTACTAACGAAAATAGATTTGAAGAATCAGAGATAGGTGAATGTAAGAACCAGATGGAAATGAAAAATCAATATTAAAACTGTATTCAAACAAAGCGAAATAATCAGGTTGTTTATAATCTCTCAGTATATAAATTATGCAATATCTCCACACCTAAATTTGAAAAAAATGGATAGACTCGTAAGCAACAGTTTGGTGACTGAAGAATTAGCCGATAGTTCAGCAGAGATTGTTATGATATTTATAGTGTTAACTCTCATTTAACGACTACCCGCCAACCAACTTTCCCGTTGGTTATAAACTTCCCGACGTCGAAGCAAAACTTATTGGCGTTGCAAACTTTAGAACTCCCTCGGGACACAGAATAACGTCGGTGATTCAGAAGACTTTTGGCCACTTTTCCCAATACTCGTAATGCAGAACACGAGGGAGAGCATAGTGTATCCAGCGCTTCCTTCTTCCGAGCTGTTTTGTGGGAGTTCACCAGTTATTTCTCTCTCTCTCTCTCTCTCTCTCTCTCCCTTCCGCTGCCGCCACCTCTGTATTGGCGTCTGATTTTATATGCTATGCGAGACTTCCTAGCACATTTTTGACAGCACTGAGTTTTACATAATACACCTTGATACTCAGTTCCGGGCTGTATATATATATATATATATATATATATATATATATATATATATATATATATATATATATACTCACTCGATGTAGTGCTACTTTGGGTGCCTGCCCTCTGTCCTTTCCTCTCTTGTTTCCTTCCTCTTCTGTCTTTCCTTCTTTCTTTCCCCTTCCTTCTGCCTACGAGTGACTTTACACTCCCTCTTCTGTCTTTCCATCATTTATTCCTCTTCCTTCTGCCTATGCGTGACTGTACTCTGAGTGACAAGCCAAGTGGTTTCCTGTACACCAGGAAGCCATTTACTATTCTGGATGGTAACCATATAACCAAATTATTGCCCCTCGTGGGTTTGTGGGTAATTAAGGGGCTCCAAATGGATTGAGCCTGTGTAGGTTTATATCGAAGGGATGGTTTGGGTTTATTGCTCACGTAATGCCACTTGGGGATGAATGAGACTGGTCACTGTCATCTAAAATGTCAGGACCAACTTGCCTAGCCCCGGGCTCCTACTCTCCTCATGGGGCAACATAGGACTGGGTGATGAATGGATGGAAGTATTAACAATACACCAGATGGCATGAAGTGTATTAAGCAAAGGCATCGCTGAGGCTGTGGTGTAGGAAACCTCTAAACCCCCAAGAATATGGGTTTTAGTATATTTAACAACAGATGAAAGCAAGAGCTGTGTACAACAGTGCCAGGTAGTAGATGACGACGATAATTTGTACTTTGGGTGTGATATGAAATTTTTTTTGGTAAGTGTGAATAAAAGGCAAACATAAAGAATGAAACTGAATCCACGTCACATGGTAAGCAAAATCTATAGTGAATATAGCCAAACATTTAACAGAAAATTTTCCCCTTAAAAAAAAAGAAGTTTTCAACACATTAATAAAAAAAAAAAAAAAAGCGGTGCCACGGCACAGTAAACCCTTTCCCGGCAGTCATTTTAGTGGTGACGTATAAACATAACAGGATATCTAGTCAAAGATGTCACATAAAATTTTGAGTAAATCGGGTAAAAATTGACGATTTTATGCCCATTTAAAGTTTAGGCCCGACCCACCTGACATTGACCCTCCTACCGCTAACTGGGCGGTGACCCCCTCTATGTAATGAGGCATGTTATAGGATGCAGATTTGAAAGATGCACCTTTAGGTTTTGGTTTCATGTCGACATGACGAAGCTGAAAAAAGTTGTGATGAAAAAACAATTTTTAACCGTTCCCGTTTTTTCCACATTTTGGGGGCCTACAGCCTGGGCCTTGGCCCAATTTGGCCCAAAGTTTAATCAGGTGATCAGAAGGACATAGGCGATCATTCCAGTATATCTAGTCAAAATCGCACCAGTATTTCCCGCGTAATGTTGTTAACAGACACACACACAAAAAAAGACAAACCGAGTGAAAAAATCCCCGTCCCCAAGCTCTTCCTGGGAGGGGACGGGTAATAATAATGTTTGCCAAGTCTTTATACTTCACTCTATGATGTAAGACAATGTAATTTGATATTATAAACTTGTACCAAATTATATGAAAGAAAGAGAGGGAGTTAAACTAGGTATGTGGTAGGTTATCTAAGGGCACAATGTTAAAATTGTAGGAGCTCCTGGCCAGCCTCCTCATTTTTGTCCTCACCTCACTGTTTCACGTAACTCCCCCCCCCCCTCGCCCCACTGCACTTGACTGTATTGCACACAGGAAAGAAAACGAATATATAATTGCTGCTTTTTCGTACTGACAACTTTACTGTACCTAAGACCTCGTATCGTTTCGTAACGTTTATAAAAGTTCCATCATGCTGCATGCGTCGGCCTTGGTCACTATATGGCGGCTCTTCACGTTGCTCGATCTCTGGCAGCCTCGTTAATCAAACCCTTATCCCTGAGGTCACACTCTTTGATCTCGCCCGAGGTCTTTCTCGGTCTCTCTCGTAGCCCTACGCCGACGTTCACACTTCTTACTTTTCGCACCCAGCTGTTTCCATCCTCTCGACTCATGTCTTGCTTACTGCAGTAATGTAGGGAATGCTAAAAACGAAAATGACTGCGTCACTTTCTGACTGCGTAGCTGATTACTAAAGATCAGGGAATTGAAAAACAACAGTCACTGATCAAAGAAATATTAAAAGTGTACTCTCACTGCTAAGACAAGACCTCCCTGAGCTTCAAAGTATCGCGTGACGCTGATAAAGATAATATGAAAAAACTATGGTCATAGGGAAGGGTCTGACGGAATTCTTTAAACCCTTCAGTCAGAGAGTACTGTCTAGTGGTGAATTATATAATGCAGAGGCAACCAGTATAATAAATCCGTCATTGTACTGAACTGATTGTTTTACATCGAATAATTAATATCCTCTCCACTCGGTGCTATAGGTCAATATATTGCCAATGTAAAATGTCCATCTCGACTGAATGAAAATCGTTAACTATAGCATTGCCCAGTAGGTTCTGCATTTGGCAGTGTTCCTTGCACGTCTCATACACTGAAAATGAATTTACACCATTACCATAAAAGACTAACTGTTTAGTAGGGTGAATTATTTTTTAACAAATTATTTTTCTACTTCCACAATAGTATTTATCTGACTGAGGTGAAATAACAATAGCAGATGTGCAGATTTGTCCTGTTCATTCAGGGAAAACATTTTATTTATTTTTTTTTTTATACGAGGAAGAAGCAACCAAAGGCCATGGCCCGCAGTAACAGTTCCTTCCAAGAGAAAAACAATCCTGCGGTATGTATACCAGTTGCATTCAAATCTGTGTGCTCACTTTGCCCTTTTTCTGTTGCTTATTATTTTTTGGGAGGGGGCTGACCCCCTCCAGGAACCGCTGCCTTATCGCATTACGGGTGAGAGTCCACTGTATAACATGTAATTAAATACTAAAGCCATATTTGTCCTCCTTTGACTGTTTGATAATTTATAATTTGGTGAGGGGGACTGACTTTCTAAAATTCATGGTTGGAAAATTGCTGCCAGACGAACTCACTTGTAAAGTTTTATCCAAATCTTTCCCCTCCTTCTGGTCGTTTATAATTTTTGGAAAGGGCTGATCCCCCAAGTTTCACGCTCACCAAATATCGCAATACGAATAAGAGTCCATTGTAAAACTAGTTCGAAGATATCATATCTGCCTTCCTTTTACTACTTCTGTGAACTTTATATTTAGTGAAGGCGGCTGATCGCATTAAAAATCTTAGGTGGAAATTAGGTAATGGAAGACATTCAGAGTAGCCAGAGGAACTCACCTGGGCGGTTTCATTCAAATTACCAATAGCCTTGGAGGAGTTAAAGCACACACACACACACACACACACACACACACACACACACACACACACACACACTAACAGGCTGACACTCGCACAAAGGTATAGGGCGAGGTGCCCAAAATACCATCATGCTTCGCAGGGTAGAAAAAATGTATATATTAATGTAGAAAATACGCCGGGATTAACCACTGAATAAAAAACATGAGTGAAATACAAGCAACGAGGCTTACATCAACCTGTACCCACACCTCAGGAGAGGAAAACTTTACACACACACATACACACACACACACACACACACACACACACACACACACACACGCGCGCGCGCACGCACGCACGCACGCGGCTCAACTTGTATGCAAATATTCCTCCACGAGTCATTCGTATTGGTGTCGCTGGTGGCATTTTTGCTTTTATTCTATTTTATTTTTATATTTATTTTTTTGAGAGGGAAACTTCTTGGTGCTGGTGGTGGGAGTGTGGAATGAAGAGAAAGAAATGTAACCATGATGTGGAGACGAAGAAGGAGGAAGGGAGGAAGGGAAAAGGTGCAAGGAGGAAGGAAGGAAAGAAGGAAGAGGGTGGAAGAAGGAAGGGAGGAAAAGAGTGAGACAAACAAGGAAGGTTGGACTGAAGTAGATAAATAGGAACAGGTAGGATGAGATGAAAGAAGAAAATAAGAGGGAAGTATGGAAGATGTAGTGTAAGATGTTTCTCTCTCTCTCTCTCTCTCTCTCTCTCTCTCTCTAAGGATGTACAGAAGTGCAAAGGCTCGACAGAGCGATGGATGGTGATGATGTGCGAGACAAACTGTAAGACATCAGAAAGATCCCGAAAATGGGCGATGGTAGAAGTTGAAATACTGGGACTGGAAAAAAAAAAAAAGTAGCAAGCAATGAGAGAGAGAGAGAGAGAGAGAGAGAGAGAGAGAGAGAGAGAGAGAGAGAGAGAGAGAGAGAGAGAGAGAGAGTTTACAGGGTAGGGTGGTAGAAGTTAAAGGTAAGAGGGAGGGAGAGAACACGAGGAAGGAGGAAAGTAAGAAAGATGAAGTAGAGGGAGACAAGATGGGAGTAGGATTTATTGTTAAAGGATTGAAGGCTTGGGATAAGAACGGAACGAGAAGAAATATGAAAGTGAGGAGATGGATATAGAGTGAAGGGGAATTATACCACACAGCAAGAGAATGAGAGATAATGCAAAGGAAAATGCATCCTGTATTGATGGAGTGATAAATAAGGCAACAATATATATATATATATATATATATATATATATATATATATGACGAAAATATCAGGCACGTAGGAGAAGAAATTCCTGGAGAAGCAAAAATGAAACAGCAAGTTATGTTTTCTTGGACAAATAAGTCAATACAAGGAAGAAATTGAGGAAGAACAAAGAAAGAAATAATTTTTTGGTACGCAAATACCTATAAAGAGAAATTACATGAATGGGTTCAGTAAATATATACAAGGAAAAGTTTTAAGTCGAAACCAGAAAGACACGACAGGGGAAGGTAAGGAAAAAATGAAAATTAGGAGCTTCGGGGGACTTTCTCTCACTCTCTCTCTCTCTCTATCTATCTATCTATCTCTCTCACACAGACACACACACACACACACACACACACACACACACACACACACACACACACACACACACAAACATACACATACACACACACACACACACACACACACATCACCGACTTAGTCATTCTTGGCATACAACTTCTTTTCACCTCTTCAAGACACTTTTCCTACTCTCAGCTCGTCCTCGCTTTCCGCTCCAGAGCCTCAGCAGTTCATCTCTCCACAAAAGGGCATAATTTTTCCTTCTGCATTATATTTGTTTTTCACTTGGCTGGCGCGCGCGCACACGCGTACGCGCGCGCACGCACACACACACACACACACACACACACACACACACACACACACACACACACACACACACACACACACACACATCACGGACTTACTTAGTCATTCTTGGCATACAATTTCTTTTCTCCTCTTCAAGACGCCTTTCCTTCCCTCCGCTCGTCGTCCCTTTCCGCTCCAGAGCCTCAGTAGTTCACCTCGCCACAGAAGTGCATAATCTTTCCTTCCTGCATGAATACTTCTTTTTTCTCTTGGCTTGCACACACACACACACACACACACACACACACACATATAAATATAGATAGTAAGATAGACAGATACGCAGATAGATACACGAGGTACTTGCACAATATTCTTAAATACTTCCGCCAAGGAGGTTATGTTTTACCCGCGTTGGTTTGTTTGACGGTTTGTCTGTCCGTCTGTCTGTTACCAATATTGCTAAAAAATCTAAGGACAGATTTTGATGAAATTTTATGTAACGGTGGGCCACGGGCCATGGATTAATGACTAAATTTTGGGCTGAATCCGGATCCGAATCCGGATCCAGAGTATAGATCCAAAAGTTCTCGATTAATTTCAGTGAAATTTTGTGGATCAAGGACATTGGCGGAGGTATGCGCTCTCTGTGCGCTTTCTAGTTTATGTACGTATCGTGCAAGCACCACGTCTCCTTCCCATGGTCTTCAGCTTCATATATTCCATCCGGTTCCCTAATGGATCCAAAATATATATAGAGCCTATATATATATATATATATATATATATATATATATATATATATATATATATATATATATATATATATATATATATATATATATATATATATATATATATATATATATAAAAGATAGATAGATAGATATCATCATCACCATCATCAGCTATTGCAAGTCCACAGCTGAACAAAGGCCTTCTCCAACCTTCTCCACGAATTCCTTGACTGAGCCATTCTCTGTCGTGTTTTCCCTCTCCACCTCCTCTCTGGCCTTTGCTGCTACTCATACAGTCTCTTGGAGTTCAGTCAGTCAGTCTCTTGCTCCATCGGTTATCCCTTATTCTTGCTACATGACCTGCCCACCTCCATTTCTGTTCTTTTATAACTTCTATAATTTCTTTGACTTTAGTCTGCTCTCTCACCGAAGTTGATCTCTTCCTGTCTCTTAAAGATATTTCCAAGACTGTTTCCATTACCTTCTGAGATCGGATTAGTTGATTTTCCAGTGATTTTTTTTTTCAGTTTCTAGGACTCACATCCATACTTTATGGCTGGAATTATACATTCGTTATATAGTTTTCGTTTCATACATACTGGCAAACTACATTTCATGATGTTCCTATGTTTACCAAAAACTTTCCATTCAATTTGTAATGCATCTTTTTATTTCACTGTTGTTGTCTTTTGTTAACTTTAGTGTTTGCCCCAAGTAACTGTACTCCTCGAATTCTTCAACATTTTATTCGCTTCTGATGACACTCCTTGGTGTATTTGGACTAAACATTAGTTTTACTCCGGTTCATCTTTATCCCTGCTTTGAGACTTTTCTGTTCAGGAAATTAAAATTTCTTGCAATGCCTCTGCTGTTTCTGAGATTAGGACAATGTTATCTGCAACTTTTAAATGGTTTAGCTTTTCTCCATCTCTGTTTACTCCTTTGTTTTCCCAACCTAGTTTTAAGAAAATGATTTCTAGGCATGCTTTAAATAATTTTGGTGAAACTGTATCTCCCTGACGCACGCCCTTCTCAGTCTTAATTTCTTCTGAGTTTTTATGTAATTTAACTGTAGCAGTTCCCTTTTTATATATGTTTTCGAGTAGTTTTACAATGTTCTCATTTACTCCTTTTTCTCGCAATGAATGTATGATTGCTATGTCCTCCACTGAGTCGAAAGCCTTTTCCTAATCAACAAAATCTAAGCGCAGTGGTTTATTATATTCTGTAGTTTTGACTATTACCTGATTCACTGTGTGTAGATGATCAGTTGTCAAATACCTGCCTCGGAATCCTGCCTGTTAACAAGGTTGGTTTTCTTCTAATTTAGCTGTTATGCTGTTCATAACGACCTTAGTGAAGAGTTTGTAAAAAACTGATAATAAGCTATCTGGTCGATAGTTCCTAAGATCTTTTGAGCGGCCTTTTTTGTAAAGTATAATATCTATTGCATTACGCCATGTTTGGGGAATTTTCTTCTTTATTATACGCTGAGTAAATAGATGGACGAGCCTGTATATAATATTAGCACGGGTACCCGGCTTTGCCCGGCCAAAAAAAAGAACACTCTAATCCTATTTGTTCTACTATAACCTTTCTTTCTACTCCAGAAGGACCATGTACTCACGATAAAAAAAAAAAAAAAAAAGTATCGCACAGGAGTGGTACGATGATATCTGAAATGATCAATATAGCTTGTGTACTCCCTGGAAAATTAATTGATTAATTTTCATCTGAATATGCATTGAGTAACAATATCAACCATAAACTGTCACAAGAAACCTTTATGCACTCAGTAACAATATCAACCATAAACTGTCACAAGAAACCTATCCATAACATGCAAGTATGTCTGAAAACATGACGGACATTCATCAAATATTTCAAGAGTCCGTCGTCCGAGGGGTCATACCGTAATAGTTTCGGGCCAAATGGGCACAGATACTTTTTGTATTGTCTGTACCTCTTATGCTTTTGAAGAGGGATTATATGAGGTCCACGAACTTTCTATTTCAGCTTTCACAGTGTAACGCACTGTGATTGTGCGTACTTGCTTACTGTTACCTGTGACATCAAATGACCTCCGACCAGTGACCTCAAATGACTTCGGAAGTCAACCTCACACAACCCCTGTCCGAACTGAAGGTCATGTGAGTCTCCATGCCCAAAATTGGGCTGCAGGGGTACCCAGTGTTGCCCTGGTCAAAAAGGCGAATACCCTGCAGTTGACCTCAGAAGACCCAGATCTGAATTTTGACTCCCCTATAACCATCCTTGGGTCACCCTGATTCAGAATATATATGGGACTGGGGGGTCTCTGGCCCTTGGTTTGGGCGTGACTGAAGGATGAACAAACAATGCGGCTCTTATATATATATCTCATCTCAACTTCAGCCGTTTGTGTGTCCACTGCAGGACCGGCCTATCCCGACCGGAGTGGGGACGATACAGCCAATGTATCTCTACCAAGTGGCTTAGGCTGTCTAATAGAGATTGTATGTAGGGTGAGAAGTGCTTGTAAGTGTAACTGTAGTTTTTGTGTGTGTGTGTGTGTGTGTGTGTGTGTGTGTGTGTGTCCGACTCTGGGCATAGACTTCACAGCCTGCTCTCAAGGCCCAGTAGTCCTCCTACATACCATACACCTCTCTAGTTGTGTTGGAGTGGCTTTGGATGTGTGTGTAGTCTGTGAACCAAGTGTAATCGGCCCGCGCAAGCCGACTGGGTGCAAGCATACTTTATAGTATGCGACACCGGTTCAGCCACAGCACCCTTTATGTCCGCCAAGCAGTATGTGGCCAGAAGAATGTTTGCAAAGTTTAGTACCCTGGCGGGGCGCGAACCCTCGTTCTTCAGTGTAGGAAAATGCACACTTTACCACTGTACCACAGAGGCTCCTATACACACACACACACACACACACACACACACACACACACATATATATATATATATATATATATATATATATATATATATATATATATATATATATATATATATATATATATATATATATATATATATATATATATAGTACAGTCTCGCTGTTATTATTTATCTCTTACTCTTTAATATTGGGCATGTTGTCACACAGAAAGGATTGTTCATGGCAATAAGAGAAAGAGAGAGGAGGGGGGTATAATGTCTTTAAGAAGATTTAGATTTTAGACAGAAAACTGTAGCTTGTGTTAGACAAGAATTTGAGAAAAGGGAGAGACAAAAAGATGGAAGATCAAGTATTTGAAGTAAGAGAGGAGGGTGGTATGAAATGTGATAGAAGACAGAATATTAAAAACAGGAGGAAAACATTAATCAAGAGACAAGAATAGGGTGGAGAAAGAAAGTAAGAAATCTTAAGAGATACTTCAATGATGGGGAAAGAAGGCAGAACTAGCGAAATGTTAGACGCCGTAGCAAAGATTAAAAATTACCGGACAAATGGAGAAAAATATGAACAAAGGGTAAATTAAGATGGAAGGTTAATGAAGATTGGTGAAGAAAAGAATGTCGATTAAACAAAAAAATAAAAGGGTGGTAAGGAGAGGGATGGATGGAGCACTAAAGCACATTCCAGTGGGAAAGCACATTACAGTATAGGTATTGGTATTGTCTCTTTTAGGTTTTAGCGTGGAGGAATTTAGTACAAGAGGTCATTGTATAATTAAATTAAACAATAAATTCAGTGAAGGCAATGACAAGGCCAGTTACGAGAAACTGTCCAACTATAATAGGGCTAACCCTAATAAATTATAGGCACTTCTAGGTGCCAGTGACTGGCGTCGCATTGTTGAAACAGTAAATATCAATGATGCATGGAAATTTCTGACAGAAACTCTCAGCAATGCTGTGAAGATACATATTCCAATGCTGAGCAGAAAGACCGTCAAACTTCTAAATCCAGGTTGTGGAGCTCCGATGTTAAACATTGTCTGCTAACAAAAATTTTTGTATACAAAAATCGTAAAGCCACAAGGAGTCAAACGGATAAAAACAAATTTGATGCACTTGGACAGAACTCCAAAAATTAATTAAGCAAAAACAAAAAAAAACTTGAGATACATAATGCCAGAAAATCATATCCGAAAGCATTTTTCAGCTGCATAGGAAGCAAAATGGTAAAAACTCCAGCAGTCCGACCCAGAATCACAGGTAACAGAGAACATACTGATATGAGATTTGTTATTTATAATCAAAGATTTGGCATTTACGCATACTTTACACTCATTAGCTGACCTCACCCAAAGTGACTTGATAGAGTGGAAACACCGTAGTACGTTTCCTTGTTGCAGGAAGTTTGCCCTCATTCAGCATGTCCCAAAGAAGGCTGACCATTTCCAGCCCTTTATCATCCATTTGCTCTAACATCCCGTATTTCTTTTTTTTTTTTTTTTTTTTACTTATTCTTGCAAAAAAATAAATAAATAAAGCACCTTGCCTACCATAACTTTCTTTCCGATCGTCAGGTCAAGTTTCGCCAGAGCCGCTCCACTAATAATCTTCTCACCTACCGTTCAGACTCATGGCCATCCTCCTTTTGGGACATTGGAGAAAGTTTGCCATTGGACTTGGCATCTCAAAGGCATTCTAGCGAGTCTAGCATAATTCTGTAATTTCCAAGCTGCCCTATTACGCTTTTCATCCTTACATATGTATCTTCATCTCTGGGCTCCGTTCTGGCCTTTCTATAGCTGCTTATGTAGATGGCCACCGTTCTTCTCCTAGGGCTATCGGTAATGATGTTCCTCAGGGTTCTGTCCTATTACCAACCCTCTTCCCTCTATTCATCAGTGACCCAAACTATACATTTAATCCTATTCACACATGCTGATGACTCCATCCTTCACCTTTCCATCCACTTCCTGCAGCGTCCATCTCAGCAGTTCCTTCAACCTCAACTAACGAGGGATGAGGATATGGCTGATTTAATGTCTGACTTGGCTCACATCTCAGACTGGGGTAAGAGAATCTTGTTTTTATTGAATCAAAAACAGGGTTCTTACATCTTTTGACTCGTCAATATCTACTACATGAGTATCCCCTAATTTTAAGAAGATCCAGCTCAATCTCGCGTTGTCTTTCGACATACTTGAGGTTTAGTTTTCACGAGATTTATATTGGTAAGATCCTATTACCTCTCTTGTAAGATCTGCTTTCAAGAGATCAGGTGTGCTAAGCCGACTCCGTGTCTTCTTTACCCCTGCACAGTTGTCTTTAATCAAGGATTTTATTCGCCCCTGTGTAAAATATAACTCTCGTATGTCGGGAGCCTCCCAACATACAGCTCATCTCAACAAGGTGAAGTCAAAGGCTTTTTGTTTCGTTAACTCTACTTCTTTTGCTGGCTCCCTTCAACAGTGGTCTCTTCACTGTACTGTTTTTTTATCGCTACTTTAATGGTCATTGCACCTTTGATCTGCCTGTTTGCATCCCACCGTCACTACAGCGGGAATATAGCACCCATCTTTTTTTTTTTTTTTTATGTGAGGAAGAAGGAACCAAAGGCAACGAGCCTGCAAAACTGTTCCTTCCAAGAGAAAAACAAAATATAAGAGAGAGCCAAATTCAAGATCCGATCATTTCCAGATGCCTGGACACACTGCGTTTGAAAGACTGGAGATCATAGGAAGCAGGAAATACAGACAGAGGGAGACAGTTCCAGAGCTGACCTGTTGCATAAATGAAGGACTGGGAGTAACGGTTAACTTTTGCATTAGACGCACCCATTGTAGGGGTGGAGGAATGCATGTAGACAGCTCAGAGGAGCAGTGACCATCAAAGTAGCGACAGAAAAGAGATAAAGATGCAACAGTACGGCGATGAGACAGGTTGAAGGGAGTCAGTAAGAGGAGGAGAGTTAATGAGGCGAAAAGCCTTTGACTCCACCCTATTGAGAAGAGCTGTATGTGGGGAGCCTCCCCACACATGAGAGTTGTACTCTACACAGAGGCGGATAAAACCCCTGTATAGAGTCAACAATTGTGCAGGGGTAAAGAAGGAACGGAGTCGGCTTAGCACACCCAATCTCTTGGAAGCAGATTTTACAAGAGATGTAATATGATCTTTCCAAGACAAGTTCAGAGTAAATGAAACCCCAAGCATGTTCAAGGATGATGCAGGCTTAAGCTGAATATTATCAAACATTAGTGGGTATACCTGTGGAAGATTTTGTCAGGTTGATAGGTGCAAAAACTGAGTCTTTGATCCATTAAAAACAACAAGATTATTTTTACCCCAGTTAGAGATACGAGCCAAGTCAGACATTAGGTGTGCCATAGCCTCATCCCTTGTTTGTTGAAGTAACTGCTGAGATGGACGTTGCGGGAATCGAATGGAAAGGTGAAGGATGGAGTCATCAGCGTATGAGTGGATAGGGTTAGATGTACAGCTTAGAAGGTCACTGATGAATAAAAGGAAGAGAGTTGGTGATAGGACAGAGCCCTGAGGAACACCACTGTTAATAGATCTAGGAGAAGAACGATGGCCGTCTACAACAGCGGCTATAGAACGACCAGAAAGGAAGCTAGAGATGAAGGCACAGATAGAAGGATAGAAACCGTAAGAGGGCAGTTTGGAAATTAAAGATTTATGCCAGACTCGATCGAAAGCTTCAGAGATGTCAAGTGCAATGGCAAAGCTTTCGCCAAATTCCCGAAAGGAGGATGACCAGGAGTCTGAAAGGTAGGTGAGAAGATCGCCGGTGGAGCGTCCCTGACGGAACCCATACTGACGATCAGAAAGAAGGTTGTGATAGGAAAGATGCTTTAAAATTTTTCTGTTAAGAACAGACTCGAAAACTTTTGAGATACAGGATGTTAAAGCAATTGGACGATAGTTGGAGGGTTGGGAATGGTCACCCTTCTTTGGGACTGGCTGAATGAGAGCAAACTTCCAGCAAGAAGGAAAGGTACAAGTTGACAGACAAAGACGAAAGAGTTTGCCTAGGCAGGGTGTAAGCACAGAAGCACAGTTCTTGAGAACAACAGGAGGGACTCCATCAGGCCCTTATGCCTTATTAGTATTGATGCCTGTGACAGCAGAAAATACATCAACTGAAGAAATTTTAATGTCAGCCATGAAGAAGTCAGAGGGGGGAAGTGATGGAGCAGCACTTATCCACCAAGTGAACAAGCATACATCTTTTCTATCCATTATGACCTAGTGCAACTTGTACAGCACCCCACCCGCATCCCTGACTGTCTTTTAGTGAGTTCCAACGTACTTGACCTCTTCCTTACAACAAAACCCTCTGCTTACAGCATTACACTGTTAATCTTTCCTCTCCATTGGGCTCCTTCGATCACAATCGTATTAGCTTAACCCGTCCTGTCGCTCTGGTATGGCCTGTGGACCCTCCAAAGAAAAGTCTGTTGTGGCACTTTGGAGCTGCTGATTAGGACACCCTCAGGCAGTACTTCTTTTATTTTCCCTGGAATGATTATAGCTTCCATGGCTGGGAGCCATCTGAGTGTGTCTTACACATTACGGAGGTTATTCTCTCGGGCATGGAAGCATACATTCCGTTCTCATATCCTTTGACTAATGCAAGAAAACCTTGGTTTAATTGCACTTGTTCTAATGCCGTCCACAACAAGGAGAGGGCCTATGAAAGGTACCAGATCTAACCCATCCCTCAATCACATCTCTTTTATGTTTCTGCCCAGAATTGTGCTAAGTCAGTTCTTCACTCTACTAAAAACATTTACATCCATACTAAAAGCTCTCAACACTGCTACTCGAATTCTTCCTGTTCCTTCTGGTACCTTGCCAAAAAAAACTTTCTAACAACATTACCTCATTATCCTTCCCTCCTCTTTTCTACTCTGATGGCTCTGTTGCTATTTCTTCTACTGATAAAGCAGATATATTTGCTCAGACTTTCTCCTTCAACTCCACCTTAGATGATTCCGGTGCTGTTCCTCCATCACTTCCCCCCTCTGACTTCCTCATGGTTGGCATTAAAATTTCTTCAACTGATGCATTTTCTGCCATCACTGGCCTCAGTACTAATAAGGCTTATGGGCCTGATGTGGTCCCTCCAGTTGTCTTCAAGAACTGTGCTTCTGTACCTACACCCTGCCTAGGTAAACTCTTTCGCCTACGTCTGTCAACTTGTACTTTTCCTTCTTGCTGGTAGTTTACTCTCATTCAGCCAGCTCCAAAGAAGGGTTACCATTCCTAACCCTCTAACTACCGCCCAATTGTTTTATCATCCTGTGTCTCAAAAATTTTCGAGTCTATTCTTCACAGAAAAATTATAAAACATCTTTCCTATCATAATCCTTTTTCTGATCGTCAGTATAGGTTCCGTCAGCGAAGCTCCACTGGCGATCTTCTCACCTGCCTTTCCGACTCCTGGTTATCCTCCTATCCGTACTTTAGTGAAAGCTTTGCCATTGCACTTAACATCTCAAAGACTTTCGATCGAGTCTGGCATAAATCTTTAATTTTCAAACTGCCCTCTTACGGTTTCTATCCTTCTATCTGTGCCTTCATGTATAGCTTCCTTTCTGGTCGTTCCATAGCTACTGTTGTAGGCGGCCACCATTCTTCTCCTAGATCTATCAAAAGTGGCGTTTCTCAGGGCTCTGTCCTATCACCAACTCTCTTCCTTTTATTCATCAATGACCTTCTAAGCTGTACATTTAACTCTATCCACACATACACTGATGATTCCACCCTTCACCTATCCATTCGGTTCTCGCAACATCCATCTCAGCAGTTTCTTCAACAAACAAGGGATGATGCTATGGCACACCTAATGTCTGACTTAGCTCGTATCTCAAACTGGGTAACTATAATCTTGTAGTTTTTTAAGCATCAAAGACTCAATTCTTACACCTATCAACCTGACAAAATCTTGCACAGGACTACACACTAATGTTTAATAATATCCAGCTTAATCCTGCATCATCCTTAAACATAGCTGGGGTTTCATTCTCTCAGGACTTATCTTGGAAAAATCATATTACATCTCTTGTAAAATCTGCTTCCAAGAGATTGGGTGTGCTAAGCCGACTTCATACTTTCTTTACCCCTGCACAGTTGTTGACTTTATACACGCGTTTTATTTGCCCCTGTGCAGAGTACAACTTATGTGTGGGGAGGGTCCCCATATACGGCTCTTCTCAATAGGGTGGAATTAATTGTTTTTCGTCTCATTAACTCTCCTCCTCTTACTGGCTCCCTTCAACCTCTGTCTCTTCACCGCACTGTTGCATCTTTGTCTGTTTTCTGTCGCTGCTCAATGGTCACTGCTCATCTGAACTGTCTGCTTGCATCCTTCTACCTCTACGACGGGTGTGTAGCACCCGTCTAGGAACAAACCCTGTGTAGCTGTCTAATGCAAGAGTTAACCGTTACTCCCAGTCCTTCGTTTACGCTACAGGTCAACTCTGGAACTGTCTCCCTCTTTCTGTATTTCCTACTTCTTGCGATCTCCAGTCTTTCAAACGCAGCGTTTCCAGGCATCTCGAAAGGAATGGATCTTGATTTTGGCTCTATTTTGTATTTTTTTTTTTTTAAGGATCGGTTTGTGGACTCCTGGCCGTTAGTTCCTTCTTCCTTGCATGAAAAATAATAACCCTCATCCATTTCCAACTCTCTGTTACAAGAATTAGCAGTTGCTCCGAGACTTCATATATGTAATAGGTCAACTCTGGAAATGATTTCCTTACTGTCTGTTTTTCATAGTCCCTGTGACCTCCAACCTTTTAAACGCAGTGTGTCTAGACATCTCGAAACCAACAGATTTTCATTTTAGCTTTTTGTTATCTTGTTTATTTATTTATTTTTGTTTTAAGGGAACAATCTTATTAGATTGTAGCCTTTAGTTCCTGCTTCCTTGCGTAAAACAATATGCCTATACCTCAAAAACTTGTGATTTCACACTTAGCATTAAGTATAAGGGAGAATATTACAAAACAGCACAAAGGTCAAGGATTACAGAGGGTAGAACGGAATATCGAAATGGGGAAATTACCAGTGATACAGAGATAATGAGAGCCGATATAAAAAGAGAGGAAAAACGTTTATAATTGGGAGTGCAGGCAGAGTAATCAGATCATCTGTGTGTATTGCTCAGGTCAGATCCGTGATGGGAGGAGACTACAGAACTCCCCTCCTGAAATCTGAAATCCAAAACATGTATCTGTTTTAATGGCTCACTGTGTCGTCGGTAGGGATAAATTTATTTATTCTAAATCTCAATATAGAGCGTGCGTCACACACACACACACACACACACACACACACACACACAGTCATGGAAAAAAGGAATACATCAGTATGGAATTCGCGGAGTCAGATAATGATGTAGGGAATTGACCTTGCAATATATTAAACTGAGCAAGAAAGGAAAGAAGCCTGAGAAACAACATGATGAAGGTCGACGAATGAAGGCGAGTAGGCTGAGTTGGTTGCTACTGTTGGCCCAAATCGAAAATGGATGAAAAAGTTACTGAAAAAAATTATCGGTAAGCCTAAGGGAAAAGAGGAACATAAGCAAATTAGACAGTGATAATACATAATTGTTAAACCAGGGTAAAGAGGGAATTAAAAAAAAAATTAAATTCGCAGTGAAACAATACGGAAAAGTTGGAGAAATATAGCAAATTATTAGCTCTATATTTTAACATGTTTCTGTAAGTTATTTTCCGAGATGACAATAGAGAAAAGTAAAAAGGATGGTGGAATGGATGAATGATATTGCTTAACGGGGATTTTGGCTTTTCATGTTGTACAGGAGAGAAAGAATAAAAGGTAACGAAAAGAAGGGAAAAACAAGGAAGGACTGTAATAAGCTGAAGAGGTTTAGGGTCGCATCCCAATAGGCACAGAGGAAGCCCTGGTACACGGGGTACTTTTGTCAGCTTCCCTTTGATGTTGTAATCTTGATTATTGGATGTGTGTGTGTGTGTGTGTGTGTGTGTGTGTGTGTGTGTGTCAGTCACTCCATTCCGTTTGGTCCCACAAGTCGGAGGCACATTTATCAATTTTTATTTTTTCTTCCTTGTTTATTTTCTTAGTGACTCTGTTGCTGTAGTTTAGTTCCCTTCATAATATACTAATCTACCAGAGAGGTACAGTCGCTACACAGCTGTTATAATTACCAGCAACATAACTGGTCGGCAAATGGACAGTCGTCACGCATACACGTTTAATTTGGTACTCCCAAGCGAAGGCTTTCGAATAAAATTGGTTAAGTACATCAGCGAAGAACATAACAAAAGTAAGTCTAATATTCAGTAGTCAGTTCATTACATCGTGTGCTCACAAAATGCGTTAATATCGATAAATATTGAAATATTGTCCATTGCCTCTCAGTTTCTTTCCAAGCAATGCACGATTTCTTCTAAAAGTTTCCTCAGCCTGAAGTGAACAAAGTGTAGGTGAACTGCGTGGTAGTATCGCGTGCAGGTATGATCATCACACACTTAGCCTTCGTCACTGCATATCAAAATCACAACGTTACCACGTATCTATGGAGAGTTAAAACCCCTCCACACACACACACACACACACACACACACACACACACACACACACACAAATTTGGACAAATCTAACCACAATGGGAGAGAGGAACATATGTGCGTTGTGTCTGTGAGAGAGAGAGAGAGAGAGAGAGAGAGAGTGTGAGTTTCACATAAGGAAACAGGCCAGCTAGGTAGAGAGGTATGACTATCGTTATGTAATCATACCTTGTGTTGGCAGTGTAGGTTTGCATTTGGATGTCTAGGTGTGGCCGGTTTAAGTTATATTGTTTTTCCTCTGTAAGGTAGTGATTGTGGCTTGGCTTAATTGCAAATTCTTGCCATTGTAGGGTTCGATTTCAGTTTCTGGGTCGACCATGAAATATCTGGCCAGTGTTGTTTATCCCAGCTTCTTCGCAAGTAGATCTAGAATAGGAAATTGCAGTGTACAGCGATGGTTGTACACTCTGGTCTGGAGAATTGTCTGAATGATTTCCCATGATGGTGATTACACGTACATACGGTATTAGTTGCAGAAGAAATGTTAGATACTCTGTAAGTCAAATATGGCTGTAGATGGACATATTACATGATTCACTGTGACATTCAAATGTGACTGGCTGTTACATTTAAGGAGAGATATTATAAAGTTCATTTTGTAGATGAGTCCGAAAATATCGTAAAACGAAGATGTGGGTTCATGTGCTTAATGGTGTGTGTGTGTGTGTGTGTGTGTGTGCTATCGCGATGTTGGTGTGATTCCACGTTTCTCTCTCGCACCTCCTCGCCACGCACTCAATCATTATTGCAGTCTTTCCTTCCCTTCACTCCC
Organism: Coenobita brevimanus; assembly: GCF_032717465.1. Lineage (NCBI taxonomy): Eukaryota > Metazoa > Arthropoda > Malacostraca > Decapoda > Coenobitidae > Coenobita > Coenobita brevimanus. The sequence goes on along the minus strand of NC_137057.1, from coordinate 19,144,094 downwards.
TACTCCATCACCACTAAATTCTCTCTCCCACTTCCTTACCTCCCATTCCATCACCACAACACTTTTCCACCACCACTACACTCTCTCCTATCCTTTCATCTCCCACTCCATCATGCAACACTCTTTTACCTATCATTCCATCACCGCAAAAATTTCCCATCACCACTACACTCTCTCTCCCACCCCGTCTCCTCCCATTCCATCAACATAACACTTTTTCCGCCTCCCTCACGCTCTGCTTCCTCCATCCTCACTTCTTTCTACTTCCTCAAATTTTTTCTCTCTCTCTCTCCATTTGCCTTCCATTACACCTACAGTTCAGGCTCTCTTTTCTCTCTCATTTCCTTTCCCTTACACATTTCAGTCACTTCTCCATATCCTTCCTTCTTCCCCTAAAATATCTTCATCTTCGGCCGCGGTGGCCGAGTGGGCAGCTCTGCTGACTGCACACCTGTCGGTTCATTACCGCCAGCGATCGAAGCTTGTTCGGGCAGCTGGCGTCACCCGACACAGGTGTCCTTCCACTCTTTAGAGGTTTGTAGATAAAATGAGTACCTAGGATAACACCTGGGAAGGGAGGAGGATAACTGTGGTAACCTGGATGATACAGGAACTTGGGTGAAAAATCAGCCAGAGGCTCAAAGGACTTAGTTACGAAGATAGGCATCGAGGCTAAGCCCCTCATGGCATCTGCCCATACTTTTACCTTTACTTTTACCGGCCTCCCTCACCCCTGGACCTGCCCTCATATCCTCACACATTTCATTCACCATCAGATTATTCATATGTGCAGTGTGTTGATATTTCCAAAGTGGAGTGGAGCTCAGGATTAAAATTACCTCGAGAAAATATGGTAAAGTTGCTGCGATATTTTCGAGGGCAAGAAAAATTTTGACGAGGAAAGTGACTCACTGTAAGTTTCTGCAGTGGGGTCACTGTGCAATATTTCTCGCTTCGTACCCTATCATCTACACCGATTTCATAATTACGAGGAAAATTACATTTGATTTTTTGAGTTACTGCAACAGAAGACTTCCGGTTACGGTTTTATTAGGTTCCCTGTATTTAAAAAAAAAAAAAATGACTGATTCACTATTATTTAGTTGCTGAGGGTAGACTGGAAAATGTCACGAGTCTTCTTGGAAATTTGGTGTACACAGTTTTTGCAGTTATTGATGTTGTTACCAAAGACACTGTCTCATGCGTCTGCGCAGTAGCAAAGGTATGCATAATACTTCCTTGGTTTACGCGTACAATAATGTATTAGGTAAGTTATCCACACTCTGACTCTAATCATCTACCGGAGTCAGTCGAAACTCAGTAGTGCCATTGTTTGCCATATATAACTTATTAATCTGAATATGCAAGTTCCCGGCAAAGCAAAATAGAGAAAAGTGGGGGGGTACAGTGTTATCAGTTTATGGTAATGCATACTGTAGGTATTCCTGTGTATTCAGCACAGACCACAAAATTGTTTCTATTCCTGTCGCAGCTTTAATATTAATTATATTAAAAAAAAAAAATCATTGTGCAATTTATACTGTTAGTAGCATTGTAATACAGTACTCTCCTACTTTGCGAGAATATTGATGGCATATTGCGTCGCAAACTGCAAAATCGCAGCGCAGACACCATGGAAAAGCATGTATTAAAGGGTATATTGAGGACACCCAACCCGAGTTACAAATTCCCCCCCCCCCCGCCTCCAGTTTTTTCCCTTTCCCCTTTCATTTACAGTTATATATATTACAGCTACAGATACATGGTGTACAGTATACGTTTCCTGCAAGAAGGATAAGAATGTTGAAGGATGGGGTATACGAGGCTGTGGTGTCCTACCATGGCCCCTTAGCGTTTCCATCGTCATTTTCACTGTCACTGCTGACAATGGCAACATCCACCTCCTGCCATTGGATCTCTGCTTCAGCCATACATACAGTATATTAAAATCCAGAGCACTGACAACTGACATGGCATCATCATCGTCGTGGTGGGCTCAGCCGTCTGATGGGGGAGGGCCATTTGGGTCGCTGGGGGGTGGGGGGGGCAGGTCTCAGGAATTTCGTCTCTAATCTAGGCTATGTGTCCTCCGGTTGACGCCTTTTTGGTGCGCAACATGAAAACGGTAGGTCCTGTCAGTGGCCTAACACATCTCCTAGCCTCAGAATTGGTAACGAGCACATCCTACGGTAAAGGAAGAGAGACTGGGTGGCTGATTGCAGTACTGCCGGTTGTCCCGTATCCGCCACCGCCTCGCAAACTAATGCGCCTCGCTAACCAGTGGCGGCCGTAATTTTCGTACAATCCAGCACTGTATAATATTTTCCCTAGTGGAGCTCACAAACAATGCGAAAAGCACACTACAAACACGCGTAGTAGACGAGTGTACTGTACATGTGCAACATATCATGATGCGCGATTATTAATTTATAATTAATAATACAGTAAGCTGTTTACGTTACTCCAGTCAAGAACAAGTGCTGCCATTTACCTCTTGTCATAACGGTGTTCACATAGCGGTATTCTCTAAGGCCAGTGGGTTTCCTGTTTGACCTTCTTATCACCTAAATAGTTTAGGTGTTAAGTCAATGACATTGAAAGAGGGATCGTAGCCTAACGAACCCACTTGACCTAATCTATCCTTCCCACACCCCTATCCTTGGTTCCCTCTGTAATTTAATCATTCCTCAAACTTTACAGCACTCCCTGCTCGGAAATGCTCCTAACCTGGCACCTAACCTATTCCTATCACCTTCATAACATCACAATCCTCCTAATTTGTTCCAAACAAAGTTTTCTTATCTTTATTCACTCTTATATTCTTTAAATTTAGAAATTTTTTCTTGCATCAGACAAAATTGAAAGTATCAACATCACTTACATTTATTATGTAAAACTTTGATTCCTGGAAGAAACATCTTCACCCTAAGCAAGGAACATATCGACAAATTCATTTAACTATCGTTCAAGTGCTTTAACATCCTGTCTCAAAAGTTTTCTAGTCAATTCTTAACAGAACAATTTTAAAGCATCTTTACTATCATATCCATCATTCTGATCGTCAGTACGGGTTCCGTCAAGCATGCTTCTCTGGCGATCTTCTTACTTACCTTTCAGAATCCTGGTCATCCTACTTTCGGGACTTTAGCGAAAGCTTTGCCATTGCACATAACATTTCAAGGGCTTTCGATCGAGTCTGGCATAAATATTTAATTTCCAAACTGCCTTCTTCAGGTTTCTATACTTCTATCTGTGCCCTCATCTGTAGTCTCCTTCCTGGTCGTATTACAGCCGTTGTTGTAGACGGCCATCTTTCTTCACCTAAATCTAACAACAGTGGTGTTCCTCAGGGCTCCATCCTATCACCAACTCTCTTCCTTTTATTCATCAATGATCTTTTAAGCTGTACATCTAACCTTATTCACTTGCACGCTGATGATTCCACCCTTCACCTTTCCATTCAGTTCCCACAACGTCCATCTAAAGTTACTTCAACAAACAAGGGATGAGGCTATGGCACACCTAATATCTGACGTGGCTTGTATTTCCGACTGGGGTAGAAATAATCTTGTTTATAATGCATCAAAGACTCAGTTCTTTCACCTATCAACCCGACAAAATCTTCCACAGGAGTACTCATTAATGTTTATTAATATCCAGCTCAATCCTGCATCATCCTTGAGCATGAATGGGGTTACATTCACTCGGGACTTATCTTCGAAAGATCGTTTTCCATCTCTTGTAAAATCTGCTTCCAAGAGATTAGGTGTGCTAACCTGTCTCCGTATCTTCTTTACCCTTCCACAGGTGTTGACTTTATACACTGGTATTATTCGCCCCTGTGTAGTTATTTTTTTTCTTTTTGTTTTTGAATGCGAGGAAGAAGGAACCAAAGGCTAGGGGCCCGGAATACCAATTCTTTCCAAGAGAAAAAAACAATAAAAGTACAAAATAGAGCCAAATTCAAGATCCGTTCATTTCGAGATGCCTGGACACACTGCGTTTGAAAGATTGGAGATCATAGGAAGTAGGAATTACAGACAGAGGGAGACAGTTCCAGAGTTGACCTGTTGCATAAATGAAGGACTAGGGGTAACGGTTAACTTTTGGTTTAGAGAGTTGGACAGAAAAGGGATGACAGTTTATTGCTAGACGGGTACTACGCACCTGTCGTTGAGGTGAAGGGATGCAAGCAGACAGAGCAGAGGAGCTGTGACCATGGAAGTAACGATAGAAAAGAGATAAAGAGGCAATAGTGCAACGAAGAGACAGAGGTTGAAGGGAGCCAGTATGAGAAGGAGAGTTAATGAGACAAAAAGCCTTTGACTCCATCCTATTGAGAAGAGTTTTATGTGGGGAGCCTCCCCACACATGAGAGTTGTACTCTACACAGGAGCAAATAAAACCCGTGTATTAACCCAACAACAGTGCAGGGGTAAAGAAGGTACGGAGTCGGCTTAGCACACCTAATCTCTTAGAAACAGATTGTACAAGAGATGCAATACGATCTTTCCAAGATAAATCCAGATTGAATGAAACCCTTAGCAAGTTCAAGGATGATGCAGGGCTGAGCTGGATATTATTAAACATTAGAGGGTACTCCTGTGGAAGATTGTGTCGGATTGATAGGTGTAAGAACTGAGTCTTTGATGCATTAAAAACAAGAAGATTATTTTTACCCCAGTCAGAGATACTAACGAAGTCAAACATTAGGTGTGCCATAGCCTCATCCCTTGTTTGTTGAAGTAACTGCTGAGATGGACGTTGCGGGAACCAGAAGGAAAGATGAAGGGTGGAATCATCAGTGTAAGAGTGTATTGGGTTAGATGTACAACTTAGATCACTGATGAATAAAAGGAAGAGAGGTTGCAATAGGACAGAGCCCTGAGGAATACCACTGTTGATAGATCTAGAAGAATGATGGCCGTCTACAACAGCGGCTATAGAACGACCAGAAAGGAAGCTGTAGATGAGGGCATAGATAGAAGGATAGAAACCATAAGAAGGCAGCTTGGACATTAAAGATTTATGCCAGACTCGAGCGAAAGCCCTTGAGATGCCAAGTGCAATGGCAAAGCTTTCGCCAAAGTCCTGAAAGGAGGATGACTAGAAGTCTGAAAGGCAGGTGAGAAGATCGCCAGTGGAACGTCCCTGACGGAACCCCTACTAACGATCAAAAAGAAGGTTGTGATAACAAAGATGCTTTAAAATTTTTCTGTTAAAAATAGACTCGAAAACTTTTGAGACACGGGATGTTAAAGTAATTGGAGGGTTGGGAATGGTCATCCTTCTTTGGGACTGGCTGAATGAGAGCAAGCTTCCGGCAAGAAGGAAAGGTACAGGTTGAAAAACAAACGTGAAAGTGTTTACCTAGGCAGGGTGTAAGCACAGAAGCACAGTTCTTGAGGACAACCGGAAGGACTCCATCAGATCCATATTCCCTGTTAGTATTGAGGCCAGTGATGGCAGAAAATACATCAGCTGAAGAAATTTTACTGTTAGCCACTGGGAAGTCAGAGGGAGGAAGTGATGGAGGAACAGCACTGGACTCTTCTAAAGTGGACTTGGAGGAGAAAGTCTGAGTGAAGAGATCTGCCTTATCAGTAGAAGTGGCTACAGAGCCATCAAAGTAGAAAAGAAGAGGGTAGGATGATGAGGTAAACTTGCTAGAAAGGTTTTTGGCAAGGTGCCAGAAGGAGCGGGAAGAATTCGAGTTGGAGAGTTGAGAGCATTTAGTATGGATGAAATTATCTTTAGGAGAGCAATGAATAGACTTAGAACAATTCCGGGGAGAAACATAAACAATATGTGATTCAGGGGTGGGTTGGCTCTGGTACCTTTTATAGGCTCTCTCCTTGTTGCCAACAGCATTAGAACAAGCGTGATTAAACCAAGGCTTTCTTGCATTAGTCAAGGGATATGAGAAAGGAATGTATGCTTCCATGCCCGAGAGAATAACCCTCGTATTGCGCAAGACACACTCAGATGGCTCTCGGCCATGGAAGCAATAATCATTCCAGGGAAAATCAAAGAAGTACTGCCTGAGGGCCTTCCAATCCGCAGCTCCAAAATGCCACAGTCGGCATTTCTTTGCAGGGTCCACAGGCCGTACCGGAGCGATAGGACAGGTTAAGGTAATAGGGTTGTGACTGGAGGAGCCCAGCTGAGAGGAAAGATTAATAGTGTAAGCAGAAGGATTAGTTGTAGGGAAGAGGTCAGGTACGTTGGAGCTCTCTCCAAGGCGGTCAGGGATACGGGTATTGTGCTGTACATCCTGCTCTAGGTCATTAAGGAATGAAAAGGTGTAGGCTTGTTCACCAGGTGGATCAGTGAAAGAAGAGGAGAGCCAAAGGTAGTGGTGAACATTGAAATATCCTGGAATGGAGATTTCAGAGAGAGGAGAAATGGATAGAATGTGTTCCATCGTAGAAGTGAGGTAGTCGAAGATTTTTTTATAGTCACTAGACTTAGGGGTTAAGTAAACAGTGCAGATATATTTAGTCAGAGAATGACAGGATACCCGAAGCCAGAGAGTAGAGAATTCAGAAGAATCAAGTTCAGGAACACGAGAGCAAGATACGTCGTTGCGTACTAATACACAACAGCCACCTTTGGCTTTGAAATGAGTATATATAGGGAAAGTATGAGGATACAGAAAAGGGTTTGCTGTCAGTTGCCTAAGACAGCTGAGTCTTGGTTAAAAAGAGAAGGTGAGTTTAGGGAAGGAGAGGCGGTGTTCAACAGATAGAAAGTTAAGAGGAAAGGCCGCAAATGCTGCAGAAATGAAGTGAGTCAGACAGTGGTTCCAGGCAAGTCGAGGAGTTGTCACGGGGAGAGAGGCGGACGGAGGGGGCATTTATGGTCCCCTCCCTGGAGATTCCGAGGCATGGTTTATGTCCGTCACTTTCCTTTCTACATTTTGGAAAGGAAGTGTAGTGTGTACTGTGTATGTAGACTGGTGTTGACAGTAAGAGAAACTTGTATTGGAGAGCATGCTGGCCTACTCTTTGTGTTACTGAGACACTGAAAAAGTTCAGCAAAGGGGTAAGGTCAGGAACTAGTCCCGAGGGCTGATGAAACGTGAGCTCCAGCTCACCCTATCATCAGCTTTCCATCCACTTTGGGAGTACTGCCCTGGTCGACTGGTGCTACAGTCTACTCCTACTCTCATGTGTGGATAGGCTCGCCACATACAGCTCTTCTCAACAGGGTGGAGTCAAAGGTTTTTCGTCTCAGTAATTCTCCTTCTCTTACTGGCTCCCTTCAACTTCTGTCTCTTCGCCGCACTGTTGCATCTATATCTCTTTTCTATCGCTACCTCAATGGTCACTGCTCCTCTGAACTTTCTGCTGGCATCCCTCCACCTCTACGACCGACGTGTAGTACTCGTCTAACAACAAACTCTTATCCCTTTTCTGTCCAACTCTCTAATGCATGAGTTAACCGTTACTCCCAGTCCTTCATTTATGCAAGAGGTCAACTCTGGAACTGGCTGCCTCTGTCTGTATTTCCTACTTCCTATGATCTCCAGTCTTTCAAACGCAAGTGTCTCCAGGCATCTCGAAGTGAACGGATCTTGATTTTGGCTCTCATTTGTATTTTTTTTTTTTCGAAGGAACTGTTTGCGGGCTCCTGGCCTTTGATTCCTTCTTCCTTGCATTAAAAAAAAGAAAAAAAGTTACTGTCAGTTTGTCTTAGGAAAGAAGCTTTGACTGAATTGGATATTCCGCTTGGCGGATGCAAGAGAGTTAATTAGGCCTGCTCTCTCTCTCTCTCTCTCTCTCTCTCTCTCTCTCTCTCTCTCTCTCTCTCTCTCTCTCTCTCTCTCTCTCTCTCTCTCTCTCTCTCCGTTTTTCTTCAAGTCGCTCACTTATTCTGCACATTCCCGTAATCTCCCAACATTACCTCCTCTTCATCACTTTGCTTTCTGTTTCTTGCCCTCCCGACTGATTGTTTGCCCTTCCTCTAAAACATTTTTATATTCCTCTACATGCCACATTCAAACCCACTCCAACCCGTTTGATCCCCTTCTTCCTCATTCCCTTGTCTTATTCCCTGAGCTCTCCGTCTCTCTCTTTGTCCATCCCCTCCCTTCCTCTCTCCCTTTTTTTCTCTTGGTATTTTCTTCCCCCTTTCCCTTCCAGGGGCAACACCAAATTCCATTTCTGTTTGCAACGGCCGGGAGGGAAGTCTTTTTCGAGTATATAACAAAACAAGAACCTGCAGACTACACTCCCTCCTCCGTGTAGCTCAATGTTAAACTGCTACAAGCCCATTCAGCGTCTGTAGTGTATAGTTTAACGACGTGAACAGACAGGCAATTGAATAAGGAAAGACTGACTAGGAGGGTGGTTGAGAGTGGGCAGCTTGGAGGAAGAACGCAGAGGGCAACATTATGGGAATACATTAAAAATACTGATGTTGTCGCAGAACTAGGGTAGCAGATGGGTTTTAAATATATCTGGAGTTTTACAATGTACATAGAAAGCTAACCGAAAAAAGACTCAATGACTAAGAGGTGGATGAGGTTGAATTGTCTGAAGGAAGAAAGGAGAGACCAACGGTAAGGAAACACAAGAAGAAGGCTGGTGTGCCGCAGAAAGTGTTGTTAATGAGTTAAGTGAATAATTCAAGGAGGATTTTTATCAAATGCATAATCTGCAGAATGAGAAATCTACTAGTAAGCAAAAAGAAAAAAATAATAATTATCACACGAATTACTCATCAGTATAGTTTGTTTAACTCCTTTCGATATTTTACATGATATAATGGAGAAAAAGAAAATACAGCGGTGAGAAGAAATACATGTTTTTTACGAGGTATTTACTCGTATGTCCTTATGACTGTCTTTATTGCGGCAGAGGAAATGGAGTTTCACAGTAGCCAATCACAAGTAATGGCTCTCTGTCTATCTCTCTGTCTGTCTCTAGCCTTTCCTCTTGTCAACATCAACACACACAAGCTTTTCGTCACCTGTTGACTGTACTTTCTTATTTCAGTGTAGGAATCCTCAGTTTAATAACACATTGCATCCGATTCCGTGCAAAGTAATTACCCTAAGACATAAGATTAACCGTTCACAGAAGTTCAAATTTTTTTAATGGGGGTTGCACAGTCTTTAAACCTCCTACAGAGAATTCAGATCGATGAGCTTTAGACAAAATTAAATGGCAGAGGCGTCCTCGGGCTGAACTGACAAAGTTCTCATTTGCAAGTTATGGTAAATTACATGTTTTACTTACCATCATCTTCATTGTCCAGACATCTTTTCCCACCTTAGGTTGAGGTTAGGGAGAGTCCGGAGAGTAAAAGGAATATGATACAGCAAACTGGCCAAAAGTCTACCCAGCTGATGTGCCACTCTTTCATTCATTCAAACCCCCCAAATTCTAACGCCACCTCGCATGTAAGCACCCACACTTAAGTGCTTCATTCCAACTGCCACGTAGAATTAGTCCGACGACTTATCACTTCACTGGGAAAGAACGAGGGTGACAAACCCTTGTCACACTCTCATGTGAACAAAGTTCTTCCAAACACATTGATCCACTGTCAGCTCCTTATCCTCATCACCCAAATACCTCGATCATTTGTCCTGTCTGTTAACCTTTTTCTTGACCTAACACGCATCCTTACACCTTCAAACTTGCTCAGGTACACCCTTCACATCACTCGATTCACACTCAATCTCTCTGTATGACCGGATCAACTATGTGCATTCTCTCCGACTCTGCGTTCCAGACTTCCTTCCTCCACATCATTCATGAATCACAATATTCATTTTCCGATCTAATATCCGCACTCCATACACATTCCTTATAAAGTAGCATTTCCCTTGATAAAATTTTGACTTTTTATGCCACACTATAGTCTAACAGCCTTATTTTATTATATACAATACCGTAAAACTCCTTCATGAAAGGCTCTTGTAGTGGTTACACTTAGGCCTTCACAGCATCAGCCACTTTCCTTCCCTGTTTTATTCTACTCTCCCTGTTGTTGCTAGGATGTATCGACTATCATCCACTCACTTGAGGTAGTACTGCCTACTTTTTCCTTCACTTTTACCATTCTTTTTCTGTGTCTGTCATCCTCTCTTCCAGTTTCTTTCATCACTCCTGTCACTTTTTATTACTCTTCCTTCCACTTCAGGTGCCTCTGTACTGAGTGACAAACCAAATGGTTCCTGTAATCCGGACAACAATTTACAACATTAAGTAGAAATCACATAACCAAATTACAGGGTGATGTGGAGCCTACAATGGTGGCCCTGGTAACTGGGTGGAGAGACACAAATAGGGCGTTCATACGGGAATCAAACCTCCACGCTTCCTTGTACCTCGCTGTGGTGTCCACCGCAAGGGAACATTGGTACACGGCGTGGGATGGCACTGCAAGGACGGTTGCTTGCCTGCTAATGATGAATCTGTTCTGCTAGATAGACCGTGGTTACTCATCAGTAACAAGAACAACTCTTCTCTCCACATCATTTGCACATTTACCTCTCTTTTTCTGTCACTGCTACCCAAGTACTTAAACTCTCTCACCAATCCAAGACTTATCCACTCACCAGAAAAACACATTATGGTGCATCCTGTCATTCAACAACCATCACTTTACTCTTATTTACATAAACATTCATATCAGGACTCTTACAGATATCTACTGAACTCTGCAGGAACTAAACAAGCTTTTGTCCAAAGTTTGCAAGAAGCACAACATACTTAGCATACACCAGCTTTGACATACTCCCTCGTTGGAGAAAACTACCAACGGCATCCATCTCTTCACGATTTGAGGTCTTACTATCAAATAACTCAATCCTTATACCTACTAAATAACAACGGGAAGATCAGACGATCTTGTCTCATTCCAATACTGATCTTAGAACATTCATTTATAATTTTAGATGGATTCAAACCCTCACCTTCGCTTCACTAACATCATAAACACTCTTAACGGCATTCATCAACTCACCATCAGCACCATAACCTTCCATAATCCATCTCTGTTTATTTTGTTTCCTTAATCCTAAAAAAGAAATATCATGAATATCTTATAGTTCTCCCCAAAATCCTTCTTCACTATCTGTCTTATTGCAAATATTTGATCATTACATACCCAACCATTTCTAAAGGAAACCTGTTCACACAGCAGGCTTTCTGATATATCTTACTATCTCAACAATAATTCTTCCACTTACCTGTTTCTACGACACCCAAGCGATAGATTTTGTACTCACTCCGAGAGTAGCTTTGTTAAGCTGAGTAAATCCCTGATTTTATTTTATTTGAAGACATTCAGTCTATAACTTTCTCACATTCTGTGTTATGTCCCCGTCCTACACTGCCACAGACTCCAACAGTAGTATTTCAGTATAGGAAAGACATTGGCCAGTGAGTTGTTCTTCCTATGGTCAGCCTTTCGCTGTGCAGCGAGATCAGCTCAAGTGTTGTAAAAAACCACTGGCTTCTTAAGTTCACTGTCTTTATTATCTAAATTTTTACACTTAATGCTTGCCAACTTCACTGTTTTCACAAGTACCAGAGCTATACAATCTTCACTGACACTGAACTACTCCCAAACTGAACCAGGCTCTTCCAAGTCATTATAGCCTTCCAGGCTTCTCCAACATTCTAGGACGTGCTGGTAACTAACCCTAGCAACATCAGTTACCAACTAAGTAATACTCTAAATTATTTAGCATACAAACTGAGATAAAATTACAAAATTCAACAAACAATCGCATTAAAAACATAATGGAGAAATAGAAAAAAAAAATGTATAAGTTACAAAATACCTCCGCTCACAAATAGCAGGCTAACTGGCAACTCATTCGTTAGTTCGTTCAAAAATTCCCTTCACCTATACTATAGTGAAGGCCGGGCCGGCCATACATTAGCCCGGTCAGTGGGGTGTGGGCTGACTTGTAAATAGTAAGGGGGAAGACAGGGCCTGGGAGGTCCCTGAGGAACCACCCAGCACGCACGCCGTGTCTTCTACTCTTCTTCCTGGTTTTGTGGTGTGTGTGTGCCTGACAACTCTGATACGTAGCTGAAAAATATGAGAAATACTGAGAACCTTCCAATAGTTTCTATCTAGCAAATCCCACTTCTCAACATACGGATTTTTATAATCATATGGAGTATATGATTTTTATAACATATGATTTTTTAATATGATAAAGTCCATGGGTGCCGGTCAGAACAATCCGAAACTGTAAATAAAATTTTGGAGTATTGTGCAGGAATCACTGAAGCAGCCGGAGCTTTTAACATGTTCATGAAAGTGGTAACGACTGACGAATCTGACCAACATTTAGATTCCCCTCTGTAAATAAAAATACGATTACATAATCTTCCTTTTCCAGTTGAGAACAGCCTGACCTGACACCGATCTACTACATTCAGCCCTCTGCTTCCTTCATCAACTCGAGTCCCTTCCATTTGCATCCAGTTCTCTCTTTTCCATTCATCTATTCTGCCATCTTATCGTTCTGACTCTTTTTCTTCCCTCTTTACTGGCATTAATTTTCCATACTTCCCATTCCATTCATGGCACTGCCTTCTCCACATTTTCTTCTTTCCTACATTCTCATTCTTCATCTTTCTATTTTCTTACGTTCTTTTCCCTTCCATCTTCCATTCCCAGTCCTTTATCATTCCCATTTTTGCTTCATTTTTGTCCCAGTCTCTCTGTCTTTACCATCCTATCTAATTCTTGCCTTTACGGCATCGCAAATTTAACTCGACGGTGAGTCTGACAACACCAGCTGATTCTTGTTTACTGGTGACGTAGAATTTAATGATCCACTCACCATTACAAATTCCCTGTCCCTTCGGCTATATATGGAAAAAAGGAGGGGGGGGGGAAGAAAGTTATACACAAAGACAGATAAACAGACTTGGAACATAAGATGTGAGAAAGTGAATATGACTGAGAGGGACAGAAGGGGGTAGAAAGGAGGAATTAATAGGGCGGGTAATGAGAAAAGCATTATACGATGTGCAGGAGGAAGATGGGAAGGAATATAATTATAAGAAATGGAGAAAGTCAGTGGCGAAGAGAATGAAGAAGGTGGAAGCAAGAGGAAGTTAAAAAATTAAAAGACAGAAAGAGAAAAAACGAGAAAGCGAGAGAGTAGGTCAGTTGATAATAAAACGTGAAAAATTACTAAAATGAATGTAGATGAGGCAAAGCAGATAGGCTTTTGTAGGTGACCAAGATAACACAGTTAGAAATGAAATGGATTGGTGGAACAACGAAAGAAACCAGATTAAAGCATACTGTCAACCATGAGCTAATCTTAACATAGCTTAAGTTGAAGGACGATTAGTGTGGGTCATGAGTAGAGTCAGTGTGGTGTCACTTGCTTGTCCTGTACAAAACACGTGGAATGCGAATGATGGACGGGGAGTGGATAAAGGTTAGTATTCTATTCTTTGGTCCAGCCACGAAGCATGGTAAGTTTGGTCAGAATGAGATGGCTCTTGACTGATATGAACTCGAGTTTCCTTGCTGTCTCTTTATAAAAAAAATATTTTTTACATTGTTCACCGCCCCCCACTCGCACATTATCCACATTACACCTCCTAGGAGAAAGAGCCCCAGAGTTTAAGAACCACTAGAGTAAACAACTCTGACTAATTCTGGAAAGACCTAAATAACCTGAATGGGCCTAATAATTTATGATTTGAAATGTGCTAAGCCGATCTGAAAGAGGCTGACTGGACGGAACTGGACGTGACGGAGCTGACTGGACTTGAAGTGACTTTCATACACTTGAGTGTGTTTCATTTTATCTGACTGTCGTGTTGGATGTGAAGGACCTGAATGGGCATTTGCAAGTTTGAGTGGACCCAGTTTGACGTGAATGGCCCTGAACTTACCCTGCATAGCTACACAAGACGTAAATGCTTTTAACTGGACCTGGACTGATCTGATAGCCCATGACGTATATCACATGCTATTATTCCTACCTAAAGACTATGCTGTTTAGTTTTAAAGACACTTTTCTAGTTGCAGGATGTACTCATGTCCTTCATCAATATTTCCACTACTACTACAAGTCCACCTTACGCTAAATAAATTTCACAGATGATAGCGATAATATAAGAATAACATGTCATCAGACTGAGGGAGCAAATGGACCTTAATAAAGCTGGACTGACACAGATTTATATGTCTGAGTGAATGTCATCGCTATTACGGCTGTTGCCCTAGTCGAGCAGGGCAGTACTCCCGAGGTGGATGGAAAGCTGATGACAGGGAGAGCTGGAGCACCCATTCCATCAGCCCTCGGGACTAGTTCCTGATCATCCCCCTTAGCTGACCTTTTTTCAGTGTTTCAGCAACACAGAGAGTAGGCCAGCATGCTCTCCAATACAAGTTTCTCTAACTGTCAACACCAAACTGCATGTGCAGTACACAATACTTCCTTTAAAAAAAAAAAAAAAAAAAAAATGGCGTTCTATAACCATGCCTCGGAGTCCCCAGAGGGGGGGGGGGCATAAATGCCCCCACCATCCGTCCCTCTCCCGGTGATGACTCAACGTGCCAGGAACCACGGTCTGACTCACTTCTTCATTTCGGCAACATTCGCGGCCTTTCCTCAAACTTTCTCTCTGTTGAACACCACCTTTCCTCCTCTAAACTTCACCTTCTTTTTCACCGAGACTCATCTGTCTCAGCCAACTGACAGCAAATCCTTCTCTGTATCCTCCTGCTTTCTGTATACTCATTTCAAAGCCAAAGGTGGCTGTTGTGTATATGTATGCAACAACCCATTTTGCTCTCGTGTTCCTGAACTTGATTCTTCTGAATTCACTACTCTCTGGCTTCGGCTCTCTTATAATTCTCTGACTACATATATCTACGCTGATTACTTATCTCCTAATTCTGCTGACTATCAAAAATTCTTCAACTATCTTACTTCTACGATGGAACACACTCTATCCATTTCCCCTTTCTCTGAAATCTCCATTCTAGGAGATATCAATGTTCACCACCACCTTTGGCTCTCCTTTCACTGATCCACCTGGTGAACAAGCCTACATCTTTTCTACCTTTAATGACCTAGAGCAGCTTGTACAGCACCCTACCCGTATCCATGACTGCCATGGAGAGAGCTCCTACATACTTGACCTCTTCCTTACAACGAATCCTTCTACTTACACTATTAATCTTTATTCTCCATTGGGCCCCTCCGATCACAACCTAATTACCTTAACCTGTCCTATCGCTCCGGTATGGCCTGTGGACCCATCCAAGAAACATCGACTGTGGCACTTTGGAGCTGCGGATTGGGAGGCCCTCAGGCAGTGCTTCTTTGATTTTCCATGGAATGATTATTGCTTCCATGGCTGGGAGCCATCTGAGTGTGCCTTGCGGATTACAGAGGTTATTGTCTCAGGCATGGAAGCATACATTCCATTCTCATATCCTTTGACAAATGCAAGAAACCTTTGGTTTAATCATGCTTGTTCTAATGTTGTCTGCAACAAGGAGAGGGCCTATAAAAGGTGCCAGAGGCAACCCACCCCTGAATCACAAATTTTTTATGTTTCTGCCCAGAATCGTGCTGTCTGTTCTTCACTCTGCTAAAAATAATTTCATCCGTACTCAGTGCTCTCAACTCTCCAACTCGAATTCTTCCTGCTCCTCCTGGCACCTTGTCAGAAATCTTTCTAACAACATTACCTCATCATCCTTCCCTGCTCTTTTCTATTCTGATGGCTGTGTGGCTATTTCTTCTACTGATAAAGCAGATCTCTTCGCTCAGACTTTCTCCTCCAATTCCACGTTAGACGATTCCTGTGCTGTTCCTCCATCACTTCACCCCTCTGACTTCCTCATGGCTGACAATAAATTTCTTCAGCTGATGTATTTTCTGCTGTCACTGGCCTCAGTTCTAACAAGGCATATGGGCCTGATGGAGTCCCTCCTGTTGTCCTCAAGAAAAGTGCTTCTGTGCTTATACCCTGCCTAGGTAAACTCATTCGCCTTTGTCTTTCAACTTGTACCTTTCCCTCTTGCTGGAAGTTTGCTCTCATTCAGCCAGTCCCAAAGAAGGGTGACCATTCCCAGCCCTATAACTATCATCCAATTGCTTTAACATCCCCTGACTCAAACGTTTTCGAGTCTATTCTTAACATAAAAATTTTAAAGCATCTTTTCTATCACAACCTTCTTTCTGATCGTCAGTATGGGTTCCGTCAGGGACGCTCCACTGGTGGTCTTCTCATCTACTTTTCAGACTCCTGGTCATCCTCCTTTCGGGACTTTGGCGAAAGCTGTGCCATTGCACTTGACATCTCAAAGGCTTTCAATCGAGTCTGGCATAAATCTTTAACTTCCATAAAGCCCTCTTACGGTTTCTATCCTTCTATCTGTGCCTTCATCTATAGCTTCCTTTCTCGTCATTCTATAGCTGCTGTTGTAGACGGCCATCATTCTTCTCCTAGATCTATCAACAGTCGTGCTCCTCAGGGCTCTGTCCTATCACCAAATCTCTTTCTTTTATTTATCAATGATCTATGCTGCACATCTAACCCTATCCACTCGTATGCTGATGATTTCACCCTTCACCTTTCCATTCGGTTCCTGCAACGTCCATCTCAGCAGTTACTTCAACAAACAAGGAATGAGGCTATGGCACACCTAATGTCTGATTTCACTCATATCTCTGACTGGGGTAAAAATAAACTTGTTGTTTTTAATGCATCAAAGATAGTTTTTACACCTATCAACCCGTCAAAATCTTCCACAGGAGTACCCTCTAATGTTTAATAATATCCAGCTCAATCCTGCATCATCCTTGAACATGCTTGGGGTTTCATTCATTCGTGACTTTTCTTGGAAAGATCATATTCCGTCTTTTGTAAATTGTGCTTCCAAGAGATTAGGTGTGCTAAGCCGACTCCGTGCCTTCTTACCCCTGCACAGCTGTTGACTTTATTCACAGGTTTTATTCACCCCTGTTTAGAGTACAATTCTCATGCGTGGGGAGGCTTCCTACATACAGCTCGTCTCAACAGTCTCATTAACTCTCCTCCTCATACTGGCTCCCTTGAAAATGTCTTTCGCCACACTGTTGCCTCTTTATCTCTTTTCCATCGCTACTTCAATGGTCACTGCTCCTCTGAACTGTCTGCTTGCATCCCTCCGCCTGTACGTCGGGTGCATAGAACGTGTCTAGCAACAAACTCTCATCCCTTTTCTGTCTACCTCTCTAATGGAAGAGTTAACAGTTACTCCCAGTCCTTCATTTATGCAACAGATCAACTCTGGAACTGTCTCCCTCTGTCTGTATTTCCTACTTCCTATGATCTCCAGTCTTTCACACGTAGTGTGACCAGGCATCTCGAAATGAATGGATTTTGAATTTGGGTCTCTTTTGTATTGCTTTTGTTTTTTGTTTTTTCTTGGAAGGAACTGTTTCTGCTGGCTCAGCCTTTGCTTCCTTCTTCCTCGTATAAAAAAAAAAAAAACTTTCATTCATTCATTGCCAGACGCCATGTATCCCAAACGGGGTGGCCAACGGCTTAGAGTTAATTGTTTTTACAGGGAGGGGCACTAATCCTCCACCAACCCCACTTGACACATAGGGATGCCAACAGCATCTGGTGTTCCCAGGCGGTCACCCATCCAAGTACTAACCAGACCCAACGTTTAGTAAGGTTCCTCGTGTAATCCCGTGAGATTTGCTCGCCAAAAGCGATTTTTTTGTTTGAATCATATCTTTAGGGTATTAGTAGTCAGAAAATCCTAGGTGGCAATTTTACTTTTGGCTTTTTAGTTTTTAAGGAGGCAAAATTTAAAATGGCCGCCGACGTCATCTCGTGAAAATTAAGTTTTGAACCAAAGCACCTAGAATCATGTGTAAATATATTTTTTGGGGGGTATTTCAACATGACAATTTCAAATTTGACGTCCATTTTACATTTCAACATCATTTCGATCCCAAAATCCAAGATGGCCCAAAACTAATTTTCGGCTATAATTTGGTTAAATGCACATAGCGACATCATTTAAGTAGCAGAGTTTGGGTTATTTTAAAACAGAAGAACAATTTAGAGTAGCACTAGATTGCTGACCTAGTATTAATGGTCAAAATTAAAAATGGCTACCAAAATAGTTACCAGAAAGTTTACATCTTTATTGTGAATCATAACAAATAACATTACAACCTAAGTTGAGCACGTCTTTTATCAAAACTTGCAAACGGAATTTGTAACTATTTAAAGTGACAAAATGAGTGTACAGTACAACTATGTACAAAATCGTAGGTGTGCTATGTGTGCTGTGTAGTTTTATAGATCTTCGTCACGCATGATCCTATAGTCAGGGATGTTTCCGCAGTCCGAACATTTGCAGAGTGCAGTGCAGGACAGGCCATTCTTGTGACAAGAACAGTTTGGCTTCTCATGACATGATCCTTTGCAGCCACACTTGACAAGCTCCATCACTGCTTGTGGGGCTGGCTTGCCGAGGCACTTGACTGGCTGAAGTTTCCCATCTTCTTGTTGTTCCCATCCATTGTCCTTCGGGTGGGGAATAGTTGGTCTTGGTTCTTTGTATGACTTGTCTCGCCAGGAGATGAAGTTTGCTCTCATGATGTGCGGTTTGAGGGTGTTCTGTGTAGGTGGAAGCTTTTCTCCTTCGAAGTTCTTGGTCCTAAAAAGCTCCCATCGCAGTTCTGCCATAGTGGTGCATGCTGATTTGCTGGAGTACACATTGCACACAAAGCGTTCCATGTGCTTCAGTACTAGTTCATCAGGTGTGATGATTGACCCAAATCTTTGCAAAGTCCCAATAATGTCATCGTTTGGTGCCAGTGCCAGAAACTTCGCAATCCACGCCTTCTTGGAAATGTTGAAGAACTTTCCACCCCAATCGGCACCTGTGAAGTTGTGTAATCCAATCAGAGCTTTTGATTTTTCTGGCCCTATTGCAGCACATCTTTCCTTGACATCAATTCTTCTGTAGAATTTCCCCCTACCAGTCAACAACATCACAGAGCCAGGTATCGAACAAGTTGCAAGGTCGATCAGCAACAAGAAAACACCCGTGTCTGGTGACCACACGTAAATGTCTCTCATTGAAGTACTATGTGTAGAAGCATCCATGACATGAAGAGGGATTTGTGTGTCGGCCTCCTCGTGATTGTGAGTCGAAAGATCGTGATCAAACAAGTCATCTTTGTTGCCAAATGTTGATGTCCCATAAACAACAACAAAGCCTCTGTCGTTCCCTGCAAAATGAGACAGCAGTCTTTTGCCAAGGTATTCTGTTAGCTGGGCCTTTGTGTCACTGTGGGAAAGCAGCATCTTCATAGTAGCATTGCGAATGCTCATTTGACCTTGTATGAAAAACTTCACAGGATGTGTAGAACCAGCTCGTTTGGCTCGTGTCTTTTCCTTCAAGGAAGCTGTGATGTATCTGTCGAATATCACTCTACCCTCTGCATATTTCTTCGTCATTCCGTCGATTCGTTTTACGAATGCATCACCTAAATCACTAATTGTCTCCATTCCAGGTGTTTTCGTCATACTCTGAACAACAGCCTGTCCATCTATGATGATAACTCTGTCTCGGTTGACTGATTCAACGATTTCATCCTCGATGGTCTGCTCACTCAACCGCTCCAATACCTGTGGCATTTGTTCTACCTCTTGATTTGTGCTGATGGATTGATCTCCTTGTTCTGGTGGGGAAGCCTGACCATCAGATATGGCTGTGTCCTGTTGATCACCACGTGCTGGCGGGGAGTACAGCTCGATTTCCTTCATGAACGAACTCTTGTCACTAGGAATCAACAGGGTCCCATCAGTGGCAAAGAGGGATCTTGGTGTTACTGCCATCTCGTAGTTGCCAATGGTCTCTGCTAGTCTGTCGACTAGCTGCGGGCGTGACTGCTGGATAACTAAGAACCGAGCAAGTAGTTGTCGATCCTCACGCAGTTTGACAACCTTGTTCCCAACACCAATGCTGGTTTTCTTGAAACAAGTACTGAAGGTTTTCAGATTTAGTTTCTCAATCCTGTCCCAAAGTGATGCTGGGGAATCATTCGTCATTCTGGACGTCACAAACTGCTCATAGCGCTCTTGTCCAATTTTGTCCCTGTTCAGGATGTCAGATTTGGCAGCATCTGGTATGGCCATCATGTACACAAGATTCACTAATGGCATCTCATTTGAAAATGGCGAGCCACCACAGTGCTCTTCAATTCCACGACGAATTTTCTCAGCATTGTTCGGGATACGAGGACCGACATTCCCTGTTAGTTGGTAGTGCTCATTTGCTGTGGTATCTTTCGTTGATGAGTATTGTTGTTGGAACTCTGTGACGATCTGTTTTTATTCTGGGGTCGTGAGCAGGAAGCGATTCAGAGCCTGTTCGTTTTGGGTAAGTCCTGTAATTCCACCCACAACCTTCAGCCCTCAAATTTCCTGTTACAGCGTCTGATCAACGAAGAGGTTGGTGAATGGTGTTCCCGTCTTGTTGACACAGAAGTCGCCATCCTGTAATGCTTTCCATGTCTCTGGGCTCTGTGTCTTCAGCTCATTCATCTGAGCCAGGTGCAGAGGCATTAAGCGAGCATAGTTGTACAGATCATGTGCAAAGAAGTACTTGATCTGGTTATTGAGTGCTGCCAAGTACTTCTCCCAATCACCTTGTCTGCATGCGCGAATGATGTTTAGCAGACACTCAACCTGATCTGTGTGCAACTTGAGAAAGTCACCCACTTCACTTCCGTTGTTGAACGTCATGGCAGGCTCGATGGTCTCGGAGTACTGGTCACATATTTTGTTGAATATGTTGACGGATCCTTTGTCACGACTGTGTAGGCCTTCTCGAAGTTGTTGGCACTGTTGTGTGAGAGACTCTGAGGAGCTCACACTTGTAAGTTGCTCGAATCTCAGCTTGTAGCATGCCAGTGCATTCACTATGTGATACTCCACACCATGCTTGAAGGCCTTACCGCCAAATATTTGGTGCATTGTTGTTGGTGAATAGATGCCCTTCTCTACAGCAATGCTGTCAAGTCCACTTCCTTCTATGTACTTCCCCAAGGCGTGTAGTGCTGCGAAGCATATGTGGAGCTCACCGGGTCGTAACACCCAGTTCGTGTTCCTTTGGGTAGACTGAAATTTGATGGCTCTCTCGTACAGGTCTAGGTCCATGGTGATGACTGTTTTACGTTCTGGTCCCATCACTACAGCTGAAATGTTTTGTGTCAATGATAACACAGTGTACAGAGTAGCATAATCTGTGGGTGCCTGACGAAAGAGAGGAGCCACGACTTCGCTGTTTGTTTTCGAAGGCTCAACATCTTCCAGTTGCATGAGTAGGGAATTCGTTGCAGACCACGTCGGCATAACTTGTGTTTTTGAAGGTATAAAACTGTGAGTTGTTTGTTCTGTTCGATCCTGTGGTGCTGCAGGTGCCTGGTTTTCTTCTGTATCTTCATTCGCGTCACTTGCTTGATCATCATTTTCCGCCTGTGATTCATAATTTCTTCTTGGATTCATCTGAGTGTTGACCCCTAAATGAGAAGCCAGCATCCACGCACGATCCATGCTGTTGTATCTCTTCAACAAACCTACACGAGCGTCAAAAACGAATGAGGGGAACTTGATTGGCTTTGGGTCAACAATAACGTCTCGATGATAGACCACTTGCTGCTTGGTTGGTGTAGCTTTCGCTGGGATTTGCATGAGCTTGTTAATAAGCTCGCCATCAACAGTGTCTTTTTGATTCATGACAACAACTGTGCCATGTAGAGTGTTTTGACCATTGCAGGTTGCTTCCAAAAAATCAATATTGTTGACCGCAAAAAATACAGATTGTCCCTTCTTGACAAATTGTGGCAGACAATATCCTCCGGTTTCTGACATCCTTTCCACTACAGCACATTCGACTCTCTTTTCGAGATCAATAACACTTTTGTAACTGGCTGCAATATGTAGACCTGATAGTTGATCGACAAGATCCTTACTGCGAACTTTGTTGTGCGTGCTTAGCACAAGACCTACTGACAACGGTGTTTGAGTACCTGTCACAAACCCCACGTCTGATTTGGGCACACGTTTGACCTGCCTGCTTGTTTTGACATTTTGCACGAGAAGCTGTGACAAAACGCTAATAGTTTTGCCCATTTAATCATCTCGCTTGTCACAAACCATTCTCGATTCTGTGCAGAACAGCAACAGCTTAAGATAGAAAGCAACCACAGGTGGGTTTACATATGACATGCTACCAGTGAAATGCCAGGTGTCTCGATGTTTTAGCAATTCACCTCTAAGAACTTTGGCAACTTCAGCGACACGTTTCATAACCTCTTCTGTCCCCTGTGGGGCGCATTATCTACAGCTGCAGCAAGAGTTTTTCTGGTCATCACTTGCTCACTTTCATTCTGGCGATTCGCCTTCACGAACTCCGCACCTGGAATATTTTCCATGATCAAATGTTTGAGCTCTTTTTTGTAATGAAAGCTTCTAAGTGGAACACAGTTCTCTTTAAGCAAAGAGGTGTACTCGTCATTGATCTCATTCATATTCAATATGACACCACTGGCCAATGAATAGTTCACAGCATTAACAATGTCGATGTCTGCGATGCATTTCCCAACACTCTCTTCCATCTTTGAGGAATACAGTGGGAAAGATTCACACTGCCTTTCAGCCTTCCTCAAGCAATCTCTGTGGTACCATAGTTCATACGCTGAAACATCACCTGGGGCCTGCAAAAGTGATAAACTAGATCTCACTTTGTCATCTGTTGTTTTGTCTCTGATATTTATGAAACGCTTTCCCATGATGTCAGTTTGCACAAGGTGTAGGTCGCCCTCTGTTGGGTTGGAGCACAGAAATGTACATATTTTCTGCTTAGTCTCGCTACTTCCACGTCTGTGTGCACGAAATTCGCTGGAACTTGCAGACGTTTTTCTAGATGTTGAAGGGCGCCCAACTTTTGCTGGTCTTACCACTTCTGTCGATGAGGATTGAAGAAACCTTTTCTCTGCTCTCTCCAACATACGTTTATGCACAATGTTTTGTAGCACTGTGAATGGTAAGGTAGGTGTTCCAGCTCAGTTGGATTCAAACTGGCAAGCCTCTCAACTAGTGGAGCAAGCTGTGTTTCTCCAAACTGCATTCGCTTACAGGCATAGTCTATGAGGTTTGATGTTGACGTCTGTGTGACATTCTTCACAAATGGATGCCTATCGTCTGCGACTTTTCCACAAACCACACACAAGGAAGCCATCTTAGATTTCAATTATATCTGAAAGAGAAGAGAGAGAGAGAGAGAGAGAGAGAGAGAGAGAGAGAGAGAGAGAGAGAGAGAGACATTATACATGCTACAAAATGCCGACTACATCAACCACACTACAAAACCTCGCATGAATGGCGAGGAAAACTTTATGAATGTAGCGGAACATATTTAACTGTCCTTGCCAGCATTTCTCCAAAACATATATCTTTCTTTTGTTTGGCAAAGGGGCCCCCCGGCTGCGCCACTGGTTTGACGCCCCCTAAAAAACTTAAAAGCCAAAAGTAAAATTGCCACCTAAGTTTTTTTTACTCTTAATGCCCTAAAGATATGATTCAAACAAAAAAATCGCTTTTGGCAAGCAAATCTCACGGGATCCATTTTGAGGTACACGAGGACCCCGACTAGTTGCTTAACTTCGCTGATCGGACGGGAAGCGGAAACTTGCCTCACTTTAATGCCAGTTGATGGATGTGTCGGGTGAAGGTTAACCAAACACGTCGGAGGAACGAGGTCGACCAGCAACAAATTATTCATGGTCACTTCTGAGTTTATTCAGTTTTTTTGTTTTTGTTTTCTTCCATCTCGTTTTCACTCCACAACAATCAGTTTTATCCCTCGTTCGTATCTGCCACTTTTCCTCATTTCCAGCGCTAAGACTTAACCCATGCCAGTCTGTCTGTTTGTCCATTTGTCTGATTGTGTCTGATTAACTGTCTATTTGTTCAACTGTATGTTTGCATATCAGTTCATCTTCTGTTTATCTCTGTCTGTCTGTTTATCTGTCTGTTTTCATAGCAGTTTATCTGTCTGTCTCTGTATACATGTCAGTGTCTGTCTGTCTGTTTACCTGTCTGTTTATCTGTCTGTGTCTGTCTGTCTGTCCGTTTGTCCGTCTGTCTGTCTGTCTGTCTCTGTCTCTGTCTGTCTGTCTGTCTGTCTGTCTGTCTGTCTCTGTCTCTCTCTCTCTCTCTCTCTCTCTCTCTCTCTCTCTCTCTTTGTTTATCTGTCTCTGTCTGCTTAGCGGTTTATCTGTCTGTCTCTGTTTACCTGTCAGTGTCTGTTTGTCTGTCTGCCTATCTGTTTATCTGTCTGTCTGTCTGTCTGTCTCTGTCTGTCTGTTTGTCCGTTTTTCCGTCTGTCTGTCCTTCCGTCTGTCTGTCTGTCTGTCTCTTTCTCTCTCTCTCTCTCTCTCTCTCTCTCTCTCTCTCTCTCTCTCTCTCTCTCTCTCTCTCTCTCTCTCTCTCTCTCTCTCGCCAATATGTTCCCGGCTGACTCACTACCACAATATCTCATGCTTTGATGACCGATAATTTGTCCACTTTGTTTCACGTCATTCATTACGTTTCCATTGCCTTCACTCAGTAAAGGAGACAGAGGGATAGAAAGATAGATACGGAAGATAAGTAGATAAACAGACAGCAAGAGAAAAACGATGACATAGGTGTAGTAGGAAACTATACACACACACACACACACACACACACACACACACACATATATATATATATATACACACACACACACGAGGTGCTACCCAAAAGTTCCAGTAATTTGAACAGAGGGAGCCAACCGTTTGCAGTTTTGCCTTTTGCTGCTAGGAGGAGTCAGCAGCACCCATTGTGCGTCAGTGTGGCTCCGACCGTGTCTGTGAGCGGATGCGTTGTTGAGCTACTCTTACTACTGTAACGTAGTGTGTAGGTTGTTCGGCGATTTTGCAATGGCAGTCCTCACGGAACAAAGTCCCTACATCAAGTTCTGCTTCAAGATCAGGAAGACAGCTGCAGAAACTCAACGATTGCTTCAGCAAGCCTTTGATGACAATGCCATGTCCCAAAGTAGAAGATTTTTCTGGTACAAGCAGTTCAAGGAAGGACGAACATCCGTCGAAGACGATGCCCATTCTGGACGACCGTCAACTGCAACGACACCAGAAGACGTCGGAAATGTTCGTCAGGCTATCATTGCAGATCATAGACGAAATATCCATGAAGTTTGTGATATCGTTGGACTGTCGCATGGGAGCGTGCAACGCATTTTGTTGGATGTGTTGGGCATGAGACGCATCACTGCAAAATTTGTGCTAAGACTGCTGAGTGACGAGCGAAAGGCACATCGAGTTGCAGTTTGCAGTGAGCTCAAGAATCAGGTCAGAGATGATACCACCTTCATCTCCAAGGTCATAGATGGTGATGAATCATAGGTTCATGGTTATGACCCGGAGACAATGCAGCAGTCATCGCAATGGAAGTCTCTCAATTCACTGAGGCCGTAAAGAGCAAGTCAATTTCACAGCAATGTCAAGTCGATGTTGATCGTTTTCTTCGATATCCAAGGGATTGTTCACAAGGAATTCGTCCCACCTGGTCAATCTGTCAGTGGAAAGATTTACTGTGAAGTTTTGAGGCGTCTGAGGGAGAACACCCACTACAAACAACCGGAACAGTGGAAGAACAAGGACTGGGTCCTGCATCATGACAACGCCCCAGCCCACACATCAATTGTTGTCTGGCACTTCCTGGCTTCCACTAACACTGTAGTCATTCCCCACCCATGCTATTCACCTGACCTTGACCCCATGCGACTTTTTCCTGTTTCCCACGCTGAAATTACGACTGAAAGGGCGTCGATTTGACTCGACTGAGGAGATCCAGACAGAATCACAGGAGATGCTCAAGACCATCACACCTGGAGCCTTCCAGGGATGCATGGACTCTTGGCAAAAACGGTGAAACCACTGTGTACATGCCCAAGGGGACCACTTCGAAGGTGGCAGTCAGAATTAGGAGGTAAGGTAACTTATTATCCTACAATATTCAAATTACTGGAAGTTTTGCGTAGCACCTCGAATATAAATAAATAAATGAATGAATAAATATAAATATATATATATATATATATATATATATATATATATATATATATATATAATGAATCAAATTCGCGACATTTCCCTTTTGTGAGAAGCCACGAACTATTAGTGGAAAACTCAGTGTGTAACGCTCAGTTAACCGTTTCTCTCTCCATTTCGGTGGTACACTTTTTAAAACATTCGTCACTGTTTCAAAAGTGACCGATTTAATGCACGTCACTAAGTGCTCTACTGAGCAATACTATTGTTTCTTTATTGTTCGCCCCTGCTTGCCTCAACCGTTAGCCACGACTTCTTCCGGCGGCTTGTGCGTCCTGCCCATATGTTGTAATTTTTGAAAGCAATCAAGTGTCTGTTGTGACGGAGAGAGGTACTGTGCTCCAGAAGTGAGAGAGAGAGGTCAGCCAGGCCCCAGACTCTACTAAACTAAAGTTCTCCAGTGCTCCCACCCTTCCTTGGGTGATACACCACATTCATTGACCAGTATTTCCTTTTTTTTGTATTTTCCTAGGTTTAAGAGTTTAGTTAAGTGAGCTGTTTCCTTACATGCTGGCCGGCTGCGCCGCATGTTATGTTCTTTTCTAGGTGTAAGAATTTAGCTCTTGTGTGAGTGAGTGAGTGTGATCTCATTAATATGATTTTGAATTGTAACGTTAAATTTATTTTGTAATCAGTAAATTTAACAGTTCTTTTTCTTAAGCTTAATGTAATGTAAACTCTTGTTTCATTTCTCCGCAATTAAGCTTATATCTCATAGCTCCTAGCTTGCATAAACGTTTATCCATTCATAACTGGTACTTAGGCTAGTCTTGTTGTATTAAGCTTAAAATCCGTTTTGCCTCCTAGGAGTTAAGCATCAGCAAGAACCTGATATTATTATTAGTATTAGTTATTTATTGTCAGGAGTGAAGTAACTTTCTCAGAGGCTAACAGTACTAGTAATCAGCATTTGTGAGTAATTAGTCTCTGCTGTGTACTGTTGAGAAAGTTTATAAATTCTCGTTCTTAGAGAATCGTGCGAAGCAAGTCAGCGTAAAGTAATCGTTGCTTGATTTAGCAAGACAATCATTGTCCCTGCTCTTCAATATTGTTGAACATTATTATCATTTAAAAAAAAAATAAGCATTTATTTTAAAAACCCCGTGACAATATATATATATATATATATATATATATATATATATATATATATATATATATATATATATATATATATATATATATATATATATATATATATATATATATATTGTCACGGGGTTTTTAAAATAAATGCTTATATATTTTAAATGATAATAATGTTCAACAATATATATATATATATATATATATATATATATATATATATATCTATATATATGTGTGTGTGTGTGTGTGTGTGTGTGTGTGTGTGTGTGTGTTCAGACCTCTCCTGGCGTTCCTATTTTACCTAGCTGTACCCGCCTGTTGTGAGAATCGTCAGTCAACTTAGTGACCTGTGACTGTGTTGTGCTGTTGTGTTGTAGTGACCTTTGACAGTATTGTGCTAGTGTGTTCTAGTGACCTGTGATAGTGTTGTGCTGTTGTGTTGTAGGGACCTGTGATATTGTTGTGCTAGTGTGTTCTTGTGACCTATGATAGTGTTGTGCTAGTTGGTCACTTGTTTACAAGAGTGCAACTAAGTTCACCCTTAAGAAACAAGTGGAGTCAAAAACCACAAATGCATTCAGGTTACATGACGAATGTGAAGGGAAGGCAGAGAGGGAAGTAGAGAAGGACGGAGAGAGTACTTCCCGCAGGAATCCTGAGATCAAGAAAGGTAAGAAGAATGTTGTCATATTTGGAGACTCCGAGGTAAGATATCTGAACAGAGCAATGTATACTCCACTCACTAAACATGTGTGTCTTTCGGAGGCCAAGGTGGTTAATGTGTCAGAGAAAATTGCAAATATCGTGAAGGATTGTGGACACAAACCCACTGTCTGCCTCAGAGCAGGAGGCAACAATATTCGTAGGCGTAGGAGTGAGGTACCGTGGCGGCAGTACAAGGATATGTTGACGAAGGTTAGGGAGAGGAGAGGAACCCCTGTAGTACTCTGTGTTTTGTCTAGGAATGAGTTTTTTTTTTTTTTTTTTTTTTTATGCGAGGAAGAAGGAACCAAAGGCCATGAGCCCGCAGTAACAGTTCCCTCCAAGAGAAAAACAAAATACAATAGAGAGCCAAATTCAAGATCCGATCATTTTGAGATGCCTGGACACACTGCGTTTGAAAGACTGGAGATCATAGGCAGGAGGAAATACAGACAGAGGGA
The DNA here is from genome assembly GCF_032717465.1 of Coenobita brevimanus. Taxonomy (NCBI): domain Eukaryota; kingdom Metazoa; phylum Arthropoda; class Malacostraca; order Decapoda; family Coenobitidae; genus Coenobita; species Coenobita brevimanus. Next base: position 19,115,657 of record NC_137057.1, on the reverse strand, counting down.
GACAGTTCCAGAGCTGACCTGTTGCATGAATGAAAGACTGGGAGTAACGGTTAACTCTTGCATTAGAGAGTTGGACAGAAAAGGGATGAGAGTTTGCTGCCAGACGGGTGCTACGCGCCCGTCGTAGAGGTGGAGGAATGCAAGCAGACAGTTCAGAGGAGCAGTGACCATTAAAGTAGCGATAGAAAAGAGATAAAGATGCAACAGTGCGGCGAAGAGACAGAGGTTGAAGGGAGTCAGTAAGAGGAGGAGAGTTAATGAGACGAAAAGCCTTTGACTCCACCCTATTGAGAAGAGCTGTATGTGGGGAGCCTCCCCACACATGAGAGTTGTACTCCACACAGGGGCGGATAAAACCCCTGTATAGAGTCAACAATTGTGCAGGGGTAAAGAAAGAGCGGAGTCGGCTTAGCACACCCAATCTCTTGGAAGCAGATTTTACAAGAGATGCAATATGATCTTTCCAAGATAAGTCCCGAGTAAATGAAACCCCAAGCATGTTCAAGGATGATGCAGGATTAATCTGAATATTATTAAACATTAGTGGGTATACCTGTGGAAGATTTTGTCGGGTTGATAGGTGTAAGAACTGAGTCTTAGAAGCATTAAAGACAACCATATTATTTTTACCCCAGTCAGAGATATGAGCCAAGTCAGACATTAGGTGTGCCATAGCCTCATCCCTTGTTTCTTGAAGTAACTGTTGAGATGGGCGTTGCGGGAACCGAATGGAAAGGTGAAGGGTGGAGTCATCAGCGTATGAGTGGATAGAGTTAGATGTACAGCTTAGAAGATCATTGATGAATAAAAGGAAGAGAGTTGGTGATAGGACAGAGCCCTGAGGAACACCACTGTTGATAGATCTAGGAGAAGAACGATGGCCGTCTACGACAGCAGCTATAGAACGACCAGAAAGGAAGCTAGCGATGAAGGTACAGATAGAAGGATAGAAACCGTAGGAGGGCAGTTTGGAAATTAAAGATTTATGCCAGACTCGATCGAAAGCCTTTGAGATGTCAAGTGCAATGGCAAAGCTTTCGCCAAAGTCCCGAAAGGAGGATGACCAGGAGTCTGAAAGGTAGGTGAGAAGATCGCCAGTGGAGCGTCCCTGACGGAACCCATACTGACGATCGGAAAGAAGGTTGTGATAGGAAAGATGCCTTAAAATTTTTTTATTAAGAATTGACTCGAAAACTTTTGAAATACAGGACGTTAAAGCAATTGGACGATAGTTGGAGGGTTGGGAGTGGTCACCCTTCTTTGGGACTGGCTGAATGAGAGCAAACTTCCAGCAAGAAGGAAAGGTACAAGTTGACAGACAAAGGCGAAATAGTTTGCCTAGGCAGGGTGTAAGCACAGAAGCACAGTTTTTGAGAACAACAGGAGGGACCCCATCAGGCCCATATGCCTTTGTTAGTACTGAGGCCAGTAATGGCAGAAAATACATCAACTGAAGAAATTTTAATGTCAGCCATGAGGAAGTCAGAGGGGGAAGTGATGGAGGAACAGCACCGGAATCGTCTAAGGTGGAATTGGAGGAGAAAGTTCAGGCAAAGAGATCTGCTTTATCAGTAGAAGAAATAGCTACAGAACCATCAGAGTAGAAAAGAGGAGGGAAGGATGATGAGGTAAAGTTGTTAGAAAGATTTTTGGCAAGGTGCCAGAAGGAGCGGGAAGAATTCGAGTTGGAGAGTTGAGAGCATTTAGTATGGATGAAATTATTTTTAGTAGAGCGAAGAACAGACTTAGCACGATTCCGGGCAGAAACGTAAAGATTATGTGATTCAGGGGTGGGTTGGCTCCGGTACCTTTTGTAGGCCTTCTCCTTGTTGGCGGACAGCATTAGAACAAGCGTGATTAAACCAAGGCTTTCTTGCGTTAGTCAAAGGATATGAGAAAGGAATGTATGCTTCCATGCCCGAGAGAATAACCTCCGTAATGCGCAAGGCACACTCAGATGGCTCACGGCCATGGAAGCAATAATCATTCCAGGGAAAATCAAAGAAGTACTGCCTGAGGGCCTCCCAGTCCGCAGCTCCAAAATGCCAGAGACGACGTTTCCCTGGAGGGTCCGCAGGCCGTACTGGAGCGATAGGACAGGTTAAGGTAATAAGGTTGTGATCGGAGGAGCCCAACGGAGAGAAAAGATTAACAGAGTAAGCTGAAGGATTAGTTGTGAGGAAGAGGTCAAGTATGTTGGAGCTCTCTCCAAGGCGGTCAGGGATACGGGTAGGGTGCTGTACAAGCTGCTCTAGGTCATTAAGGATAGAAAAGATGTAGGCTTGTTCACCAGGTGGATCCGTGAAAGGAGAGGTTGGGAGGGAATGGTTGAGTAGGGCGATAGGTTTTAATTGCCGCCTAGAAAGGTATTGCAAAGTTAATGCAGTACCTTTCACAGACAACTGGAACCGGTTTTATGGACGGAGTGTCATGTAGAGTTGGGATGGGACTCATCTTAGTAGGCAGGGAGTTACTGTTTTAGCTGGAATGATAGAGAGAGAGAGTTTTTTTTTTTTTTTTTTTCTAGAGAGTTAGATGTACAGGAAGTTGTAAGACCTCCATCCAGAATTCATTATAACCAGGTCTGTATAGATGCATCAAGACTTGCAAAAATAAGAACAGTTAAACCATTAGTGTAGATACATCCACTCAAACACTTTAGTATGAGCAGGTGATTAGCCTATAGAGGACAGAACAAGCGATGCTAGAGGAGCGATAAGTGATAGTACAAAAAAATTTATAAATTAGTAATAAGTTTCCAACTTATTATCCCAAAGTAGAGGTATAACAGCTGCTCGTAATAATCTGGAGGTGTACTACACAAACAGCAGTAGTTTACGTAAAAAATGAATGAACAGGTGGTTTTAATTTGTACACAGAGGATATACTTGGCCGTTATTAGTGAAATTTAAATGAATACAGACACTCAGATATCAGAATATCAGATAAAGGGCTATAGTATATTTTGTGTAAAACCGTCTGGGAAGAAAGAGGGGCTGGGTAGCTATTTATATAAAGGATTCATTAAACTGTTACAAATAAGCCGACATTAAAGTAGGGACACGGAAAGTGTCTGAGTGAAATTAGTAACAACAGGGAGAAATTAGTCATATGAGCTATTTCCAGATCTCCAAAATTAGGTGGTGCAGATAGCAAATACACTTGGGGGGATACCTGGAAAGCGTCACAGTCAATCTTAACAATAATTGACGGTTATTTTAGCCTGCCATGGATAGATTGGTGAAATCAGACAGGGGATGCAGAGTCAGAGGAATTTCTAAAGGTAGTACATGTTAATTTCCTTTATCAGCATATCAGGGAGCCCACCAGAGGTAATATTATACTAGATTTGGTTTTATCTAATAAAGAAAATGTCATTAGCGATACAGAAGTTGGTGGACGACTTAGTAATAGCGATCATGAGAAATTAAGTTTAAAATTATTTGGGATGTCTGTTCTACTGAAAACCTTTCGACTGTTTCCAATTTTCGTCTACGAGATTTTGATGTATTAAGAGTTTATTTTAGAACAGTATTTCAGCGGGAAGACTAGTTACTTTAGGGAGTCAGGTCAGTGGGGAACCCCAGGTAATAGCTAAGGGACAGGAAATGGGTAGGAATGTACGCTAGGTCACTTGGGAGGGTCAGGTCATAGGTGAGGGACAGGATATAGGTGGGACTGTAGTTCAGGTGACGAAGATTAACTCAGGTTGGGTACTAAGCAGCCGTTCGGCCGTTGAGAAATATAATGAATTAATAAATATAACACACAGAGGCCAAGAATAATATATCCCTTCAAAACCGTTTACAACGCATAAATCAGAGCCAAGATGGTTAAACAACAGATTAAAATCTCTCATAGGCCAAAGGAAAGAAATATATAGAAAATAAAATGTGAAGAGGAATATTTACGTAACAGGTACGCGATTTTGAATAAGGATGTAAAGAGGCAGAAACGGAAAGCAAAGCGGTTATGAAAATAAGGTTGCTAGTGTACTGAAAGAAAATCCCAAAGGTATTTACAAAATGTACGGTACTAAAAATATAGATAGAAATGGACCTCTCAGAAGATAATCAGGTACGGTAACATTACCACTGAAGATAAAGAAATGTGCTCTATCCTAAATAATTATTTCGTATCAGTATTTGCCAGATAAAATCTAGACCTGGTCCCTGAAGCAGCAAATATTTACGATGATAATACTAACAATATTCTTAGTAAAATAACCATTAGTAAGGAGGACTTATTGAAAGAAATTAAGAAGTTAAAAACTAAAAAAATTTCAGGTCCAGACGATATGTATGAAAAAAATACAAAGGAAACCAGAAAAGAGTTATGTCAGCCACTTATAATGTTATTTAATAATTCTTAAATTCATAAGAAATTCCAGAGGCTTGGAATACCGCAAATGTAGTGCCCATTTTTAATAATGGTGATAAAGCAGCTGCATCGACTTATCGTCCGATAAATCTAGCGTCAGTAGCTTAGCAGGAAAAATGCTGTAGTCAATGTTGGCAAACAAAATTAGGGAGCAATTACAAAGATTTAATCTTATTAATGAAACTCAGCACGGATTCAGGCAAAGATGATCCTGCTTCACAAACCTGTAATTTTTCTCGGAGGTCTGTGAGGCAGTAGACAGCGATAATGTTTACAATATTATTTATCTGGACTTTAATAAAACTTTTGATAGGGTTTCACACGAAAGGTTAGTTAGAAAGGTTCCAGCACACGGTATAGACGGCGATAACTTAAAATGGATCGAATCCGGGCTGAAAGGACGAAAGCAGAGAGTATTAATAAATGGAACTAAGTCAGATTGGGGATTTAGTAACTAGTGGTGTATCACAGGGACCAGTAGTCGGTCCCTTATGATTTATCATATACAGTATATAAATGAGGTAGACTTGCGAATCATTAGCATTATTAGCAAATTTGCCGATGACAAAATAATAGAGCGTATGATTAACTTGGCTGACGATTACCTTAGCTTACAATAGGACCTCAATATACTGTCCAAATGGTCTAAAAAGCGGCAGATGGAATTTAACTTTGAGAAATGTAAAGTGCTTAATGGAGGCAAGACCACTGGAGATACTAAATACAACTTAGACATGAAGCGGTGCCAAGGTTTAGCAAGCCCATCCCCGGCATTTTAGTGCTAATGTATAAATACAACACGATATCTAGTCAAAGATGTCACGTATCAAATTTGGAGTAAATCGGGTGAAAATTGACGATTTTATGCCCATTTGAAATTTTAGGCCAGCCCCCCCCCCCTACTGCAAACTGGGGGAGTGATGTAATGAGGCATACTATAGGATGCAGATTTGAAAGATGCACCTTTAAGTTTTAGTTTCATGTCGATATGACGAATTAGAAAGAAGTTATGGCGAAAAAACGATTTTTGGGGGGGTGGTAAGGGGGCTGCAGCCTTAATCTTGAACCAGTTTTGCCCAAAATTTAATCAGGTGATCAGAACGTCATAGCCCATCATCCCTGTAGTTTTAGTTATAATCACACCAGTGGTTTTCGCATAAAGTTGTCAACAGACAGACAGGCAGGCCAACAGACAGACCAACAAAGTGAAAACACATACCCGTCCCCGAGCCTCTCCGGGACGGGAACGGGTAATAATAAAGAAATTAGGAAATCAGAATGCGAGAGAGATCTAGGCATAATAGTTTGTAAAGACCGCTAACCAGGGCGAAAGTGTACTTATTTTCATTTGTCTGTTATGTGATCTTACTCTATTTCTCTTATTTCTTTCTTACTTTTTCTTTCTTTCTTTTTTTTTTTTTTTTTTTTTGTATTGATTTTCTATAGTTTGTTTCTCTTTGCTTGTGTACACTTTTTCCATGTTGTTCATGGTTACATAATTGCTGACTAATTTTCTTGGGATACTTTTTTAAAGTTTAGTTTATATTGCACAGATACTACTGAAAATGATATTATATAGTCCCATATTTTGTTATTTTATATAAAAAATATATATATATATATATACACTATATACAGTATTAACTATACACACTGACTTGTTGTCCACCTGTACCTATCGTGAGTAATATGTGTGTCAGCACTGTGTGGAAATCATTGTCTTCACGATTGTGTTGAAGATGTTCACTCTTGCTAACGTCTTTTGTGTTGGCCATTTTTTTTTTTTTTTCGTAAGTTAATTTATCTGTTTCCACTAGGTAGATTTAATTAATAAATGTTTAATACAGTTCTTTTAATTGCTCACTGAGTAACTGTGATGGTATATTTTCTTTATCACTTTGTAGATATAATAATGTATAGTTGTATGTATGAAACACGAATTTTACGTAGGTATAAATGGTAACACTCTTTGGCAGTAAATAAATGTTATAATAAATGAATGAATATATACAGTGTAGAATATTTATTGTTGGTGCAAGTATTTAATGATTGAATTATGAAGATAATTGAAGTAGGTATAAGAATTTAAGTTGTAACTATACAGTACGTTTTATATGTTTGTGCAGAAGCTTATTGTCTATCACTGTGTATTGTATGAATGAAGTAACTATGTAACTCACTAATTTTTACCATGGTGGGAAATGGTGTGAGTGGTGTTGCACGTGGTGATAGCGTTGTCCTTCGCGGGTTGATTGGCGTGCTGTCGTCTCAGCACATGGTGACGTCGGCTTCCCACACTGGTAGCTGTGGTGAGTGAATGAGTAGCGATGAGTAACTTGAGTGAAGACGGGTGAGTAAGATGAGTTGTAAATATGGACTTGGTGTTTTGCTGCGTGTCTTGACCTCTTCACACCTGCGTAAGCGGTGGGGGTTGGGTGGATGTAGCAGAGAGAGGAGGGTGAGGTCTGGTGGTTATGAGTTGTGAGTCGTCTCACTCTTCGTTTGTTTGTTTGTTTGTTTTCTTTCTTTCTTGATGTATTCTTGGTCCTTTTTTCTTGTGATTTACTCGTTGTAGGTTAAAGACTGCCGCTTCTTGTAGGTGCGTGTAGAAGATTATACAGACGACGTAGAGTTGTTAATTGTAGTTGATTGTAGATGGTTGTAGTTCGCTGATTCGTCGTAGAAATTGCAATATTGTATCAATATTTTGTTAAACTACTTGCAAGGCGTCGTGTGATCTCTTGACCTCTGCATCAGCATGATGATCTGGGAGACGGAGGGGGCTGGATGGAGAGAAGCGTCAGGAGCCGGTTGTGTTGTTGGTTGAGAGAGATATTCTTGTTTTCAATCTTGATATTTTGTAGGAATTTAATGTTGATTCGTAGACGAGGTTCGTATACGTTCGCTGCTACCAAATGTCATGTATGTCATGTGGTGACAGGAGAGGTAAAGAATAGTATGGGACTATTTTTATTTGTCTTGGAAATATTAACAAGTCTCTCACACGGACGAGTATAAGTCCCGGGTAGCTACCTCCCTGTCTCGCTATCTGTCTCTCTCTCTCAAATCGCTAAGCCCTTCTCCCGTGACCTGTCTCTAGGATCGCTTGTCCCCTTCTAAACTCTCTTTCCTAAAATCTGGTGTAGCAGGGGTGTGTCACGTGTGTTCCTCGTGGATGGACTAGGTCTTTGTTCACGAGAGGACTGCTGACAGCTAACTGCATCATCTCCTTACTGGCCGCTGTCGTCAGCTTTCCTCAGTGTTAAGAGTGTGTAAGCATGTTTAGCACTGCTCGATTCTCGCAGACACAACACCTTCTCATCATCTGACTCCCTGCTTCTATCTATCTATTTATCTATCTATCTATTATGATTTGTAAATATAATATGGGGTCCTACCACAATAATAAAGAAATTAGGAAATCAGAATGCGAGAGAGATCTAGGCATAATAGTTTGTAAAGACCGCTAACCAGGGCGAAAGTGTACGAATGCGAAAAATAAAACAAATAAGGTTCCAGAATTTATTTCGCGAAGGGCGAAGCATTAGCAATAGGACATCTAAAGTACTGTAATACTACAACTTTATCTAGCATTAGTAAGGCCACATTTAGACTATGTCGTGCAGTTTTGGGTCCGTACTACAGAATGGATATAAATTAGTTAGAAAATGTACAGAGAAGAATTACAATAATGATACACGATATGCAGAACATTTCTTATTAAGACATAATAAAAGACTATACCTGCGCTCACTAGAAAGGCATAGAGTAAGGGGAGACTTAATTGAGGTGTTTAAGTGGATGAAGGTAATAAATAGGGAAGATAGTAGCAAGGTACGGTACTTAAAGTGAGCATAAAGAATAGAAGCAATGGTTTCAAACTGGATAAATTCGTTTAAGTAAGGAAATAGATAGAAATTTGTTTGGCAACAGAGTAGCAGACGAATGGGATAAGCTGCCTAGTGATGCAGTTGCTGTCCTTTTCATTGAGAGTTTCAAAGATAGGCTGGATTAACTTATGACAAATAAGGGGTGGGTATAAAAAAAAAAAAATCTTCTCATAACCAGTCCTAATTCATCCTTTTCCTTTTTAAAGTTACACTGTGATAGTCTCTTTTTCTCCTTTCACATTTTCCTGTAAAATGTCTACGCCTGTTTTTCCTTACAGCATGGTGATCCTTCTGACTTTTTCCTGCCGGCTTCGGCTGTTGAGTTCGGAGGGCGCTGAGAGCCTTCTTTGATATCCGTATCTTATTCTAGTTTTTCAGTTACCCTTTTAGGAGCTGCCTACCGTGGGCTAACTGGCTTATTGCAATTGTCCTCCCTTCTTATGTTCTTATACTTGTATCTATCTATCTATCTATCTATATCTATCTATCTATCTATATATATGTGTTTGTGTGTGTATGTGTGTGTGTGTGTGTGTGTGTGTTTAGTGGGAAGTAAGAAGAGTTATCCTTTAATAATCGTGAAAAATGAAGTAGAATAATAGCGCTCAGACAGCACTGGTGCGCCTCGCCTGAAATTTGGCAATCAGTTTCAGCTAAGGTCGGATAATTTCCTCCTAGACCCACACGAAGTGTATACACCAGTCCTGATGTAACAAGCACGATCATGAGTTCCTATTTTATCAGGAGAGTTAAATAACTGCTAAATGCATTATAACTCGGCTCGATTTCAATAGTATCACTTAAGATGTTAAGCTTATGTCCGTGAAGCTCACGTTATTTGGAAGTACTGGCTAAAGGATGGATGAAATGAAGATGACTGTGCTAGAGCTACTCAGTTGTTTACACAAAATACTGAGACTGCCGGTAAATTTGTTCATGAGACTGCTGAAGAAAGTGAGAGAAAATTTGGTGAACAGACATTTCATATTTCTTTTATTATACCATGTCCCGACTAAATACATGATCATTTCACATTATGATTTTAACTAATGTGTTAAATGGATAATCTTTTATTATGTCAGCATACATGGAGGGTATAAGTGGTACAACGGCAGCTTGCGGAGGTTGACTCTGTTGTCATCACCTAATGGCAATAACACCACCTCAGAAAACGAGCATCCTAATTCATGCAGAGGTTCAGGTACCAATAAGAGTTTGCTTGGATAAGAAAAAAAAAAAACACATTTGCAATATTATTCTTTATTTTTCGAATCACGAATCTCACAGAGCATAACCTCATAAAAATACATAGAAAAATATGATACCGTTAGCCATTGAGTTGTACACAAACTATTACTGTACAACACACACACACACACACACACACACACACACACACACACACACACACACACATCTACACCAGGACACAAATATTTTACACTGATAATACTGTATATTGATAACTGAAGTGGATCCTAGCACGTCTCTGAAAATATATTTTTGTACCATGATACTAATAACGACAAATACATCAACATCAACATCTGGGGAAACAAAATCACCCACAAAAATATAGGTTGTAAGAATATATATATATATATATATATATATATATATATATATATATATATATATATATATATATATATATATGATGATACTAATTATATACATACAATTGAGAAGTAATTACATACAGGGGATAACAGCAAATAACACCAAGTATTTAGTTAACACAAGATGCAATGACAATAAAGAATTCAGGGCATATGAAAAAGTGAAATTTTAAATACTGATGATGAAATCACCATAATTAAATAGAAGAGTAAAACATTGCAGAATAACAGAAACATTAAGGAACTAATACAAACCTGCTCATTAAAACTTACCAAAGACAGTTGTATAAGTTCAAATAGAAGTACATGATATCGAGGATGCCATGAACCGCCGCGTCTGCATGACAATTACCGGTGTTATGCCCTAAATCTTGGTCCCATCCACTTTATCACGAAGCTCGCGAAATCCTTTTCGCAAGTTTTTATATTTTGTCTTATTATATCTACCTTCAGCGGTGGTTAAATTATACAGCAATTAACAGAAGGAATTGACAGAAATCTCTGAAGGAAAAAGTGGTTTTGTGTGATGATTAAGTAATCGAAAGCAAGGAAATACAAAGTGGATTTCCACTGTATATATATTATCAGGCACTCACAGTCTAATTATATGACACACAAAAATTTAATTAGGAATCCCCACAATATTTCATACGCTGGCAAGGCAGGCTAATAAGAATTTATGCAAAGCTTGGACGAGCAGACAGACTGGTGGAATGGGCTGGCCAGCTCTATTATGGCATCCTACAGAACTTGATGGAGGCACATTACAGATGTTAAAGAGAGTCGTCCTCAACACCCTGTAGGAGAAGGTGGACACTGATTACCGTATTACAGTAACACTGGGCACAGGAAGCGATAAAATGCCACACAACAATGCTGTTCTTACCTCTTTATAAAGCAGCTTGTCCACAAAGTATGCAACATATCATATGGAGACGGCGTTTTTTAAATATTATAAATAATTACTAAAGTTTCTGTAAAGTTTACTTGAATTATTGAGAGTACAGAATTAATGATGTTATGCAGAACTTCGCTGACACCTCGTAAAATAATCTCCATACTCTAGTTAAAACAATGAAACCTTTATATCTATCAGCACAAACACATAAAACTCTCTCTCTCTCTCTCTCTCTCTGATCTTTGAAAAATGTCATCTGTATATCGTTATATTTGAACTTTGCACCAATTATTAAATTATTACATCTTAAAATGAAAACGAGACTATACTGAAAGAGAATCTTGTATTATTAATGATATTAATGTTACTATTACTCACGCTATCGCAGAGAAAATATAATGCAAATAATCATTAGAACAATTACAAATAAATTTGATAAAAAGTCTAGTCTCTCATATTACTAGAACACCCGGATACAACTGAAAGTCAACAAAATAAATAAATAAAACTAAGAACACCATTATCCGCCACACATATACTGTACCTGTAATGAAATCTTCCAAAATATATATCGCACCAAAATAATGACCACAGAAAAGTTTTGTAGTACATTTAGTGTGGGATAACTGATGTTTACATGGTAGTAAGAAGGTAGGAGAAATTTCTAATAAAACTAACGTCACTACTGTCTATAGTGTTGTGAGAGGGAATCATCCAGGTGAGTCAGTCATGAATCAAAAATTATGATGCAAAAATTAAAGTCAGTCAAGGATCAAGTACGAGCTGTGCTATGATAACATTGATGCGTACCTGGAAAAATGACATGCAGACAGGATAACCTTTAGTACGGTACTTATATTTATGTGCTGGCGAGACATCGGTATGATTAACAAGTATCTCGAGAAACAACACTGACTATGGGATTGTTGAGAATTTCATCTGGGATGGTGGGTCTGATAAGAAAAACTTAATTCATTTACCAAACAGCTCACGTGTGTGTGTGTGTGTGTGTGTGTGTGTGGGTGTGTGGGTGGGTGTGGATGGGTGTGGGTGTGTGGGTGTCCACAAGGAAAGAGTTTGTGTCCATTCATGTGAAAAGTTTATAGATAAAGTAGTTTGAAAATAGGATAAGACGTGGAAGGACAAATATATACTCGTGCATATATATATATATATATATATATATATATATATATATATATATATATATATATATATATATATATATACATATATATATATATATATATATATATATATATATATATATATATATATATATATATATATATATATATATACTGTATATAGATAGATATATATATAGATAGACAGATAGATAGATAAGAGATAGATAGATAGATAAGCTAAGATCAGATAAGATAGATAGATAGATAAATAGATGCTGGGAGAAGATTTCCATTAATGCATGTTGAGTTAAACATTACGGCATTTTTGCAGTTGTTGATCTTTCTAATACTTTCAATTTTCCTCACTAATACCCACTCCAGCTTACAGCATTGCAAAAAAATTGAACCAAATATTGTTGCGTTACGTAGGCTACCCACAACTTACTCACTGCATTAAACAGAGGAGTTCGTGGACATTTTGAGGGTGAACAGACCAAATGCCATTATCGCCTGACGACGTAGAGAGCTTATTTCACCAATGTTCCAGTACAGAAAACAATCGATATAATCCTGGACTATTTCTACCAACATCGCGAGCTACCACCACCAGAGATACAAAGAAGCATCTTGGGAGAGTTGCTAAAAGCCTGCACAACGGAAGCGCCATTCAGGTGTCCAGAAGGAAGACTGTACGTTCTGAAGGATGGTGTCGCAATGGGGTCTCTGCTCTTTGCACAAGCATTTGAACACCGGGATGGTAAACCTCAAATCTACTGCAGATACACTGATGATATATTCGTGTATGTGCAGAAAATAAATATCAACTTGGGCAACAAAAAACATTTATAGAAGAAATCTCTGATTCACGATTCACTGTTGAGCTTAACAACAATGACAAACTCCCTTTCTTGGATGTGTTGATAGACAGCACGAATGATAGCCTCACTACTGATGTCTGTCGTAAGCCAACCAACATGGAAAAATGTATGAACGGTAGAGGTGAATGTGCTCAAAAGTGCGAGAGAGGTGTCAGAGCATGTGTTAAACGGGCCATTACAGTATGCTCCACATGGCAGTCTATAAACCAAGAGCTGCAACATCTACTCCAGATACTGGTAGATAATGGCCACACCAACAAGGACTTTGACAATATCGCTAGCGAATATCTCAAATGTTATGTATCTGGCCAGCCACAAACCAGTGACATTACTGTGCGTTAATGCAACACTTTTACCAACGGATATGAAAAAGATGAAAATGCTATTATGGACATCGTGAAAAGAAACTGTTAGCCTACTAATGAAAATTGTGAGCTCTGCATTGTCATCTACAACAAGAACCCGCATACTAGTGCCATGGTAATGAAAAAATAGCTTAACTGGTCAGACTGGGATGCTGTCTAAAACCGATGTAGTTTATGAATATTAATGTACAACAAAGGACTGAGCACCTCGTAATAAAACAGTACCCTCGCGTCCAGTACGGTATATTTGTCAGACAGTTCTGCTGTACTGAACTAAATCCGTACAGGACAAACAACAGACCTTGTAGGAAAAATGAATAATGTCAGACAAGCTTTGAAAAAGTCTCCCCTGAATTCAATTTAAGTACGTTTTGACACAACTAAGATTTTACCAATCTCTAAGGTGAGTGGTGATGGGCTTGGGGGGGATGGGGAGGGGTATCCGAGGCTGTAGGAGGTCATACTGACCCCCTTTAGGAGGGTCTTCAGGATCCTGAGGAGGCCTCTCTGCCTCACCCTCTCTCATAAATCCCTCATAGTCACACACTGACATCATCGTCTTCGTCATCAGGGGAAAGTGTAATACAGCAATGTGACTGGAACACGACACAAGTCCCGAGGAAGGTGTACTGGACTGGCGTGGCAGTATTAGGGAAACGTTTATCGGTGTTTGCCATCTTCCTGTGCCCGGGCGGGTAATAGTACTGAATGCAGAGCATCAGTACCAGAAAAGAACTCTTCGGATTTGGGCCACTTTGCGTGGCCGATCTGTACTAGCCCAACAAATCCGTGCTACAGTAATGAATTATTTCATTTTTTTGCCGACCGTACTGGACAAGAATAGTACTGGACAAACGCGTACTGGATGCAAGGGTACTGTACCTTCATAGGTCATTTGACTTGCTCCCTAGGTCGTCAGCTATCGCTACATGTACAGGATGCAGCCAGCAAACATCATCTAGGACATAATGGAACAGATGTTGACAGAGAATGTATAGCTGAGAGCACCAAAACTGTCGCACATTGCAGAGACCAGAGAAATTCAAAATGTTAGAGGCAATTTATATAAGAGAAAGAGCACCAATGATTAATATACAAACTAACATGACTATGAACACACCTTTGTTTGAAAGTGCTACATCCAAGTGTACAACAGACAATGACACTCTAACCTCAGGTAAGAAAATCCTCCCAACCCTTCCCCTGTCCCCTCCTCTGTCTACCTCACCCACCCACATGCTTGAGAAGATCAGCCCGCCTCCGGTCTAGCTGAGTCCACGACCTCAGGCCAACCTCAGGATGTATGGCTAAAGAAACTTTTGATGGCATTTTTTGTTCAAAGCTGGCAACCATGCTAGAAAGTATCACTATGGTCCAGACATTAGAATCACCCGGTTGCCAAAATGGCATTTGACCTTTAACCCGCCACATCCTGACCAATTTTTCACCACTGACCCCCCCCCCCCCGCCCAGTCCCGACAGATTTTTTTTTTTTTTTTAAACCTCCACTTTTTATGAGAAACATTGGAAAATGCCCCCAAAAGTGCTCACCTGAGCTTAGAAGTGGTCTAAACAGGTGACCCTTTAAACAACTGGTACCATGTTCTCTGGAGCCGCGCTGCAGATGTCGCATTTTCTATGTAGCAGTAACTATTGCAAACCACTCAGAATAGGTAGATATTTGTTCATTTGGTACGCTGATTCACTGAACACATCAACATACCGTACCTTCCTTGGCGACGTTATCTCCTCATCACTTCTGCTCATTTCTTCCTCAGGCGCCACATAATCTTTGTCCTTCACATCGTCATCGATTGGGGAATCACTCTCACCTTGAATTTCGTACCGTGACATGACATGTCTTTACTGACCAGGTCACTGGTAATTGGTAAGTTGCCGAGGCAATGGAGTGCAGGGGTGGGGAGGTCACACAAGGTAAGGTGCCTGGCAGTGGGTAGAGGAATGTGTCCTGCGCATACATACCAAAAATCACACCCGAAATTTGAAAAATATGCAAATGACGGACCCGCGTTGGAAAATGTATGGGTACATCAAAGGGAGTCACTATGACTAAACGTTGTGATGAACCCATATGTCAACGGGACGCCTTGGGTTAAGGTCAAATTTGGAGGCCAAAAGGTCAAATAAGGCCAAATTTTGTGTTTCCCTGTGTTATCATGTACTTTCAAATAATGTTAGGTCTGGCATGAAATACTGAGGAAATAATGAGATAAGGGTTTTAAATTCCATAGTAATAGGTAAATGTTAAGATATCTTTTAACCCACCCCATACCCACGACGTACAATGCACATCACAACTGTAAGTTGAAACAACAGCCATTGTGAGTAATTGTGCAAGAATTCAGCAATTTTCATGTGTTCATGAAAGAAACAATGCTTATATTGTGTATATTTTTGTGTGAAAACCCACATATTCTTGTGCTACATGTAAATTTGTACCAAATTAATAAATACGTATTTTGTGTGGTTTCCAATAGTTACCCCTACCATACAAAACGTGACAGTAGCAGCACGGCTACGAGAACACATTATCAGGTGTTCAGAGAGTCACCTGTCTAGACCATTTCTAATCTCAGTTGAGCACTTTCTTGGTGATTTTCCATTGTTTCTCACCAAAAGCGGAGGTTTGAGCCCCCCCCCCCAAAAAAAAAAGAAAGTAAAAAATGTTTCGTTTTTTGGGGGTGGGTTTTGTACTAAATTAGTGGGTATGGGGTGGGCTATTATAAATGTCAAATTCTCATTAATGCATTGACTACCAACGACATTGCCACAGAAGAGGTAACTGCAGACCTCCTCACTGCTAAGACAGATGGGAGGATGATGTGTTACAGAATGTAAAGGAGAGTTCAGTGGAGGTGACTGTGCCTTTCCTCGATCGCCAGAAACGCCAGAAGTCAAAGACGTTTGCAATGCTGTACAAAACACCTGTGCAAGATCGAAAGCAGAGGGTCACCAAGACAATCAAAGCAGACAGGCAACTGATACAGAGACTGTTCAGTGCATCACAAGCTGGGCGAGTAGTCAATATTCACAAAATGTTGGAGTATGAACTGTCAGTTGTACCACCTAGTTTGGTAAACACAGATATAACGATGAACTGTACCCAGAAGACTGCAATGCTTCCCTTGCTAAATACTGATCTTGGTGAAGAGAATGTTAAAAGAACACCGGATACAACAAGAAAAACATGCATCATAATCAATGACCATGCATTGATTCAGTCCCTAGAGAAGCCACCAAAGTGCAAGACCTTCGGTCTCTATGCCAAGAACTTCGAGAAGACTGTTGTGAAGCAATTCAGTGGCATGGTTTCCAGGACTGACATTGCGTTTGATCAGTACAGGCCTTTATCTATCGTCAGCTACGAGGACCAAAAGAGCTGGGCAGATAAAGAGACCAACCCGAAAGGTGATTGACTGGGAGGATCTTCCACTTCCCCGAGCAGGGAAGAACTTCATCACTTTAGATGAAAACAAGGAATACCTTGCCATGTTCCTAAGTGGCAGACTTGCCAAGCACAATGACAGATACAAGGAGATAGTTATTCGTGGCAGCAAACCAGACGGATATTCAACAACACGGGGAGTCATCGCAACACTACAGGCAAACCAAGAGGAGATGGACACAAGCATTGTCCTCCATGCCCTTGAAACTATTGATGCTGGATTTGAAAGCATAATCGTCAAGTGTTGTGACACAGACATTCTCCTCTTGCTCATTCACTTTACCAAGGATAAACCGTGCCAAGTGTGGATGATGAGTGGCACCTCCACAGAGCAGGAATGCTTTCCTGTGCATGTCATCAACAAGAACCTTCTTCGAGTAGTAGTGGAGAATGTGCTAGGCTTCCATGCCATAACTGGCTGCGATATTGTCCTGTCCTTTGCTGGGCACGGGAAGAAATCATGTTGGAGTGTGTATTAGCAACATCCAGAGTTGTTGGAAGGTGTTGGTAGGGATGGTCCGTTAGGCAAAGTTGAAGAGTTCGTATGTATGTTGTACAAGGCACCATGCTCTACTTCGGGCGATTGAAATGTTGCCACCAATGAGTGACACACTGGAGTTACATCTCTCACGTGCCAACCACCAGGCCAAAGTGTGGCTGCAGGCAAACAAACCTGACATTGTTATCCCAAACCCTCAGGAGACAGGAGGTTGGCAGGTAATGGACAAATGCATAGAAGTGGTGTGGTTATGGAAGCCATCTGTTCCAAGCTGCTGTTTGGAGTTGTTTACTCGTGGATGCAAAACCAGGTGCCGCACACAACCTTGCATTTGTCATCGGATGGGGCAACCATGTATACCTGCATACAGTTGTGATGCGGACGGATGCCTGAACATCGCAGGCAGTGGACATGGTCTGGATACATCTTAAGGATTTCAAGAGCAACATTAATTGCCAAAGGTAATGGGACACAGGGAATATGATATTCAAGCATTGTAGTGCTTTCTTGATGAAGAAACAGATTTATTTTCAGGAAGAAGTGAGTTAAAGGAACGGATCTTTACTTTACGTGTAATCCAATCCATAATGGAGTGACGATCTTTACTTTGTGTGTAATCCGATCCATAATGGGGTAACAAGCATTTTAAATCCTAATATCCTTCACAATTACCATACCTATTACTTTGCAACTTAAAACCCTTGTATCTCATTAATTCCTCTTCTTGCCAAACCTTACATTACTTGGAAGTATACGACAAAAGAGGGAAAACACAGAATTTGACATTATTTGACCTTTTGACCTCCAAATTTGACCTTAGAGGTCAAATGCCATTTTGGCAACCGGGTGTATCTAAAACCTTATACCACAGTGATACTTTCTAGCATGTGTGCCAGCTTTGAACAGAAAAGTGATACTTTCTAGCATGTGTGACATCTTTGAACAGAAAATTCCATCAAAAGTTTTGTGAGGGTCTTGGCCTGCCGTCTAATAAATACAAATGTAGGAATAACGCATGTTTAGTTTTACTTCTTCAGTTTTAGTTCTTCAGTATCAGTATGTAGTACACGAGGTGTCATCTGTACTGTCTTGATGTAATTTTCCTATATAAGGTAATTAACGATATGGTGTTTTTGTATTTATAGGTACTTTATTAGCTAAAAATATCGAATAAATTATATTGCAGAAATTAGTGTATGTATATTTTACATTATTCTTTCTGTACATATAATTTACTGTAATTTAGGTAAAAAGTATATTCGGAAATGTTGATAAATGTCATTAGAACAAATCATTCAATATTCTGGCTAATTAAACAAGTTGTATACTGTATATAACATGTGCCTTTCTTTATGTGTACTTCCTTGTATAAAAAATATGGAAAGTTATTAATTAGTCAAATTTAAACTACTTTTGATGTTCACCACCTTTAAAATAAGTATTCAATTGCTCCAATTTTACGGTCCACCACACTTATCTATGTAAACATAATTATTTCATTCCCAGATGAGATTGTTGTCTTTTCATTCCTGATGATGTCTCTCTGTAGACGAAACGTCGATTAAAAATTAACAACTTTGGATAGTTGGTTTTCGCTCACTCCCACGAAGGAAGAGTATTAGTGAGTGATATTGAAAATATTAGAAAGAAGATTAACAACTGTAAAAATGCTGCCGTGTTTAACTCAGCATGCATATTACACACACACACACACACACACACACACACACACACACACACACATATATATACTGTGTGTATATATATATATATATATATATATATATATATATATATATATATATATATATATATTATCCGAGGAAGAAGGGAACCAAAGGCCACGAGCCCGCAAATATATATATATATATATATATATATATATATATATATATATATATATATATATATATATATATATATATAGATAGATAGATAGATTGATAGATAGATATATTTAGTGGGTGTGTGAAAGAAAGCGAGATGGACGACCAACAAGCACAGGTACTGTTGCATGGTACGACCTCGATAAATGAAATACGGAAGACACCGCACATCAAAACCTATCCCTTACGCTGTTGAAGAAATGGCCAAATTTTACACGTAATTATGAGAACCATTCAGAGTTTGCGTTTGGTGGCTTCGCCGGGGGTTCAGAACAGAGAATTTATAAGCCTGCAGATGAATGAATGAGGGGTGATGGCGGTAATTTTTGCTGAACAAGTAAATAATAGTTCCCCTCGTTTTGTACTTCCATTATTCGTGATTCTGGATCGTACCTGCCCGATATTTCATTGTGGAACACGATTACGATAGGTAATATTGGGGGCGATGATGATGAGGTAACTGGTAAGAAGGAAGTCTCTCTCTCTCTCTCTCTCTCTTTCTCTCTCTCTGTATGTATCTATTTATCTATCTATCTATCTATCTATTTATATCGGCGAAAAGAAACCGGATATCAGCGTTAAAAAATGAGAATAATGGAACGAAAAAATAAAAAAATAAAAAAAACAGACAGAAAGCGAGTTTTAAGTAGGCTGTAGTAAAAGAACTATATACTTACACTGTGGGGATACCGATGAACCGCCAGTCTCATGCTCGGATCCTCGTCGTCATCTGTTAGGGACACCAGTGGAAATGACTGTGTTTGGGAAAACAGACACAGGATGGACGGTAAAATCAGCTGGATACAAAGATTAATTCAGATAAATGGGTTAATGGATACTTTCATTTTTCTTTCCTTCAGCCTAAGGATGTTTCTCTGTGGATGATATGTATCTGTTTAATGATACCAGTAAGAAGCACAGATGTCCCCCGACTGACAGAGTTATCATCTGGTTTGCACATAATCAATGGCAGTTTCATGATATTTTAGATGATATTATCACCGTACAAAGAACCTGTTAAATCATGATCCTGGCAACACGTAGTACTACATGGGGCTACAAATGAGGCGGTATCAGTGTGGT
This sequence comes from Coenobita brevimanus, assembly GCF_032717465.1. Classification (NCBI taxonomy): domain Eukaryota; kingdom Metazoa; phylum Arthropoda; class Malacostraca; order Decapoda; family Coenobitidae; genus Coenobita; species Coenobita brevimanus. Next base: position 19,095,563 of record NC_137057.1, on the reverse strand, counting down.
GAAGAAGGCCGGAGGTGCGTGTGATGTTAGTGCCGTTACTGTTACCTAACTATAATCTACCACGTGCTACAATAAATCATACTAAAACTACAGAAATAATGTGAAATATGACTTTTTTGTCCTTCAAATGTTGTTGGATAGTGCTAGAAAGTGCAGTTTCATTATGCCTAATACGATATATCTTCGGATATTGAACACCTTGCTATTGAAGCTTCACTAATCTCTAACAGCTTTAACTTTTCCCAAGTGCTTTTGCTGTTACTATTAATTTCTAAATCTACTGATCATACGAGAATGTGCGTATATTGGGGTAGTAAACGAATGAGTTATATTATTTACATAATGACATATTTTCTAGTGTATTGAACCAGGTATCACCAATGACTGCCTCTCTTAGTACTACCCAAGGTTTCTGCTCTAGTGAAACTATCAGGATACTCGTATTCTTCAATATAGTCAGCCGTGCCACTTAATGAGTCATAATCAAAAGTAATTCTCTCTCTCTCTCTCTCTCTCTCTCTCTCTCTCTCTCTCTCTCTCTCTCTCTCTCTCTCTCCAATGTCAGACGTAAGATGCCATGCAGTACACATCTTGTGTTAATCCAGTGTGCCAAGAATGTACCAATATCGGTGAGTACTGAATATGCTGTATAGTGACTGTATCTTATTTACCGGCTCCCTGTTCAGCCCATATATTCGTATTGCGTCACCTCCCCCAACTCCCTACCCCCTCACACCACCCTGAGCGTCGGTACAAGTTGCCACTGTCACGGGCTGTGGAGTTGATGATTTCTTGGTAGTCTGGCTTCACCTTCACAAACACCTCTGCGGCTTGATATATGCACGAAAGATAATAAGGGTAAACATATTATCTGATGCAAACGTATGTTGCCGACTCCACAAGCAAATGGTGTAATAAACAAGTGTCTGTTGGCCCTGCCGTAGGTGTGGAAACTTTTCCCTTTGCCACTGAAGTAGGGCAAAATGGGCTAAAGCACCCTCTCAGAGGCTATTAACCTGCTCTCTCTCTCTCTCTCTCTCACACACACACACACACACACACACACACACACACACACACACACACACACACTGTGCAAACTGCCACCCACATTTCACTACCGTACTGAAGACATCACAGATGGCAGCCAAATACCCCTTACAGGCCATCAGTGTCAGGCAAACTCAGAATTTCTGTTGTTGGGCCCTGTTGGTCGCACGCGCAAAGGTTCTGTTACGGACTAAGTGTCAGTAGCATGTATTATATCAGCACCCAGTGATATTCAATTCTGGAATACATCTTCTTATGTACGCTTATTCCATTCAGTTAACTTTTATCATCTCGATGCAAGTATCACTTGAAGTAACAGTTATAGTTCGTCTATTGTAACCTGGTTGTGATTTACACCCCTTTCCAGTTCATTACCCCGAGATATATGACACAATACCAGAGTGCCACTCAACATCAGACAAACAGCGTCTTTTCATTTACATCAGTGCTAGCAGAATGACAGCAGGTGTTATAATTTTCTCGATGAGTATGTTTCGGTTTGTATGGCTGGACAGAATTACATATGTAGTGTCCATGCGATTTTAGTCAAACTGAATGGAGGGGTTGATAGTGGACCAAGAAAATAATCTGTTATTTTCAGAACAACAGGGTAAAGGCCAAGATCACTAGACGAGGTCAATGTTTGATCTAGACAGGTCAGGGTATACAATATTAACCAGGTAAGACCAAACTTCGGGAATTGGGTGAGAGAAACGCAAGAACGAAGTGCTTCCATTTAGAGAGCGATCAATCGATGGCCATGGTCATAGGGGAAGGTCAAAGGTCGACCTGTGGGTCTCTTTGTGAATAAAAAGAAAATGGTAGTCTTGATTTTACCTGTATCGAACTTTGTCTCCTCGCTGAGGATCACCCTACTGTTTCTGAAAGTTTTGTTAAGGTCAGTGTTACATGGCAAGGTCAATTTAAACTGAATTTATTCTATTTAGTCCACACTTTGCTGAACACTCGAAGGTAGGCCAAGGGTAAAGAGGTTTGATTTTGAAAACAATCAGGCAAAGGTCAAGGTCACAGGTATCATCAGATGATTATATGCAGAACAGGAAAGAGGCATATTATTTAAAAGCTTAATGAAGGACACATCAGTCTCTCTTTCTATCACCTAGACATTCATACCCCCATTATAAGCACAGCAGCCTAGGAAGAGCCAGAATAGACCAAGCCTAAGGATAGTTACCATTCACTCTCTCCCATGTGGCATTTTGGGAACAACTATTCCTCGAATGTAAAAGGTATGGGTCACATCAGGTTGCAGCACCTTATCACACGTAACAACCAGGTGTTCAGCATTTACTCTCTTGGGTTACCACCCAATAATCATGAAAGCATTATGTGAGATTCTGCAAACACCACCTCCTTTCGTTCAGTTTTCAGGTGGCCAATAGATAACGAAGATTGCAGTCAAAAATTAGACCAGATACTTAGGCATAGAATGATCAGTCATGAAACACCTAGCTTCTAGTTTCAGGCAGCTGGATTCGAAACTATAAGCCAGGCCACAGTGAATGTAATGCAATGAAAACTTATACTCGTATGTATGGCCGTATTTTTGTGTTTATGTGTTTTTGTTGTTCTGTGTTTACTTTATCTGTCGATAAAGTAAGGTATTCTTTCTCGGGTTTTAAAACCCGTGGGTCATATACTAATAATGAATGCAGGGATCTCTGTCATACCTTTAAGGTAAGTAACAGGTTACTGGACTGCGTGCTTCCATTTTGATTATGTGTCATTCTAAAAATGTCTAGATAAAGTAAGAAATATTAAACGTCCTTGAACATAATACACATGATTTCTTACCACACTGCAGCAATATTTATTATGACATAAGTTAAATGTGGAGCCTCACCTGTTAACTTGGTCACGTGCATGTCAACCGGAGGTGCATAACCCCCGATGCTGCTGGTGATGTGTCTACTGCCTCTTGCGCCGTACCTTCGAGTCCAGAGACATCTGGTTGCCAGCACAGCGACCAACACCACAGCCACAGCCAACCCTGCAACAGCTCCACCCACTAACACCACCCCTACTACACTGCCGCCGGGGGGAGTGCTGGGTCCCTTGCTCGTGCTGCTGCTGCCATGTTCCTCCCCTGGTGGTTTAGGGTTTGTGAGGATTTGCGGCGGTGTCAGTGTAGGTTGGGATAGTATGGTGTTGTGTAGACTGTAGGTACAATGTTGAATGGGGTGAAGTGATGTGGCAGCGTGACGGACGATGGGTGTTGTCTGTGAATTTTTGGTGATGTGACGCTCGTGAGGTTTTGTAAAGCTTTAAGGGTGTGAACTTATAATTTCCACCTCCAAGCAGAAAAACGAAGCGGGATGATGAAGATATGTTGTTGGAGTGGATTTCATGTAAGAGTCCAGGTTTGCGGTGATGCGACGGGGAGATTAGCGTGAATTTTTCGTGGATATTTTTTTACATTAAAACTTGTAGCTTTGGTGATATAGTTATACAAACTTGACGATGCTGAGTTCTGGTGATGTGCGTTGTTCTTAACGAGATGCAAGAATCGGGTGTGAAATGCTGAGGCGTAAAAAAGGAGAGGTAACATAGAGAAAAAAAAAGATACATGAAGCGAGGATATATAAAGGGGAGCAAGTGGAACTGTACTGGGAGAAGAGGAAATAGCAAGGAGACTGAAAGGTGATATACTAAGAGTCCTAGGATAGGAAATGAGAGATGAAAAGAGAAACAAGAAAAACAAACAAAAGTCAACGTCCAAGAGTATTCGGAAAGTAGAAAACAGAGAGAGAGAGAGAGAGAGAGAGAGAGAGAGAGAGACAGACAGACAGACAGACAGAATGTCAAACACAGTTAAGCCACTATTTCTTGACAGCATTATGTAACCTAACAGTTTAAAACTTCAAGAGAAAATACGTTTCCATTCCTTTTAAACTGTCAGGGGAAAGACATTGTAGAGCATATAACTGTAGTGTGGCGGTGGCGAGGAGTATAAACCTGGAGGCACTGTGTACCCAAGGTGGAGCAGCTGTGGCGTTCACCTGCGAACCATCTTTCCTTGCACCTCGACGTGGGTAGGGCTCTGGTCCGACCCTGATGAGAAGCTGTCTAACATCCTGGGATGCCGGATTCCTGCAATGACTATGTTCCATACGCCGCCTATAGGACGGCCTCAGAGAAGCAGTTGCTAACCCGTGGTCGGTGGGTCTGTTCGGCCAGACAGACCGGCGTTAAGCAACACCAACAACCATTGTCGAAGGCAAGGGATGGGGTGGAGGGGCCCATCTCCTTCCCCTCACCCATTTCTAACAGAATAAGCTGAACAGGAAAATAGTTTTCCTGTCATTTATTTAGGCTATTATGAGTACATATACTTATTCATTCATATATCAGTGGTCGTCTCCTGGATTCTTTACTATACTATTTAAAACTAGACACCCTTTAAAATCAATTTACTTGCTACTACAACACATTCCAAACAGCTGTATCCCAAGAACACCGACGAGCAAAGTCTGACCCCCCCCCCCCCATGGCAAAATCTTGGGAGTGTCCCTGACAACAACAACTACACTGTGTGTAACCGCAGAAGGTGACTGAGTAACGAAAAATATATATTACATGTCACCTGTGTAAGACGAACCTTTTGAATGGAAGGAAGTTGAAAAGTGGAGAGAAGAAGTGGAAGTCGAGGAAAGTTTTTTCTTATGCAAGGAAGAAGAAATGAAAGGCCATTAGCCCGCAAATATTTTCAACCAAGAAAAACAAAAACAATGTAGCAGAGAGTCAGACTCAAGATCCGTTCATTTCGAGATGCCAAGATACACTGCGTTTAAAATATTGGAGGTCATGGGTATTAGGAAATGCAGGCAGAGGAAGACAGTTCCAGAGCTGGCCTGTTAAATACATGAAAGACCGGGAGTAACAGTTAACTCTTGCATCAGAGAGTTGGAAAGAGAGGAATGAGAGTTTGTTACTAGAACGGTGCTACGCGCACGCCGTAGTGAAGGAGGGATGCAAGCAGAGAGTTCAGAGGAGCAGTGAAAAGAGATAAAGATTCAACAGTGAAGCAAGGAGACAGAAGTTGAAGACAAGTGAGGCAAAATGTCTTTGACTCCACCTTGTTGAGAAGAGCTATATGAGGTGAGCCTCCCTCCACATGATAGTTGTACTTTACACAGGTGCAAATATAAATCATGTATACAATTAACATCTGTGCGGGGATAAAGAAAACACAGAGTTGACTTACTACACCTAATCTCTTGGATGTAGATTTTACAAGAAAGGTAATATGATCGTTCCAAGATAAATCCCGTGATAATAAAGCCACAGGTATATTTACAGATGATGCCGAATTGAGTTTGGTATTGCTAAAAATTTGAGGTTATTCCCGTGGTAGATTTTGAAGGGTCGAAAGATGTAAGAACTGAGATTTTGATGCATTAAAAATAAGAAAATTTCTTTAAGCCCAATCAGAGATATGAGCCAAGTCAGATATTAAGTGTTTCATAACCTCATCCCTTCCTTGTTGAAGTAACTGCTGAGATGAATGGTACGGGAAACAGACGGATAAAAGGGTGGAACCATCAGCATGTGAGTGGATTGAGTTAGATGTCCAGATTATAAAGTCACTGATGAATAGAGAGAATAGAGTTGGTGACATGACAGAGCCCTGAGGCACACGACTACCGATAGCCCCAGGGGGAGATCAGTGGCCGTCTACAACAGCAGCTGAAGAACGAACAGAAAGGAAGCTAGAGATTAAGGAACAGATAGAAAGGTAGATACTTTAAGAGGGCAGTTTGGCAATTGCCTTTTTATGCCAGACTTGATCAAATGCGTTTGAAGTGTCACGTGCAATGGCAAAGCTTTCACCAAATTCTCGAAAAAGGGGGATGACCAGGAGTCTGAAAGAAAGGAGAGGAATTCGCCAGTGTAGCGTCTCTGGCGGAACCCATAGTTGACTATAGAAAGGTAATGATAGGAAACATGTTTTATAGCGTTTTTTTTTTTTTTTTTTTTAAGAAAAGGTTAAAAAACTTTAAAAAACACAGGATATCAAAGCAATTTCGGGCGATAGTTAGAGGGTTGGGAATGGTCATCCTTCTTTGGGACAGGCTGAATGACAGCAAACTTCCAGCAAGAAGGAAAGGTATAAGTTGAGGGACAAAGGCGAAAGAGTTTACCTAAGCAGGGTGTAAGTACAGAATACCAGTTCTTGACGACAACAGGAGGGACCTCATCAGGCTCATATGCCTTGTTAGTACTGAGGCCAGTGATGGCAGAAAACACATCAGTTGAAACTGAAGAAAATTTAAATGGAGGAGAAGGAAGAAAATGAGGCTTAACAAGTTAATTAAATATTTTTTTTTTCGTACAGAATGAAACTGGAATACAAGATTTAATTGCTTATTTCTAAAAAATTGATTGGTTGCTTACTAGTATTCACAGACTGGCGACTGTCTCGACAAGGAAGGTGGTACGAGTTCTGGAATAGATCCCTGACCAGTTCAGACAATGACATCTTTTTGAAGCACATTTTTGTTGGTAACAGAAGATTTTATTCACGTTAGGAGAGTACAGTAGCAGAAAAGAAGTTAACGATGGTTTTTCGAAAAACACTATAATAGTATAACGAAACTACAAAATATAATACGAACTACTTCACCTGATTAAAGAGTAACGGGACTAAACTCTGAAGAGGGGAGACTAACCCAAGGAGCTTGAAGGGTAACAGGACACTCTTGTCTGAAGGATGATTAAAACACATCACGGCCAGAGGGATGAGATCAAAATTGAAGAATGCGACAATTACACTAGGGTTTTATGGACCAGATCACGTACAATAGCCCGAAGGACAAGAGAATAAAGAACCAGTTCACACAAACAGTTTGGAGGACAAAAATCATTACACTGAGACCTGACCGGTCAAATCACACAAAACATGAAAAGTGAGACGATTATACTGAGCCCAAAGGCAAGGTTATGCACACAGTAGCCTGAAGGAGTAAAGGTACCGTTATTAAGTGCAAAACAGTGAAAGAAATCCAAAGCCCGACCTAAGAGTACGTCTCATGGAGGTCCAACTGGCTCTTGACTAGGTCCATCCTCGAGTTCTTAGCCTAGGAACAGATGTATTCACAGTTGGCTCGAAAGTAATAAATAGAAGTGAAGAACAAAAGAAGAAGATGGGATGGGTGCAAGGTAGAAGTCTGGAATAAAGAAAGAATAAAAACAAAAAGGTTAATAAAAATTGCAAGAAAAAGATTGCAAAATATGTATGTTAGAAACGTGAAAGCTGCTAGAAATGTGAAAGATTAGGAGAAAAAAAAACATGAAACTGTAGAAATGTACGAAAAGAAACACACTACAAAAAATGGAAAGGGAAATTAAAACCAGATGAAAAATCTGTTTCGAAACTCTCACTAATGGGAATGACAGGAGATTAAAAAGAGATTAAGAAGAAGATAGTTGTTGCATATACTGTAAATGGAAGGTGGTAGCCGAAGAAAACGTCAGTGCTAGAAGTTAAGAGATATTGTGAGAAAGATGAAGGCTGGGAATCCACTACGGGTGCATCAGATATATACAGAAACGTTTAAATGCAGTGGACTCAGAACAATAACAACACTGTGGGAAATATTCCTTCAAACCATGAATAGTGTACCTATACCAATGTGATGAAATATGTGTTCTTCCACTATTTCTTTCCATTTCAGTATATCTAAATCTGTATCTATCAGTCAATCAATCGATCAATCATCTATCTACACACACACACACATATATATATATATATATATATATATATATATATATATATATATATATATATATATATATATATATATATATATATATATATAAGTGTGTGTGTGTGTGTGTGTGTGTGTGTGATAGCAGTATGGTAATATGAGGTCGTGACACTCTTAAGAAAGGACGTAATGAAATTGGTGATGGCTTGAAATGTGAAATATTTAATATCTATTGTATCCAAAACGTGGTGTGTTCCTTGCTAAAAATGAAAAGAATAGTTGTAGACTGGTTCAGTATTTTTTTCAAAATTTGTGAGTCATTAAGCTGGAATGTATGTGTACGGTAGTTATATTAAAACAATGGTTATTGTAAAAGTCGGGGACTCACAGTGTTATGTATTGCCGAATGGAAACCAAATGTAACTTGTGATGTTTAATATTCATACCTAAGTGTACTAAGAGAATTAAGAAGTTGCTGTGTAAATAAAGGGGAGGGTAGGTCGGGTCAAGGAAGGAAAGTGGCCTTTTCTAAGGCCTTAATACAAAATGAAAGTTTCATATACATTTGCTGTAACAAGCCTGCAAGAATGCATGATAATGCCCATATTAATATTCAGGTGTAAGACTGAAATTGTACGAGTATAATATAATCTCTAATAAGATAATCGGATTAACGACTGTTAAACCCTAAAGATGGCTGAGAACACTGGCCTTTCTGGAAATGAAGTGTTCAGGAAACCCCGGCTGACGGACGTAGCCGTTTTGTTTTTCCTGCCATGGGTTGAAGCAACCACTATTTTCTTTTGTCACCATTTTAACATGCAAGCATTGGCCGCCTATTCCATGCCATGGAAGGAATAGGATTGATGGGTTCCAAATCCACCTTATCTGATTTGCTTGTCATTTCTGCCACCTGCCTGTCCCCTGCCACCTCCACCCCTGCCAGGCCTCCCACTCATAGAGGGAAGAGATTTAGTGAAAGTGAGATCGGGTTGTGTCCCCCCCTGTAGCAGGGGGGACACAACCAGGCCGCACTAGGGGGTGGTACTACTACTCTGCGGCCAGGTTGTGTTAGGAAGAATACTGCCACCGTATTCCCTGCGTGTCGTAAAAGGCGACTAAAAGGGGCGGGGTGAGGGGACTAGGGACCCCCTCCTCTGTTTTTTAGTTCCTAAAAAGAGACAGGCCAGAGAAAGGGATGGGGGATGGAGTTATCCCCGTACCCTGAAGATTGGGTCTATGAATGTGCGTGGATGTAGTACGATTGAGGCTAAAAGGGAGGAGATTGGGAGAATGTTTGTGAGAAGAAAGTTGGATGTGTTAGCTTTGAGTGAAACGAAGATGAAAGGGAAGGGGGAGTCTATGTTTGGAAGTGTGAATGGAAGATTCTCAGGTGTTGATAGAGGAAGGGCAAGAGAAGGTGTGGCCTTGTTAGTGAGTCCGGAAGTACAGCAGTGTGTGATTGAATTGAAGGAGGTGTCATCGAGACTGATGTGGGTGAAAGCGAAATTTGAACGTGAGTTGTGGGTGTTTGTGAGTGCATATGGGCCTGGTAGTGAAAGGGATGAAGAAGAGAGGGAGTCTTTCTGGAATGATGTTGATGAGTGTCTGCAGAGTTTTGGAGCGAATGTGAATGTGGTAATGATGGGAGATCTGAATGCTAGAGTGGGAAGTGTAGCAGTTGAAGGTGTAGTTGGTATGCATGCTGTGCCTGGAAGAAATGAAAATGGGGAACGAATGATAGCGATGTGTGTTGAGCGAGAGATGGTGATTGGGAATACGCTGTTTGAGAAGAAAGATATTTACAAGTATACATGGATGAGACAGGAGGGTGGAAGGGTTGTTGATAGAGCTTTGATGGACTATGTTGTTGTGTCTAGTAATAGGTAGATTGTTGGATGTGAGAGTTCTTAGAGGGAGGGGTGGAGGTATGTCTGACCACTATCTGGTGGAGGGAAAGTTAAGAGTAGGTAAGAGATGGGTGAGAGCTAGGAGGGTTAGGTGTGGCATGGAGGTTTTGAAAGTGAGTGAGTTGGATAAAAGAGAGAAAAAGATAGAGTATCAGGAGAAATTGAAAGATGAGTGGAACGCAGTGAAAGATCGGGAAAATGGCAGCGTGGAGGAGGAATGGCAGTTGTTTAAGAGTGCTGTGGTGGTGGTTCATGCAGAAGAGGTGTGTGGTGTGAGACGTGTGGGTGGTGGTGTAAGAAAAGGAAGTGAATGGTGGTGCGAGGAAGTAAGTATGGCTGTGGCTGAGAAGAGACGTGCATATGAAGTGTGGCTCCACAGGAAGGATGAGATGTCATATGAGAAGTATAAGGAAAAGATGAATAGAGCGAGAAGGGCTGTGCGTGATGCTAAAGTGGCAGCAGATGAGAGGTGGGGTAGGAGGCTGACAGAGAATTTTCAACAGAATAAGAAAATGTTTTGGAAGGAGGTGAAAAGGGTGCGAAAGGGAGAGTCTGGGAAGGAAGAACGAGTAAAAGCAGAGGATGGAAGGATGTTAATTGAGATGGATGCAGTAAGGAAGAGATGGGTAGGGTATATTTAAAGATTGTTAAATGTAGAGGAGGAAAGGGTGGCTGAGATTGTGGCGAATGGAAGGGTGCAAGGAATAAATGTGTTGGGAGAGTTGAATGATTCTTTGATCACGAAGGAGGAAGTGGAGAAGGCAGTAAAGGAGATGAAAACAGGGAAAGCTGCAGGTATGGATGGGTGTGCTGTGGAATGCCTGAAGGGTGGTGGAGTGACTATTGTTGACTGGTTAGTAAGATTGTTGAATGTGTGCTTTGAGAAAGGTATGGTGCCAATTGACTGGTCAAGTGCTTGTGTGGTCCCGTTGTATAAAGGCAAGGGTGATAAGTATGAATGTACTAGCTTTAGGGGTATAAGTCTGTTGAGTGTTGTAGGTAAGGTGTATGGTAGAGTGTTAATTATGAGAGTTAGAGAGGGTACAGAGGGAGTGATTGGTGATGAGCAGTGTGGCTTTAGGAGAGGGAGGGGATGCATTGATCAGGTGTTTGCTGTGAGACAAGTGTGTGAAAAGTATTTAGCGAAAGGCAAGGATGTGTTTTGAGCATTTATGGATTTAGAGAAAGCGTATGACAGAATTGATAGGGAGGCTTTGTGGACTGTTTTAAGATTGTATGGACTTGATGGTAGGTTACTAAAAGGGGTGAAAAGTTTTTATGTAAATAGTAGAGCGTGTGTAAGAGTGGGAAATGCTGTGAGTGATTGGTTTCCCGTGAGAGTGGGGCTGCAACAGGGATGTGTGATGTCGCCTTGGTTGTTTAATATTTACATGGATGGTGTTGTAAGGGAGGTGAATGCAAGAGTTTTAGGTGGAGGTCTGAGTCTGGTGAATGTTGATGGTAGAGAGTGGAATCTGAAGCAGTTGCTGTTTGCAGATGATACTGCACTGGTGGCTGATTCAGAGGAGAGATTGAGACAGTTGGTAGAGGAGTTTGGAAGGGTGTGTGAAAGCAGGAAATTGAAAGTAAACGAGAATAAGAGTAAAGTGATGAAGTGTACGAGGTTGATAGATGGTAGGGGGATGAATATCGTTTTGAATGGTGAGTTGCTTGAGGAGGTAGAGTGTTTTAAATATCTAGGGTCACATGTTGCTGTGGATGGAAGAATAGTTGCAGAAGTGAAGTTTAGAATAAATGAAGTAGGAAAGGTGCTGGGAGGAATGAAAAAAGTGTTTAAATGTCGTTCGCTTATAATGGATGTAAAGAGAAGGCTGTATGAGGGTGTTGTGGTACCGACTGCGTTATATGGGGCTGAAACATGGAATATGGGTGTAACAGAGAGGAAAAGTTTGAATGTAATGGAGATGAGGTGTCTGAGGAGTATGTGTGGAGTGACACGTATGGATCGAGTGCGAAATGATGAAGTGCTAAGGAGAACTGGAGTTGTTCGGGAGATGGCTGGTAGAGTTGAGCAGAGGGTGTTGCGATGGTTTGGGCATATGGAGAGAATGGATAATGAGCGATTGGTTAAAAAGATAACTAGATCTGATGTGAGAGGTGTAAGACTGAGAGGAAGACCACGAATAGGATGGACGGACAGTGTGAAGAGAGTGCTGGATGTGAGAGGGATGTCTGTTGAGCAAGAAAGAGTGGCTGTGCGTGACGGAAATAAATGGAGAGAAATTGTGAATGAATAAGTGATGACGCAGCCCTGAGGGGATATTCTCCCGCATTTGGTCTGATCAGCTAGTCAGGTCAGGTGCGGGTAAGGGGATGGGTCTGTTATGACGTGGCAGGGGTAAACCAGTTCTGCTGTCGGGCCCTGCTGCGGATGTCACTGATTGCATTGGGCGGTTGACCCTTGTGCGGTGTGGTGCGGTGAGGATCTGTCCGTTCTCCCCTTTGGGGCTAAGATGCGAATGAATGTGTTTGATTGGATGAGTAAATGGGGAGTGTGTCGTCCTGTCTCGGCTACCTCCCTTTTCTTGGGGGAAGTAGCCTAGGTATACAGACAGACACAGAGATCGGGAGGAAACTAGAGGTGATAGCGTCGTTATTGCCGAATGGGGAAACAATGCCTGAGGATGGAAGTTACCAAATGGAGAGTGACGTGCCCTGGCTACCCTTCTGTGTCTCCTACCATAGCTATTCGCCACCACTTGAGAGTGTCCCAGACGACCCCCCCGAGCCCGAGGACATTCTCTACACTTTTTGTTGTCTCAAGAGAGTCCTCTGAGGTGTTGGACCCCTGAAGACGAGGGTCATGTGGCCAGTGGTCATGTGAAGCACAAATGCCACATCACGGCACCCAGCTTCTTTCAGGCGCCCACACCTCACCACCGTCTCACCACCACCCATATTGTCCCAGCCTGGTACTTCATGGGGGATTTCACCACAGCATGAGTGCCAGATCAAGGTGAGGTAGAAGGTACTGGTTTGTGGTGACAAGCAAATAGGTTAGTGTAATTTTGGACATAAAAAGAAAAAAATGAAATTGAAAGATAACTAAAATTTTACTGTCAAGAATAAGTGTTATTATCAAAGATGAACTGATATTCATTTAGCGAAGTAAGTGAAATATACATAAGTTATTTAAAGATAAGAACAACTACTCTACTGAAAATCAATATTATGAGCAAAATAATTATATAGAAATGAATGCATTCCTATAATGAAGTAAGAATTTAGAAAAGAAAATGTGCATTACACGTAAGTAGGATGAGCGGGAAAGTATTGCAGGGCACGAGGGAGTGAAAGTGGGGCAAACCTATCCTGTCCGGCCAACCCTGACCACACACAGCTCGCCCTAGCCACGGACTTGCGCGTTCATCAGGATGAAGCCTCGTCATTAATCCAAAAAGTGACCTCTGTTCTTCACCTCCGAGCTCCACAACACATCCAACTAGAGTTTCCAGGACATTTGCAGTGTAGACAAAGGAGCGATGAGTATTTTAGTGTAATATTATTATTTTTTTTTTTTTTTGGGGGGAGTGTGGTTCCTGAGATAAGATGGTTTGAACACAAGTAATTTTTGCAACTCTCCCCGGGTATAGTAAGCGGCTTGCCAGATCTAACGTCGGGCTTTAAGTGTTAAGGAATGTACCTGTATATTATGGTTGGGTTCCATATAATCATAAAATTTATAGAAAACTGTGAAATATGCACAGGAAGAAAGTCATGAAAAACGGGACGACGAGAGTCCATACAAGTTATCATCTCTCTCTCTCTCTCTCTCTCACACACACACACACACACACACACACACACACACACACACACACACACACACACACACACACACACCAAGCGATACAGTGATGAATTGGGTATAATTATAAGCGCGAATTATACCACAAACGGAGTTGAGGAAAATCACAAAGAAGGCCACTGAATATGGCACAGGAACATGTAAATGAGACAGATATGTCATAAACATTTCAACTTGCTAATAATTCTCTCCTCCTGCCCTTGGAAAGTCATAAGTTAAGAGTAACAGCATGTAAAGAAGCAATATAACTTTCTTTTTTGTTTATGACACTGGTTTCCGTATTACTCTATTAGTATACTGTTCTATGACAATCATAGAAACAATTCAATCTCTGTTCGGTTCGTACATTCATTTCTGTCATGTGTAGAAATTGGATAATTCTCCTTCCTGTCCTGTTCTCAACCGTTTTATAAGTCAGGGAAATTCTTGATCCTTTGCTCCTTCTCTCTTTACTGCCATTTACAGGTCCTTCTTTCGTAAGTTATTTACATGTATGGAGATGTCTTGTATTCTTACTTCCTAACATCCAGATATGTAACACTCATCTTAAATCGTGTGAAGGTACTCACTGATCCTGTTCTCGGCCATCTTATATGTGAGAGCCACCAGTTGCGTGGGCTCCGAGCTGCCCAACCTGTTCTTGGCCGAGACCTGGATCACATAGTCCAGCCCGGGGGTCAAGCCCTCAATGCTGAACTTCGGCGTCTCGGAGGTCACGTTCACCTCACTAAGTTTGCTCATTGCCTCATATACCTGTCGAAAGGGGAATGTGGAAGAATCAATTGACTTTAATATTACAGGTCTAAAGGTCTATGGTATTATGGTTTGTATATCTGTAGAAAGCTGAGAATGTATGTAAATAAGGTGTGCAGTTGTTTGTTAAATCAGTGTCAGTTGGCACTCTGTGCAGAGATAGCACCAATACACGCACTGGACTTAATACGTTTACATAGAAAACTGCATAAAACCAACACACAGAGCCTTCCTCTACGTGGCTAACCGATATAGTCAAGCAAAAGTAGCCATTAACTTTGCGTTTTTCTAGACCCAAACCACCCCCAGAGTAGCTAAAGAATTGAAGCTCAAGTCACCACAAAAAAACTGACTCTCTGATTTCCCCGTCATCTATCGTTTTCGTAAAATCGCGTACCTGTAAAATTTCTCAAAAAGAAATAAAAGAAACAAAACTATATCTTATCTGATCTCTGAAGACATAGGGAGGGCATTGGTCTAAAACCACTGGAGCTTGGTGGAGGCAGCATGCAGGCAAGGCAGGGATGGTGCAATGAGCCAGTGTAACCCCATCCCTACATATTCCGTTTATCGTTCTTACTCTAATCAGTGTAATCATGATGTAATATTCAGTTTAGGCATACTAAGCGTAAGTGCATTAAAAGAGAAAAGTGCCATGATTTTGGTTTAACGAATACTGAACCACGTAAATTTCCAGTGGAAAAAAAGGCTATGAAATTTTTAAGTTATATACTTATCGTATCATCCCCGTCTGACCTGCATACTGCCTCCATTTACATCCTTTGTTTTTTTTTTGCATTTTATCATCCGCACATTTTCACACATTTTATGAATGTTTATTTGTATTTTCATATACTGAAGGACAGACTTATATGACAAACTTTGTTGGCACATACAACTGCCGAAATAACACTAGAATCAGAATTAATAAATATTTGGAGGCGACAGAAACATATCTTAGGAAAGGTAACCAATCGTTACAAAACAGTGAAATGGTTGAGTAACAGAGATAATATGTGTTGTCCTTCAAATCTCGTCAAGCACTGAAAAGGAAAATATATATATATATATATATATATATATATATATATATATATATATATATAAAAGACAAAAACTGTTGTCCAAATTATTAGAATACAAGACTTTGTATATCTTAGAGAAGTTAGGACAGAAATGAAAGCTAGCATGAGAATCACATCAAACATATAAGATTCGACAGTGTTCAAATTCAAAGTAGTTTATGTATTGATGGAAAGGGAATTTTGATATGCCTAACTTTAATGTCTGACCATTGAATTGCAAATATTATTGTGCAGTGACGTTGAAGTCTACTTTAGTGCTGGTACTGCCCTAGACTATTGGCAAAAATATACTGTCTGTTGTACGTTCATTGTTTTGTCTATTAATGTAAAAGGTTTGGTGGCACAGGCTGAGACTACTGACATAAAAATAATACTGAACTTCTATTATCTTACCTCTCATATAAATGGATGTGTTTATATCTGAATAAACTTGAACAGGTTTGATATTCAAAATGTAAGTGTTGTACATACAGTCATCATAATATGTTTGGCCTACATCATTCATTGAATTATGTATCTAACTTTGTCAAAATGTTCCTGTTTAACCATTTACTGGCGCTACCTGCACATCTGGAACTTTACGGCACTACAATAGAGAATGAAACCTCTGCGCATCACGTGACAGTTGGTGACCAGCTGACAAAACTGAGGAGTTAATTCGATATTTTGAAAACGAAAATCCAGCTCAAGGTTTTCTGTTTGTCTAGTTTAACATGTTCTGCCTTATCTCGACACCCCGAAAACACGTTCACAAGTGCCTCTTAAATTTATATCGTAGGCCTTTCCAGCCTACAAAGAAAAAAAAAAAAGCTGTTGTACACACACACACACACACACACACACACACACACACACACACAAGGTCAGGGAGATGTATTAATGCTTGTTCCTTATTGTATGAGAGTGCAGTTCCTGTCTTCACTGCCCCAGTGTTACCTGGGAACCGTTGTGCTGGACGGTGTGAGAAGAGACACACGAGTGCAAGAAGCTGGCAGGGAATAAAAGATTACGAAGACAAAAGTCATGTCTTTATTGTGTCTGATTAACTGAAAAATTTTATTTGTGGAAAAACCTCTGTATACCATCACTCACGTACACTTAAGGGTCATCGTTACTAGTTTTAGCGTCCTAAATTAACCTGGCCAAACAGAGTTGGACTGATGCAACTGTTTTTAACTTCAATTATCACGACAAACACTTCCGATAATTGATAAAAAATTAGAAACAGGTTGTGTCTTCGACGGTAATGTAACCCGATCCAAGCCATCTCTCTCTCTCTCTCTCTCTCTCTCTCTCTCTCTCTCTCTCTCTCTCTCTCTCTCTCTCTCTCTCTCACGCATGTACAAGTCAGGATTAGAAGACTGTTTACCTGCTAAGAGAATGCTACAAAATAAAGTACCATATTACTAGTTCTATAATGTGGAATGTAAAACTTTGAATTATTCAGTTGAGAAAAATAAATGAAATTCGCTGCAGAACTCGCTTAACTTTATTGTTCCAACCCAACAGCAGATGCTCACCCTGGCTGTGTTACACAGTGCGACTACCAGATGCTCACTCTGGCTGTTGCACTGTGACACTACCAGATGCCCACCCTGGCTATGCTACACTGTGCTATCACCAGATACCCACCGTGGCTATGTTACACTCTGCCACCACCCGATGCCCATCCTGGCTATATTACACTGTTCCACCACCATATGCCCACACTGGCTATTGTAATGCTGAGTTGAATTAGGCTCGACTTCTCGTACCTATTCAACTCAACGCGGAGCGGGGTCCTCTTTCGAGACCGGAGCTAGTGCAATAAAGAGAGGTAGGACATAAAAACCTTCGGCAACACCATACACGTATATTACTTCAGTCAGACACAGGACACTTCAGCAGACATTACATCACAATATAGAGCAATACAAAAACCTTATCTAAAATATTGTGTATCTCGCAGGATACTAGCTTTCTAGATACTAATGACAATACAACAAATCTTAGTACTAGGAGTGCAGTAAATACAAGTGCGCGCGGAGCGCGTGAGGAGGGAGGGGGTTTGTGATCCACCAGGAGGAGGTAGGGGAGACACGGAGAGTGACTTAAAACGGCGAGGAGACAGTTATGGTAATATTTAAGGATGCCCGATATTAACAAGGGAGTATGGTGTTTTCTGTTGGCGAAGATTCTTTGACAATTAACTCTGATTCTTACTTTGACTTTAAGAGAGGGAGCGAGGGATGGAGAGAGTTTTTAGGAATAGTGTGCGGAGGAGGGGAATATCGTTATTACTCGCCGTCCTTGTTGTTTTGGTGGAAATAGGTTTCTGCAGGCACAACTTATTCATTACACATCTCCTAGATATGTTATGTAGACTCTCGCTTCACAACGCGTAACAAAGTCGGAACACTCGTAAATACTACTCCACCATATTACTCAGAGATTAGCCAATAGCACTCCAATAATATTTTAGTCTTTCTTCGGGCTCTAGAGATATGTCTTTAGAAAGCTTCGGGATGACACTCGCACGTATTTTCACTTGAGGTCTCAACCCACATTCTCGTCCTTCAACTGGGTATTATGCCCTGGTTTGCCCCAATTGAGATTACATAAAGTTACTGTACAATACTTATTCTAAGAGAAAAGGAGTCACACTTAACCTACTTCACGATTGTTACAGGGTCACTCGTATTTCCTCATGGAGAGAAACACGGACACATCATCGGTGATCCGGTCGGACTGAGGGCGTCGTCAGGGCGGGGCGAGCCGAGAGGGCACGGGGCGACTCGCGAGGGCGTCCTCTCGCGTCCGGGGGTTTCCGGACTGGGCTCCGGTGTAAGGCCCTTAGGACTGGGGCCGAAGAGGTCTAGGAACCTCTGGGTCAGGTCCCGGCGTCGCGGGGGCGTGGTGAGGTCTCGCCCGGGTGTCCTAGGGCGGGCCGGAAGAGGCGACAGACTGCGGTCTCCCACGAGCAGGGGCGCCGTCAGGGGAGGACTGCGGCAGCGGCTGTCACGGGGGCCCGACAGGTGGGTCTTCTCAAAGGCCACGCGTAGGGAACAGAGGCCGGGGGAAACAGGGAGGTCTCTCCGAGAATTTCTGGAGCGAGACCCCTGGAGTTCAACCTCCAGTCGTGGAGACGTCTTTCTCCTCACTATACCCTGGGAGCGACCATCGATCGTCTCTACCGGAGTGCTGAGGGAGCGACCGTTGATCGTCTCTACCTGAGCTTTAGGGGAGCGACCATTGATCGTCTCTACCTGATATTTTGAGGAGCGACCATAGATCGTCTCTACCTGGTTTTTAGGGGAGCGACCATTGATCGTCTCTACCGGAGTGCTGAGGGAGCGACCGTTGATCGTCTCTACCTGAGCTTTAGGAGAGCGACCATTGATCGTCTCTACCTGATTTTTAGGGGAGCGACCTTTGATCGTCTCTACCGGAGTGCTGAGGGAGCGACCGTTGATCGTCTCTACCTGAGCTTTAGGGGAGCGACTATTGATCGTCTCTACCTGATTTTTAGGGGAGCGACCATAGATCATCTCTACCTGGGTTTTGGGGGAGCGACCATTGATCGTCTCTACCCGAGTTTTAGGGGAGCGACCATTGATCGTCTCTACCGGGGTTTTATGGGAGCGACCATAGGTCGTCTCTACCGGAGGGCCAAGGGAGCGACTATTGATCGTCTCTACCTGGGTTTTACGGGAGCAACCATTGATCGTCTCTACCGGGGTTTTATGGGAGCGACCATAGATTGTCTCTACCGGGTTTTTATGGGAGTGACCATAGATCGTCTCTACCTTTGCACTATCAGAGCGACCATAGATCGTCTCTACCTGAGGGGCGCTGCCTGGAGTATTGTTTCTGACTCCACCCCTAGCTAACTCGGTGATTCCGCCACACGAAGGTAGTGTCTTTCGCCTACGGTGGCGGCGGCGTGGTGGTTGAGTGTCACAGGGGCGCACGGCCCGGGCTGACATACGCCGTTGTTGCCCGGAGTGGTGGTGGCTGGCGGCGGCTACCCCTTGGGGTCCGAGTGGGGGTGTCGGCATTCTTGAGGGCGAACTCCACTGCTCCTGCCTCACCTCGATGTCGGGGATACTACGGTATTCTCCGGAATATTCCGGAGTATTGTATGTGTATCTGTCAAAGCCACGCATTTCACCACCGTGTTCTTGAAAAAAGTCACGTCCCTGTGGCTGGAGGTGGAACGCTAGAGTGTTGGAGGTGGTGTAAATGGGCTGGAGGTGTCGGAGTGTGTGCTGCCAGGCGGCAGTGTAAGAATTTTCCTCTTGTGCTTGGTCATAGGTGAGGAAGAGGGCGGAGGGGGTGGTGGTGTGCTTGAGGATATTTAACAGGTGGTGGGGCCCGCGGAGCTGGTGGTTCTTGGCAAAGGAAGGGGCCCATACAGCTCGCTTAATCCTCATGTTGCTTGGTGTGGTTGTCGGTGTGGTTGGAGGTGGAATGCCGGACAGAGTGGGCGAAGGCCGGGTTTTGTGCGGTAGTAATGCAGCGTTGAGTCTCTGGGGAGTACAGGTAGGAGGGATTTGGGCCCGATGTAGCTGGACGGTGTGAAGTCGCGGGGAGGTGGGTGGTGTAGGGGTGTGGGAATATCGGGCGGGTGGGCGTGAGAGGCGGCCCGAGCGGGTGGTGGTGGTGGTGAGGGTAGGGGTGGGGGGGAGGGGGGCGTTGGGTGTGGGCGTGTTGTCTTTCGTGCCGCGGGCGTGGTAGAACGTGGTATTGGTGGAGTTGGCGTATGGGTGGTGGGCAGGGGAAGGGGGGGAGAAGGGGGTGGTGGTGAAGGGGTGGTGGTGGTGTGGGTAGGGGTGGGAGGGGAGGGGGCGTTAGGTGTGGGCGTGTTGTCTTTCGTGCCGTGGGCGTGGTAGGACGTGGTATTGGTGAAGTGGGCGTCCGGGTGGTGGGCAGGGGAAGGGGGGTGGAAGAGGGTTGTGGTGAAGGGGTGGTGGTGTGGGCGGAAGGGGTGGTGATGGGCTGGGGGGAGAGGGTGGCGGCAGGGGCCGGAGACGGGGGAGTGAGGACTGAGGGGCAAGCCACGGATGGGTGGGGTGAGGGGAGGGGGGCGGGGGGCAGACGTCAGGTGAGGTGCCTGGGGCAGGAGAGGCGGAGGTGGTAGGGGGGGGAGAGGGGGAAGGGGGGGGAGGAGATGTAGCACTCATATGTGGTTGTAGAGGGTGGAGCGGGAGCCGTGGGGGGTTGGGGGGGTGGGGTCGGGGCGGGGGGAATGGGCGTGCGGAAGGGGCGCACGTGTCGGTTTCGGAGGGTACGGGGAGTGCCGTGGTAGTCCACGACCACCTGGTAAGGGTTGGGGATCTTGGTGATGGTGTGGGGGCCCGTGAAACGGGGGGCAAGTTTGTGGGGAGTGGGGAGTTGGGCGATGACTACGGTGTCACCCTGCTTGTAGGGGTTGGTGGCTGTGTCGGGTTCAAGATCTAAGTTCCGCTGTAGGTGGTATACCCGCCTTTTTAGCAAGTGTAGCGGGTCCGTTGCAGGGGCGGAGGTGGGTGGTTGCAGGTGATGGCGTAAAGGTAGTAGGAGGGGGGTTTCGCCAAAGATCCTTTCGTGGGGGGAAACCCCGTCCTCTCGGGGGCACGAATTCATGCCCCACTGGACGATTTTGACGTGTGCTGGCCAATCGTTGTCTTTTGTAGCCTCGATTCTGGTCCGTAGCTGATTTGCCAAGGTACGATGGCTACGTTCACACACCGCGTTCCCTTGAGGCCAATATGGTGAGGAGTGGGAGATTTCGTATCCAAAAATCCTGGCCAGCTCTTCCCAGACTTTCCCGGAGAATTCGGGGGCATTGTCGGAATGGATGGCCTGGGGAATGCCAAAGTAGGGGAAAACGTGTCGGAGTAAGGCATCGGCGACAGCGACGACGTGATGTTCTTTAGCGGGGCAGGCTATTACGAACTTGGAGTACGTGTCGACAAAAGTGATCAAGTACTTATATCCCGATTTAGGAGGGAGAGGCCCTACCACGTCGACTGCTAGGAGCTGCCAGGGTTTGTGGGCGGTGATATGGCCAGAAGGCCCGGCGGTCCGGGTACTGTCTTTCCCGAGCGCGCAGGCGCGGCAAGTTTGAAAAATTTCCTTGGCGAGGGTGGAGGGGTTCGGGGCCCAGTAGACGTCATTAAACACCTGTAGCAATTTTTTCGTGCCCAAATGGATGCCGTTGTGGGCGTGTAACTGGCGCAGGGTGTCACGTGCCGCATTGGGGGCCAAGAGGATGTGTCCAGACGGGGTTAAAAGGTGGTCGCCCTGTCGGCACAATTTGGGAAACAGGTAGGCTGGAATCCAGGGGGGGCGTTCCTTGTGGTGCCAGAGTTCTAGCAGGTCCCGGTCTGGTTGGATTGCACGGATGGGAAGGCGGGAGAGGGCATCTGCATTGGTGTGGAGCTTCCCGGGTCTGTACGAGATCTCGTATTGGAATTCCTCTAGGGTGTCACGCCATCGGACGGTTTGAGCGTTCTGGGAGTCCGATTGTCGCAGCCACTGGAGTGATTGGTGGTCGGTTATTATAGTGACTTGGGTCCCAGAAAGGTAATCTCTAAAATATTGGAGGGACCAGATTATGCCGAGGCATTCTCGCTTGGTGGCGGCATAATTTTTCTCGGCCAGGTTCAGTGTGCGGCTGGCACAAGCAATAATGTGTTCCCGACCGGCCTGTACCTGGGCTAGAACAGCGCCAATGGCGTCAAGGGAGACGTCCGTGTAGAGGCGAAAAGGGAGGGCATAGTCGGGGAAGGCCACGATGGGGGCCGAGATAAGCTTGTCTTTCAGCTGCTGGAAAGCGGTTTGTCGGTCCTCTGTCCAGAGGAAAGGTTCCCCTTTTCTCGTCAGGTCGTGAAGAGGTTTAGCAATCTGTGCAAACCCCTTCACGAAGCGGCGGTAGTAGGATGCGAGCCCCAAAATGGCATGGATGCCGTGGACATCCTGCGGAGGTGGTATGTCCGCTATGGCACGCAGCTTGTCGGGGTCTGGGGAAATTCCTGCTTGGGAAATGGTATGGCCTAGAAACGCAACGGTTTTTGCGGCCAGGACACATTTGGCTGGATGTAACTTGAGGCCTGCCTGGCGAATTCTGGTGAAAACTCGGCGGAGGTGCTGCAAGTGATCGGCC
Source organism: Coenobita brevimanus (assembly GCF_032717465.1). Lineage (NCBI taxonomy): Eukaryota > Metazoa > Arthropoda > Malacostraca > Decapoda > Coenobitidae > Coenobita > Coenobita brevimanus. Next base: position 19,073,079 of record NC_137057.1, on the reverse strand, counting down.
CAGGTTTGGCTAAAAACAATGACATCATCAAGATAGGCCAAACATATCTCCCAAGTGAGGCCGCTTAAAACAGATTCCATCAGCCTGGAAAACGTGGCAGGGGCATTGCAGAGGCCGAATGGCAGGACATTAAACTCATAATGTCGGCCATTACTGGTAGAGAAGGCCGTCTTGCCTCGATGATCTGGGTGGACTGGGACCTGCCAATATCCAGACTGGAGGTCAAGGGTAGAAAACCAAGACGCCCCGTATAGGGAGTCTAGGGAATCGTCGATGCGGGGAAGGGGAGTAGCATCCTTAATCGTGACGTCGTTCACGCGGCGGTAATCGATGCAAAACCGCATCGTGCCGTCTTTTTTTTTTCACTAGAACGACGGGGGAGGACCACGGGCTGGTGGAGGGGGAAATAACACCCGCCTCTTCCATTTCGCGCACTTGGCGGTCCTCCTCTTCTCTCTGTCGGGGGTTCTTACGTCGGGAAGGCTGTCGTATCGGAGGGCCTGTCATATGGATCTCGTGAGACAGGTACGTAGTGTGTCCTATATCTGTGGGCCCTGCCGCAAACAAATCCTGGAACTCCAGGAGGAGGCGGCGTAAGGCGTCTGACTGTTGGTCGGAGAGATGGTCAGGGATGGGGAGAAGGGGGGCGGGGCGTTGGGGGGGGGACGGGACGCAGGGCTCGGCTTCTTCCATCTCTCCGACGATAAGCCCTTTGGGAAGGGTGAGAGGGGATGGTGCGAGATTGGCGATGCGAATGGCAGCGCGGTGGGGGGGGAGAAAGGTAGGGGAAACGAGGCAGGCGGAAAGGGGTCCGGCAGGGAGGAGGGGGGAGAACAAAACGGATGGGCCCGAGGGCCTGTTCAGTGGCACCCATGCCTCGTGGTGTGAGGGGATGGTAATGGCGGTGGAAATGGTGGCAGGGAAGGAGGGGGCAAGAGTGGGGTGGGGTGGCGCAGGGGAAGGGGGAGGCAAAGAAGGGGAAAAGAAAGAGAAAGAGTGCGGGGGGGGGGTTTGTGTGGGTCCTCCGGCCGGGGCTGCGGCGTGCAGGTACAAACGGCTGGAGCGGAGCGGGGTGGGGGGTGGAACTGGAGTTGTCGGTTGCGACAGTCGATAGTGGCTCTGAGTTTTTGAAGTAGGTCTAGCCCTAAATATCCGTCATAGCTCCGGCAGGAGTAATAAAAAATGATGAAGGGGTGCTGGGCAGATACTGGCTGGTGGGTGTCGACCCGTAGGGCCCGAGTCTCCCCACGGATGGGCAGGGGGCCATCCCCCGCATCTATAAGGTGGGTGGTAGTGGGGCGGAGCGGGCCAAACCGTGATTTGTAGCGGGAGAAATAGTGGCTGTAAAGACAGGATCTGGCTGCTCCCGTATCAACTAGTAGTCTGGCCTTCACGCCGTTGATTTTCATCTTGTGGTATACCGGGGGGCGATACTTAGGGGTGATGGCCCCCGCCACCGTGGGTTGGTGCGGGGGCGGGCCTAAAAATCCAGCTGGCTAGGGCTCTCGTGCTCCTGTTCCTGCTCTAATTCTCCTGGTGAGGGATCGTCCGCTGGCGCCAGCTCGTCCCCTGGGGCTTCGCCTTCTAGGGCGGAGACCTTACGCAAACCCGGGGTTGTGCTTTTGCAGCGAGCAGCTTTCAGCTGGTCCTGTATGTCATGAAGGGGGCAACGGGAGTTGCAGGCTGTGAATTCCCACGGGTTGATCAGAATTAAGTTTGGGTTTTCTCGTGGGGCGGGGCGCCGACGAGAGGGGTGCGCCCTGGGTGGGCTAGGCGTCGGGGTCAGGCTGGTGTGGGGCAGGGGCGGACGTGGTGCGGCTGGGGGAGCCGGGGGCCGGGTGGGGAATTTCTTGACAACATTAATTTGTTGTGGAGGAGGGCAGGCGGTCAGGAGGCACCGTATCAGCTGTATATCCCTATCCATGTCTCCTGTCGGATCGTGGATAGTAAAGTGTTGCTTCACAACACTTGGGAGTACTCGGAGCAGAGTATTGAAGGTGTGCTGATCCCGGGTTTCTTCGTCTGTTTCCGGGTAGGCAGCAGTAATCAGGCTTCTTGCCTGCAACAGGGTATTATCTAAATCCCCGTCATAAGTAAAGCTATCCAATTTGGATAGAGCCACCACTTTCCCTAGTGATGGGGTGATGGCTTGGACTGCGAACTTGGTAAAGTTCTGCCAGGTGAGTTCTGGGACAATTTTTCGCGCAATATTCGCTGCAGCTTTACCCAGTAGTGGTAGTGTGACTGCAATTTTTTGTTGGTCATTATCGAAGCCAATATCTGGTAAGGGTTTAACTATTGCAAGATATGTGTGTATGTCATACTGGTCAGGGTCAAACTTGGGTAACTGAATGTGCGGTTTAGTTGCCATTTTCCCAAATATTTCCTATTTACCTCTCTTCTACGCTCGGATCTAGAACCACCGCTGGCCACCAGTGTAATGCTGAGTTGAATTAGGCTCGACTTCTCGTACCTATTCAACTCAACGCGGAGCGGGGTCCTCTTTCGAGACCGGAGCTAGTGCAATAAAGAGAGGTAGGACATAAAAACCTTCGGCAACACCATACACGTATATTACTTCAGTCAGACACAGGACACTTCAGCAGACATTACATCACAATATAGAGCAATACAAAAACCTTATCTAAAATATTGTGTATCTCGCAGGATACTAGCTTTCTAGATACTAATGACAATACAACAAATCTTAGTACTAGGAGTGCAGTAAATACAGGTGCGCGCGGAGTGCGTGAGGAAGGAGGGGGTTTGTGATCCACCAGGAGGAGGTAGGGGAGACACAGAGAGTGACTTAAAACGGCGAGGAGACAGTTATGGTAATATTTAAGGATGCCCGATATTAACAAGGGAGTTTAGGTGTTTTCTGTTGGCGAAGATTCTTTGACAATTAACTCTGATTCTTACTTTGACTTTAAGAGAGGGAGCGAGGGATGGAGAGAGTTTTTAGGAATAGTGTGCGGAGGAGGGGAATATCGTTATTACTCGCCGTCCTTGTTGTTTTGGTGGAAATAGGTTTCTGCAGGCACAACTTATTCATTACACATCTCCTAGATATGTTATGTAGACTCTCGCTTCACAACGCGTAACAAAGTCGGAACACTCGTAAATACTACTCCACCATATTACTCAGAGATTAGCCAATAGCACTCCAATAATATTTTAGTCTTTCTTCGGGCTCTAGAGATATGTCTTTAGAAAGCTTCGGGATGACACTCGCACGTATTTTCACTTGAGGTCTCAACCCACATTCTCGTCCTTCAACTGGGTATTATGCCCTGGTTTGCCCCAATTGAGATTACATAAAGTTACTGCACAATACTTATTCCAAGAGAAAAGGAGTCACACTTAACCTACTTCACGATTGTTACAGGGTCACTCGTATTTCCTCATGGAGAGAAACACAGACACATCATCGGTGATCCGGTCGGACTGAGGGCGTCGTCAGGGCGGGGCGAGCCGAGAGGGCACGGGGCGACTCGTGAGGGCGTCCTCTCGCGTCCGGGGGTTTCCGGACTGGGCTCTGGTGTAAGGCCCTTAGGACTGGGGCCGAAGAGGTCTAGGAACCTCTGGGTCAGGTCCCGGCGTCGCGGGGGCGTGGTGAGGCCTCGCCCGGGTGTCCTAGGGCGGGCCGGAAGAGGCGACAGACTGCGGTCTCCCACGAGCAGGGGCGCCGTCAGGGGAGGACTGCGGCAGTGGCTGTAACGGGGGCCCGACAGGTGGGTCTTCTCAAAGGCCACGCGTAGGGAACAGAGGCCGGGGGAAACAGGGAGGTCTCTCCGAGAATTTCCGGAGCGAGACCCCTGGAGTTCAACCTCCGGTCGTGGAGACGTCTTTCTCCTCACTATACCCTGGGAGCGACCATCGATCGTCTCTACCGGAGTGCTGAGGGAGCGACCGTTGATCGTCTCTACCTGAGCTTTAGGGGAGCGACCATTGATCGTCTCTACCTGATTTTTAGGGGAGCGATCATAGATCGTCTCTACCTGGTTTTTAGGGGAGCGACCATTGATCGTCTCTACCGGAGTGCTGAGGGAGCGACCGTTGATCGTCTCTACCTGAGCTTTAGGGGAGCGACCATTGATCGTCTCTACCTGATTTTTAGGGGAGCGACCTTTGATCGTCTCTACCGGAGTGCTGAGGGAGCGACCGTTGATCGTCTCTACCTGAGCTTTAGGGGAGCGACCATTGATCGTCTCTACCTGATTTTTAGGGGAGCGACCATAGATCGTCTCTACCTGGGTTTTGGGGGAGCGACCGTTGATTGTCTCTACCCGAGTTTTAGGGGAGCGACCATTGATCGTCTCTACCGGGGTTTTATGGGAGCGACCATAGATCATCTCTACCGGAGGGCCAAGGGAGCGACCATTGATCGTCTCTACCTGGGTGTTACGGGAGCGACCATTTATCGTCTCTACCGGGGTTTTATGGGAGCGACCATAGATCGTCTCTACCGGGTTTTTATGGGAGTGACCATAGATCGTCTCTACCTTTGCACTATCAGAGCGACCATAGATCGTCTCTACCTGAGGGGCGCTGCCTGGAGTATTGTTTCTGACTCCACCCCTAGCTAACTCGGTGATTCCGCCACACGAAGGTAGTGTCTTTCGCCTACGGTGGCGGCGGCGTGGTGGTTGAGTGTCACAGGGGCGCACGGCCCGGGCTGACATACGCCGTTGTTGCCCGGAGTGGTGGTGGCTGGCGGCGGCTACCCCGTGGGGTCCGAGTCGGGGTGTCGGCATTCTTGAGGGCGAACTCCACTGCTCCTGGTTCGCCTCGATGTCGGGGATACTACGGTATTCTCCGGAATATTCCGGAGTATTGTATGTGTATCTGTCAAAGCCACGCATTTCAGCTATGTTACACTGTGCCACAACCAGCTGCTTACTCTAATTATATTATACTGTGCCACCATCAGATGCTCACCCTGGCTATGTTATATTGTATCACCACCAGATGTTCACAGTGGCTATGTTATACTGTGCCACCATCAAATGCTCACGCTGGCTATGCTACACTGTACTATCACCAGATACCCACCCTGGCTATGCTACACTGTGCTATCACCAGATACCCACCCTGGCTATGTTACACTGTGCTATCACCAGATGCCCAACCTGGCTATGTTACACTGTGTTACAACCAGATGCTCACCCTGGCTATGCTACACTCTGCTACCACCAGATGCTCACCCTGGCTATGTTACACTGTGCTACCACCAGATGCTCATGCTGGCTATGTTACACTGTGCTACCATCAGATGCTCACCCTGGTTATGTTACACTGTGCTACCACCAGATGCTCACCCTGGCTATGCTACACTGTGCTACCACCAGATGCTCACCCTGGCTATGTTACACTGTGCTACCACCAGATGCTCACCCTGGCTATGCTACACTGTGCACCATCAGATGCTTACCCTGGCTATGTTACACTGTGCTACCATCAGATGCTCACCCTGGCTATGAAGACTTGCGCCAATCCCCCGCTGAAGCCCGGGGTGCAGTCCACGGTCAGGGAATTGTAAGTCTTGTTCACCACCCGGCAGTCCAAGGGCGGATCAGGACGACCTATTGGGGTGAGGGGGAGGAAGAGATAAAAGCGTTTAGGTTTGTTGATCTGTGAATGCTTTTATTTTTCTTTAAGTGTCAGACACACACACACACACACACACACACACACACACACACACACACTCTGTACCACCTATGCATATTCTTGTCAATACCAGTGTCACTAGAGATGCACTGTGCTATGTGGTATATATGAAAACTGTGAGGGAGGATCTGAGTGTAATATTTATTAAAATCCAGTGAATGGTCAGCGACATGTCAGTGGGATGTACGAGGGAGAATAGGTCTACAGTAGATAAGGACTGAGTTCTTCACGCATTTCTGTTGCGTCCATGGCTGTTCAGTAAATTCATGAATAATGGACCTACAGTGGAAGTATATCATGGAAAGGGTAGCGTGCCAGATTCAGGGAATGTGAGGAATTTGGAGTTTTGAAGATGATAACTACTTTGCCTTGCAGCTCATAGTAAATGTTGCAGAATCACAGAAAATGACAGTGAATGTATGACTATCAGAGCCGAAAAGAGTAAGCAGGATGAGGTATCTCATAGTGAACATGAACACTGTTATGTGCCAAAATGTAACAGGTGTGATGGATAAGACGGAATCGTAGTCCCAAGCACTGGTTATATGAAATAATTAATATATATTCTGTATTTGAAGTACACACTGCAGTAGATGTGACTCAAAGGTCTTACAGGAACCACAATCTCTTGAAGGTTGCGGCATTTGGGAAATGAAGGTGTACTCGTATCTGGAAGGAGAAGAACCTTTTCAGTTTATAAGCAGCTGACATGTGATTCCCTCCGAACTATGAAGATGATAGAGTCTGCAGCCAATATCTAATGATTTGAAAAAAATATGTAAACATCTTCCCTTATTTTTCTGCTTGTACCAGAACTACACATCAAAATAAAAATCACAGACTTATTGATATTTTTCATTTGTATAGTTTTTTCTTTTACCGTTCCATTCTAGCTGTCTGCTTAAGTAACTTCGATGGTTTACGAACCTTTTTACCTCTTCAGACTTTATTGTACACTGTTCTTTCACTACACGTAAGCTCTAATTCTCGTTCATCACCTCCATGGACTTTCTTATTTCTTTTAAATGACCTTTTTCAGATCCCTAATACTATTTACTGTTCTTATATTTTTAGACATGGCTTGGTGTGTGTGTGTGTGTGTGTGTGTGTGTGTGTGTGTGTGTGTGTGTGTGTGTGTGTGTGTGTGTGTGTGTGTGTGTGTGTGTGTGTGTGTGTGTGTGTGTGTGTGTGTGTGTGTGTTCCACTTTTCGTTCCTATCCTGTCTCTCTCCTTATTCCTCAATGTCTGTCGGCCTATCCTACTTGTTAGCCCCACTTTCAAGCCCATCACCATCATTTCTCTCTCTCTCTCTCTCTCTCTCTCATTAAATATATCACTTTTTCTTTCGTTTCATTACTTTTTTTTACTTTCTCCCACAAAACTCATTACTCTTTCCGTTTCTGTTCCAACCCTTTTACATCTCTTGCATTAGCTCCACAACCCCTTCGTTTTGGTTCATACTTCTCTAACCTATTAGTTCCATCAATAACGTCCCTCGCGCAAGATCTCCAACTGTATCTCATCAGTTATTCATGCCATCTCCCCCCTCTTCTCCCCCCTCTCACCTGCAGGCATAACATGGTAGAGACATGGGTGTCGCATCTTGCCAACACTGTTCCTGGCCCAGCACTGCAACGTACCGTACTCCTGGCGAGTCCGCACCACAAACTGTACCTCACTGGCTCCGTCTATGACACAAGAAGTTACATTTTCACAGGGCTGATCTAGATGAAGAGGCAATTGGGAACGCGTAACATTAAAATGGTCAATGAAAAGAATCGGAATGATTACTGAACCAACAACTGCAGTTATGTGTCTCATCACGAAGCTGAAACAATGAAAAGGAAAACCACAGACAAAGAGCAAACGAGAATATATATATATATATATATATATATATATATATATATATATATATATATATATATATATATATATATATTGGGCAATAGCAAAAGTGACCACAGAGCAATTCGCAATCTTGTATTTATCATATCGGTGGTTAAATCGTCATGAAAAAGCCTGCTTGTGAAATGTAAGCTTCATTCGTATACTACCTTCCTCAAAGACCATATGGAGTGCTTTAGACTTGCATACCGTAACGAGGAAAGTTTTATTCATACTCATTTTCTGGAGGAAAAGGTTAACCATCACCCTTTTGCCTTACCATCTATGGTATCCTTAACAAAATTGCCAAAGATCACAATTATGTGATAAATTCATGGCAAAAATATTAAAAAGTTCTCGTATCAAAATCAAATGCTCTTCTCTGTAACCCTAGCAGTGACTCTTAGTCATCTCCGAATACTTGATGCTTAAGAGACGTTTTCCAGTATGCTACAGTTTATGCACTGACTTAGATCATACTAAAAAAATATATCACTGCAGTACTAGGTGACATCAGTTCCCTCTTGTCTGAGGGTTGTTGTCGTTGCTTAACCTCAGTCTGTCTGGCTGAGCAGATTCTTTAACCAAATGTGTAATTACTGCAACTTTGGGTCCGACTTACAGGTAGAATGGAAAACGTACATGTTGTAGGTCAGGGATTCTCAACCTTTTTTCCCCAAAGTACCTCAGGGTTAGCACACCATTGAGCCATACCCCCATCCATATGACACTGAATATAGAATAGTGATATATTACGACTAATTCAGTATACGATAATACAACCCTGGATATTATCAAATGGTTGAATCTGTAATGGTTTTATTAAGTAGTGAAACATTAACATTACAATCAATGTACAGTGATACTACACAGAAGTGAAAATGTCCTACTTTATGAAGAATATAAAAATTAGCTTTATTTCTGATTCGAATGGTACAATACCGGCTATTGTAAGACTATCGAAATTATAATCACTTCATTTGGCAAGTAACCCTTAATACCATGTTTTAAATGAAGTAAACAATTTTCAACTTCAGTGTGAAGGCTGTCACTGTTTTGTGCAAACAAATTTCTCATTTCAAGGAGCAGTATTAGACAGACATGTGCCACAGTTTGACGTCTTTGGTCTTTAGTTATCGTGTTCAAGAAAGGAGAAACCCTTTCTCACTGGATAAGTACTAAGGAACATCAGCAAAGGCCTCATAGCCTCAGAGTCCCCAGTGGGGAGGGGAACATAAATGTCACCACCTTCCGCTCCTCACCCTGTGATGACTCGAGCTGCCTGGAACCACTGTCTGATTCTTTTCTTCTTCATTTCTGCAACATTCGCGGCCTTTCCTCTAACTTTCACTCTGTTGAGCACCGCCTCTCCTTCTCTAAACCTCACCTTCTTTTTCTGACTGAGACTCAGCTGTCTGAGGCAACTGACAGTAGACACTTTTCTGTTTCCTCCTACTTTCTCTATACTCATTTCAAAGCCAAAGTGGCTGTTGTGTATATAAACGCAACGACTTATCTTGCTCTCGTGATTCTTCTGAATTCTCTACGCTCTGGCTTTGACTTTCCTGTCATTCTCTGACTAAATATATCTGTGCTGTTTACTTATCTCCTAATTCTACTGACTATCAAAAATGTTTTGACCATCTTACTTCTAAGATGGAACACATTCTGTCCATTTCTCCTTTCTCTGAAATCTCCATTCAAGGAGATTTCAATGTTCACCACCACCTTTGGGTCTCCTCTCCTTTCACGGATCCACCTGGTGAACAAGCCTACAGCTTTTCTATCCTTAGTGATCTAGAGCAGCTTGTACAGCAGCCTACCCGTATCCCTGACTGCCTTGGAGAGAGCTCCAACATACTTGACCTCTTCCTTACAACTAATCCTTCTGCTCACTGTTAATCTTTTCTTTCCATTGGGCTCCTCCAATCACAACCTTGTCACCTTAACCTGTCCTATCGCTCCAGTACGGCCTGTGGACCCTCCAAAGAAACATCGTCTGTGGCACTTTGGAGCTGCAGACTGGGAGGCCCTCAGGCAGTACTTCTTTGATTTTCCCTGGAATGATTATTGCTTCCATGGCTGGGAGCCATCAGAGTGTGCCTTGCGCATTACGGAGGTTATTCTCTCAGGCATGGAAGCATACATTCCATTCTCATATCCTCTGACTAATGCAAGAAAGCCTTGGTTAAATCACGTTTGTTCTAATGCTGCCCGCAACAAGAAGAGGGCCTATGAAAGGTACCAGAGCCAACCCACCCCTGAATCATATCTTTTGTACGTTTCTGCCCGGAATCGTGCTAAGTCTGTTCTTCGCTCTTCTAAAAATAATTTCATCCATACTAAATGCTCTGAACTCTCCAACTCGTATTCTTCCAGCTCCTTCTGGTACCTTGCCAAAAACCTTTCTAACAACTTTACCTCATCATCTTTCCCTCCTCTTTTCTACTATGATGGCTCTGCAGCTATTTCTTCTACTGATGAAGCAGATCTCTTTCACCTCCAATTCCACCTTAGACGATTCCGGTGCTGTTCCTCCATCACTTCCCCCCTCTGACTTCCTCATGGATGACATTAAAATTTCTTCAGCTGATGTATTTTCTGCCATCACTAGCCTCAATACTAATAAGGCATATGGGCCTGACGGAGTCCCTCCTGTTGTTCTCAAGAACTGTGCTTATGTGCTTACACCCTGCCTAGGCAAAGTCTATCGCATTTGTCTATCAACTTGTACCTTTCCTCCTGGCTGGAAGTTTGCTCTCATTCAGCCAGTCCCAAAGAAGGGTAACCATACCCAACCCTCTAACTATCGTCCAATTGCTTTAACATCCTGTATCTCAAAAGTTTTTGAGTCAATTCTTAATAGAAAAATTTAAAGCATCTTTCCTATCACAACCTTCTTTCTGATCATCAGTATGGGTTCCGTCAGGGATGCTCCACTGGTGATCTTCTCACGTACCTTTCAGACTCCTGGTCATCCTCTTTTCGGGATTTGGCGAAAGCTTTGCCATTGCACTTGACATCTCAAAGGCTGTCGATCGAGTCTGGCATAAACCTTTAATTTTCAAACTGCCCTCTTACGGTTTCTATCCTTCTATCTCTAGCTTCCTTTCTGGTCGTTCTATAGCCGCTGTTGTAGAAGGCCATCGTTCTTTTCCTAGATCTATCATTAGTGGTGTTCCTCAGGGCTCTGTCCTATCACCAACTCTCTTCCTTTTTTTCATCAACGACCTTCTAAGCTGTACATCTAACCCTATCCACTAAGATGCTGATGACTCCACTCTTCACCTTTCCATTCGGTTCCCGCAAAGTCCATCTCAGGAGTTACTTCAATAAATAAGGGATGAGGCTATGGCACACCTAATGTCTTACTTGGCTCGTATCTGTGACTGGGATAAAAATAATCTTGTTGTTTTTAATGCATCAAAGACTCAGTTTTTACACGTATCAACCCGACAAAATCTTCCACAGGTGTACCCACTAATGTTTAATAATATTCAGCTTAATCCTTCATCATCCTTGAACATGCTCAGGGTTTCATTTACACAGGACTTATCTTGGAAAGATCATATTACATCTCTTGTAAAATCTGCTTCTATGAAATCAGGTGTGCTAAGCCGACTCCATTCCTTCTTTACCCCTGCACAATTGTTGACTCTATACAGGGGTTTTATCCATCCCTGTGTGGGTACAACTCTCATGTGTGGAGAGGCTTCCCACATACAGCTCTCCTCAATAGGGTGGAGTCAAAGGCTTTTCGTCTCATTAACTCTCCTCCTCTTACTGACTCCCTTCAACCTCTGTCTCTTCGTCGCACTGTTGCATCTTTATCTGGTTTCTATTGCTACTTTAATGGTCACTCATCCTCTGAACTGTCTGCATGCATTCCTCCATCTCTATGACGGGCGCGTAGCACCCGTCTAGCAGCAAACTCTCATCCCTTTTCTGTTCAACTCTCTAATGCAAGAGTTTACCGTTACTCCCAGTCCTTCATTTATGCAACAGGTCAACTCTGGAACTGTCTCCCTGTCTGTATTTCCTGCTTCCTATGACCTCGAGTATTTCAAACGCAGTGTGTCCAGGCATCTCGAAATGATTGGATCATGAATTTGGCTCTCTCTTGTATTTTGTTCTTCTCTTGGAAGGGCTCGCGGCCTTTGGTTCCTTCTTCCTAGCATAAAAAAAAAAAGCAACATCAGGTACAGCAGGGTAAACCTCGCTCATTTTAGGCCAGACTTGGTCAGACGTGATTCAGATGCATGTTTTGCAAAAGAATCGTTCTCCAGCTCTAGGAATGCTTCGTCCATGTTAACTGGGAGAGTGTGCATAAGAAGAATGAATGAGTCTCTAATCAACTTTGATTCCAACACTTCCAGTCCGGGGAAATAAGACAACAACTCCATCCGCAGCGATGAAAGATGTGTTTGCACAAGGTGCACTAGTTCTAGCTATCCAGTGCCTTTACTTTTATTAAGTGCCTCACTAAGGTGTTCAAACATGCTAAGATTTTCGTCCTTGACCTTCTCTCTGGCTTCACGCTGACTGATCTTAGTTTGTCCATGAAATCAATCACTATGATAAAACGGCCCTGGAGGGATAGATTTAAAAAGTTTAGACATAAAAATTCGTCCTTCAAGTAGGCCAGCTTTTGGAGCCATGGACCTCTGATAGTTTCTTGGCGAACTCAAGAGACTTTGTTTTGGTGTCACGTTTGAAGGATTCGGAAAATTCCACCTTCAGTGACTGCTCTTGATACCACTTTCTGCCGTGACAACCGCCGAACCTCTGTGTGACAGGGTAACATTATATTCTCCTTCTCCAAACTCTTGCCACAGAAAGTGGAAGAGTCGTGTATTTAGGGCACGTGACTTGATAGTATATGCCACGTGCGCATCATCAGGTGTTAATCTTAACTCTGGTGAGAGAGTTTTAGATGACAGAGTATATCTATGATGCAACAGTGAAGATGCCTTGTTTCAGGATTCACTTTAATCACTCTTCCTCGAAACCATGATTGATGGCCGAGCATTGCTTGCGCTTTAAAATTTGTGCACAAACATATTATTCCAAGAAAGGTCTTCAACCTCTAAAAACTGAGACCTCATGAAACATATCTTCACCTCTTGTAGTCGATTCCAAAGCATGGCAGAACATGAAACGCTCCCTGAAACCTCCACCACCGCTGTATCATACAAACACCAGCAGTTTGGCACAAGCAGAAAGTCAGTCGACTCGTCAAGCTGGACTGCAAATCTATCTAAAGATGCCCCCTTCCCCCCGTTTTTTTTTTTTTTTTTTCTGCAATCACTTACTGTTTTATATCTCCAGACGTATCTGATATTCATTGATGAACAGTATTATTTGAGAGGGGAGCTGATGTGACGTTCTGCTCAGCATCACATCTAACACTAGCAAACTATATCTTTACAGCAAAGGACGTTTTACTCTTCTGGAATATTGTGAGATTTTTTTTTCCTGGGCAGTTTTCAGTGATACCCTTCACCATGCATGTAACTCATTCATTCTGTTGATTCAACTGGCTCAAACGATCATAAAGTGCTTGCTTCAGTTGGTCTTCATTTTGAGGAAGGCAGCATTCTTACTTTTCAGATTCGGATGAAAATTATTCAAATGTCGCATGATAAAGCTCTGTTTCATGCACCTCAATGATGCAGTTTTGCGGCAAACACAGTATGGAAATTCACACCTATTCTTCAACGACAGCAGTAAACTCATACTGAAAGTAGCTTTCATCATACTGATGCTTCACAGATGAAGCCATAAAGGAAACTATAATTGCAACAAAAGAACATATCACCAAAGTCATTAATAAAGTAACTGACAATGACATGTTCTTATAATATCGCCACCGTCGTTAGATTACATAAAAGTACCATCGGGCACTTATATTAACATCATCATTGAAGGATCACACATAAAAACCTTCAGGCGGTCATAACATCAGAAAAGAAAACTGTCAAATATCAACAATGTCGTAGGATTACACAGTACAAACAACTTTAGACATTCATTACACAGTAGGAACAATTTTAGGCAGTCATATTGACAAATCGAACACTAAAAACACTGTTACATCCCCGTTCCACACTGCAACAGGCTCCAACAGCAGCAAAGCAGTATAGGAAGGACGTTGCCCAGTGATTTGTTCTTCCCATGGCCAGCCTTTTGGTGTACAACACAAGATCAGCTCAGGCGTTCTAAATAAACACTGGCATCTTAAGTTCACTGTCTTTATTTTCTAAATAATTACACTGAATGCTTTCCAACATCACTTCACTATTCTCACAAGCACTGGAGTTATACAAACTTTACTAACTGTAATTACACTTAATGCTTGACAGCACCTCACAGTTTTCAAAAGTTCTGATGATATACGAAACTTCAGTAACACTTCACTGTTTGCCAACAACACTTCACTGTTTTCACAAGTACCGAAAATATACTATCTACAATGACACTGCAGTGACACTGCACTACACTCAAACTGAACTGAAAACCAACTGAACTTGCTCAAGTCTCTTCCTCATCCTTATATAAGCTTGCATTACCCCAGAAACTTCTACATTCTACGAGAACAACAATTGCCAACTCAAAGTCATACAAAACAAGCCAGAGTTTTCTTACATTACATAACACTCTAAATCATTTACCATACAAACTTAAATTACATTATATAATTTAACTAGCAATCACATAAAACATTATAAAGAAAAATGGCAGACAAATTAATGCATAACTTAGAAATAACTATACTCACAATTGCAGGCTGACTGGCAACTCTGACTCGTAACGGTAAAATACCAGGAACATCGAGAAATGTCCAGACTACCAAACTAGCAAATCCCGCTTCGTAACACTACCTCCTCCCTAGTTCTTTGTCGTCCCGACAAAACTAAACAGTATATACAAACATAATTAATCCTAATGAAACATCTACTGTATACACAAAATAATCCTTCAGTTTATCAGGTCTTCTCCTATGGTGTTTCCGACGACGTCCTTGCTCCTCTACACAGTCCACTCCTCCAGGAAAGTCTTGGTCCTCCTCCTGATTCACTTCTTCTCTTGGGAAACTATCACCATCCTCTTGCACATCAGCTCCTTTATCCTCCTGAACATCCTCGGCTGTGGGAGAGTACGATTCCACAGAGACGTCCCAGCTGTGCTGTCCTGGCCCATGGTACTGCCACAGACAGTTCACGTGTACCACCTTAGGGAGAGACTTCCTGCCTCCCCGAATCCGATACGTTGCGTCTGATAGGTGGTCCAACCCAGTGTAAGGCCTGTCCCATGGGCTCTGCAGCTTCAGTCACTGCCCCTTCTTTCGCTGAGGATTGATAACCAAACTCCATCACCATCCTTGAAGCTCACCTCACTTGCCCTTGCATCATACTTGCACTTCATCACCTTTCCTGAAAACTTGAGGGCTCTTTGCACTTAATGTACCTCAGCCAGCCTTTCTTGAAGGTACTTCGCATAGCCAGTAGTGTCTGTAGGCAGCTCTTCACCAGGGGGTCTTCCCATTAACAAGTTAACAGGTAAGTGTATGGCCCAATATCAGTTTTGCAGGGGTGTAGCAGGTTTAATCATTGGATGCAAACCGAAATGCCATCAGCAATGCAGGTAATTTCTGGTCCCATTCTATTTGTCCCTCTATGCAGTACTTGCCCAGTTCTTGCCCCACGGTACAGCTGACTTACTCCACCATCCCATCTGACAGTGGCCTTAGCAGGATCGTCCTGGTCTTCTTGATCCCCAGTAACTTGCAGCACTCACGGAACACCACAGACTCGAAGTTCCTACTCTGGTCTGAATGCAGCTCTTGTGGCACCCCAAAACGACAGAAAAACTGGTCAACCAGCACCTGAGCAACAGTAGTAGCCTGTTGATCAGGGATGGCACAGACTTCTGGCCACTTTGTGAAGTAGTCCATGGTGACACATATATATCAGTTTCCTCTTTCAGTGAGTGGCAAAGGTCCAGCAATGTCCACCACGACTCTTTCCATCAGTGCACCCACTTGGTACAATTGGAGAGGGGTACAACCACGTTTCTTGGGTCCCTTCTCGGCACAGCATACATCACTGGCCCGACACCACTCTTCAACATCCTGATGCATGCCAATCCAGTAGAACCTCTGTTGCACCCGACTTAGAGCTTTCTTCACTCCCATGTGCCCACTAGTGATCTGGTTATGAGACTCACCCAAGATCTTAGACCTCATTTTCTTCAAAACCACCAGCTGCTAATACTTGCTGATGTCATCAGGTGTCTCCCACTGATGCTCCAGTGGTCCATTGTTCAAATGAAGAAGAAACCACTTACTTCAGTAATTCGTAGTCTCACGGCTTAACCTGGAAACTTTTTCCCAAGATGGTTGCACTGTACTCCACTGTAGCCACTCTAGTAATAACTGTAAATCTGCATCCTCCATCTGCATCCTCATCAGGTTTCATCTGATGCTGGCCCTGTCACTGCAGTGCGGCTGCATTTCTTACTACGATCGTCTTTCTTACTACACTGCCGGCACTCTGGATCACAGGTCCGATGACTCAGGCTGTCAGCATTGCAATGTACTGCCCAGGATGATGCTGTACCTCATAATTGTGCTGGTCTAGCTTCCCGTGCCAGCGTGCCAGTTTTCCTTCCTGATTCTTTAGCATTTTCAGCCACTTGAGTGCTGCATGGTCCATCCTGATGATAGACAAATAGGGATGGATGATATCAAGGAGCCTCTTCATTGCCAAGAGCTCCTTACAGGTCACACAGTAGTTCTGCTCCGGTGGGCTGAGCATATTGCTGTAATGTGCCACCACAGACTCTTCATTCTTCTTCTGTGACAGGACTCCACCAATACCATGGTCACTAGTATCAGAGTCCAAGATAAATGGCTGATTCTGATCAGGGTACGGCAATACTGGAGAGCTTGCCAATGCATGCTTGAGTTCGTCAAAGGCTTTCTGAGTCTCTGCTGTCCATGCAAACTTGTGTCTTTTCCCTAACGGCTTGTGAAGAGGTGCAGCTATCATTGCAATGTCTTTGACAAAACGGCGATAGTAGGTGCACAAGCCCAGGAAACTCCATAGCTTTCTCACACAAGTTGGAACTAGCCAGTTTTCCACAGCTGCCACCTCTCTGGGTCAGTATGGATGCTGCTCTCGCCTGCAATGTGTCCCAGTTACTTTACTTCCTTGTTAAACAAGTAGCATTTCTTGGGGTTCAGCTTAAGGTGCGCTGTGTGGATCCTGTTCAGCACCTCCAACAACCTCTTCAGTTCCTGGTCGAAAGTCTGTCCAAACACAATTACATCGTCCAGATAGATGAGAACCATCTGCCACTGGAGGCCTTCAAGTACGTGGTCTATAAGGCACTCAAAAGTAGCTGGGGCATTGTATAGGCCAAAAGGCATCACTTTAACCCCTTACCCACGGGGGTGGCTGGACCGCACCATGCCCCTCCTGTGGGGAGAGCAGGAAATCTAGACAATACACGATAAATTAGCTACTTCCAGGTCAATGGAAGTATCACTTAGCCTTTTCCCTTTCTTTTTAATATATTTTTAAATATGAGAATGGGTCATAAGGGACAATGCAATGGGTAATGAACAGGGAAAATTAGCGACCAAGTACATTTGGGGTGTTGCCAAGTGATAAATTAGCTACTTCATGGCCAATGGCAGTATCAGTTAGCCTTTTCCCTGCTTTTATATATTTTTTAGTATGAGAATAGAGCATAGAGCACATTTCAATGGAAAAAGTGAATGTAAAAAAACAGTTGGGTGTTGTGTTGCGCTGCCAGGCTGTGGCTAGGCGGGGGAGGGGGCAAGGGAGGGGAGGTGGAGAGGCGAGGCAAACACAGAAAAATGGCTAAACTGGTAACACTGGATGTCAGTACTAGCGGTATTAGCAGCGCTGCCTATACCTACACACTGGCAGTTCCGATAGGTGATACAAGAGTGCATTTGAAAGCCTGGGCGATTTTTTAAATCCCTGGATCACAGAAGTGACACCCCGTAGTAAGGTACTTATGTAACGAGCATCATGGTAGTGACGGCCCACGGGTAAGGGGTTAAACTGCCATAAACTCCGCCCATATGAAAAGACTGTCTTCTCTCTGTCCTTCTGTGCAACCTTGACCTGGTGGTATCCTGCCTTCGTGTCTAGGGTGGAGAACCACTTAGCACCTTTCAGAGCATCCAGGGTGTCATCAATTCTTGGCAAGGGGTATGCGTCCTTCACTGTCACATCATTCAGGGGGTAGGGGGGTTTCAAGAATACTCCCCCAGTATCCCTGCTTGTCGTACGAGGTGACTAAAAGGGTTGGTGGAGGGTTAGTGCCCCACCCCGTAAAAAGAACTAACTAAAAAAGCGAACAAAGCGCCTCGGACCCGGACGGACCATACATTGATTAATAAGGAACGGACAAAGGACATTCTTAGGGTGGGAACATGGAATGTGAGAGGAGTGAATGATGAAGTGAAAGAGAGAGAGATTGTTCAGGTGCTTGAGGATGCAAAAGTGGATATATGTGGATTGACTGAAACTAAATGGAAAGGTGAAAGGGTGAGAGAATGGGAATATGGTGTAGGTATATGTGCAGGTGTCAGTGAGAATGAGAGGGCAAGAGAGGGAGTATGTCTGATGATAAGCAAGAAGTGGAAGGAGAATATAAGAGAGTATGGAACAGTGGGTGCAAGGATTGTATGGGTGAGGATGAAAGTAGGTACACAAGCATGGGCGATTGTATGTGTGTATGCTCCAACAGAGGATCGAGTGGCAAGAGTGAAAGATGAGTTTTGGCCGAGAGTAGAAGCATGTATGGACAAGTTTGAGAGGAGCGAGAGAGTGCTGTTGATTGGAGACATGAATGGCAAAGTTGGGAATGTACGAGTGGATGGAGTGGTTGGTCAGTGGGGTGTGCCAGTTGAAGTAGATGGGAATGGTAGTGCTTTGGTGGACATCTGTGCTTGTAAGGGGTTGGCAATAGCCAACACCTACTTTCGTCATAAGATGATCCACAGGTATACATGGAGAGTGATCAGGAGGATGGATGGTGAAATTGTTGAACGAAAGGCAATGATAGACTACGTGTGTGTGGATGAGCGAATGAGAAGACAAGTGTTGGATGCAAGAGTGTGGAGAGGGTGGGGGAATGGAGTCTCGGACCATCACTTAGTGATGGCCAAGGTAAAGATGCAAAGAAAGTGGTTGAGGAGGCGAAGGGGAAGACAGGAGGAAGCAGCTCCTGTGAGAAGAGTGGAGAAATTGCAAGATAGTGAGAAAATGACAGAGTATAAGAGCATAGTGGAAGAAAGATTGGGAAGGTATGAACTAGAGCAGATGGAAGGGGTGGAAGACGTATGTAAGATATTCACGGAAGAGATAGGCGCAGCGTGTGAGGCGGTTTGTGGAGTGAGGAGGAGATGCAAGGGTGTGCAAGGGACAGCATGGTGGAACGATGAGGTGAAACGAGCTATGGAACAAAAGGAGAAGGCATATGGTGAATGGTTGGTGAGTAGAGGTAGGGGAGAAGATGAGAGAGAGAAGAGAGAGGTATATGTGAGCAGGAGAAGGGAGGTTAAGAGACTGGTGAAGGAGAGTAAGAAGAAAGTGGATGAAGAGTTTGGGAGGAATATGAGTGTGAAATGGAGGGAGAGTAAGAAATTGTTTTGGAAGGAGGTAAAGAAAGTAAGGCAGTGTGAAAGGGGAAATAATAGGGGAGTGAAAGATAGGAATAATAGATTGTTGGTGGAGAAGAGAGAGAAATTGAGGAGATGGAAGGAGCACTTTGAGGATTTGTTGAATGTAGAGAGTGAGAGCAGTGTGAGTATAAGTGGTTGGGGAATGGCTGGGAGAAGAAGAGATGAGAGGAGGGAGGAAGAGATCAATAGGGCGGAAGTAGTGGAAGCGATGAAGAAGATTAAGCTGGGAAAGGCCCCAGGAATTGATGGAGTGTGTGGTGAAATGCTTAGGTATGGGGGTGAGATTGTTGTGCAGTGGATATGGAAGTTGTGTAGATTGGCTTGGGAAGAGGGAAGGGTTCCAGAGGACTGGAAATCAGGTATAATTGTTCCTCTGTACAAAGGAAAAGGGGAGAGAGAAGTATGTGGTAACCATAGGGGTATTTGCCTTCTTAGTGTGACTGGTAAAATATATGGTAGAATACTCATTGATAGGGTTAGGCATATGACAGAGGAGCTAGTTGGAGAAGAACAAGGGGGATTTAGGAAGGGAAAAGGGTGTGTAGATCAGATATTTGTTCTAAGATGTTTAGTGGAGAAGTATCTAGAGAAGGGAAGGAAAGTGTATGCTGCCTTCATGGACTTGGAGAAAGCTTATGACAGAATAGATAGGCAAGGTATGTGGAAGGGATTAAGAATATATGGAGTGGAGGGGAAATTGTTGAGTGCTGTAAAGAGTATGTATGAGGGAGCTAGGGCTACGGTGCGAGTGGATGGTGAGCTGAGTGAGTTCTTTGATCTCAGTGTGGGACTGAAACAGGGGTGTGTGATGTCTCCATGGCTGTTTAATATATATATATGGATGGGGTTGTAAAGGAGGTGCAAGGTAGGGCAGTGGATGTGGGGCTGGCCCTAATGAATGAGGGTGAGATTTGGAAGCTTCCGGTGTTGCTGTTTGCTGATGATACAGTATTGTTGAGTGAAGATGAATGGGAGTTGCAAGGTTTGGTGAATGAATTTGGGACAGTGTGTAGGAGGAGGAAGCTGAAAGTTAATGTAAACAAAAGTAAAGTTATGGTGTTTGAGAGGAATGAAGTCACAGAGTGTGCAGTGAGGTTGGATGGTGAGGATATGGAGAATGTGAGTGCATTCAAGTACTTGGGTAGTGTGATGAGTAAGGATGGAACTTTGGGGGATGAAGTACGTGAAAGGGTACAGCAGGGAAGGAAGGTTGTTGGTACACTGAAAGCAGTGATGAGAAATAGGGAGGTGAGTATGGAAGTTAAGAAGCCACTGCATGATAGTATTGTGATCCCTACCCTGACGTATGGAAGCGAGGCGTGGACCTTGCAAGAGGGGAACAAGTCAAGAGTGAGAGCAGTGGAAATGAGTTACTTGAGAGGAGCATGTGGAGTGACGTGGAGGGACAGGTTGACGAATGAAGAAGTGAAGGAACGTTGTGGGGTAGATGTGGATGTGGTTGAGAAGATTAGGAGAAATACGCTGAGGTGGTTTGGACATGTGGAGAGAATGGAGAATGAAAGACTGACTAAGATGGTGTATGTAGGTGAGGTGGAGGGAGGGAGAGGGAGGGGTAGACCGAGGATGAGGTGGAGGGATGGAGTTGAGAGGTATATGAGGGAGGGGGGGTGAGTTGGGGGGAGGGTAGTCAAATGGTGGGTGACAGAGTGACTTGGAGGCGTTTTGTCTGCGGCCACCCTTTGCGGGATTAGGGCGTCGGGCTATAGATAGATAGATAGATAGACCTTACTGAGCAATCCTTTTTCCTTAGCAGAACCACTGCTGATGCCCAAGGACTGCTGGACTTTTCTATTACCCCTTGAATTTGGAGATTCTCTATCACCTTCTCCATTTCTTGCCATTGGGCTGGTGCCATCCTCCATGCTGGCTATTTAATTGGGTGGTGATCCCTGGTTTCTATACTATGCTCCTCCATATCATTTCATCCCAGGTCTAGGTCTTCCGTGGAAAAGACATCAGCAAAGTCTGTCAGCAGCTGCCTCAACTTCAGGACATGTGAACCATCCAGGCATTGGCAGCTCCTTGAGAGAAGGTCATGTGAGTGCTCTGGCAGATACCCATCTTCTTTGACTACACTCCTTTTACAGGCCTTCCACTGGTGCCACTCAGGGTTCACCGCCTGGCACAGTCCCAGAATTTCTCCCTCGTTGATCTTCTGTGGCTCACGGGAGAAATTGGCCACCACAACCAGCACTTCATCTGCACCTGTTTCCACCAGAGTTCTACCCACCATCAATCTGGCCTTTGTCTTGCACTGTAAATCAGGCTCCACTACCCCTAGACAGCTGTCAAAAGAGCCACTCACCTTACACTGGAGAAGTAGTTTTGATTCTGGGGGTATCACTGTAGTGCGGAGCACCCTCACCTCGCCACCAGAACTGGTAAATCTCACTGCCATGATGGGAACTGACCTTCCCTTCAGCTTCATGGAGCGGAAGTCCAGCTTACATCCGATGGACATCAGATAGTCCAGACTCAGAAGGCAAGGATATATAGAAAAATAATACGTTGAGAGGAACACTTACGTAATTGGTACGCGATTTTAAAAAGAAAATTAAAAAGGGAGATACGGAAAACAAAAAGAACTTATGAAATTAAGGTTGCTAGTGAATCGAAAGAAAACCCCAAGGGTTTTTATCAAAGGTACCGTACGAAAAATAAAAGGATTGGACCACTCAGAACAGAATCAGGTGATTATACCAGTGAAGATAAAGAAATGTGCTTCATCCTAGATAATTATTTCATATCAGTATTCACCAAGGAAAATCTAGACGTGGTCCCTCAAGCAGCAAATATTTACGATGATAAAATGGAAAATATTCTCAGTAAAATAACTATTAGTAAAGAGGACGTTTTGAAATGAATTAATAAATTAAAACCTCAAAATCGTCAGGTCCGGACGATATATATGCAAAAACTTTAAAAGAAACCAAAGAAGAATTATGTCAGCCACTTTTAATACTATTTAATAACTCTTTAATATCAGAAGCTCCAGAGGCGTGGAAGACCGCAACCGTAGTGCCCTTTTTCAAAAAGGGCGATAAAGCAGCCGTGTTGAATTTTCGTCCAATAAGTCTAACGTCAACAGTAGGAAAAATGTTAGTCAATTTTGGCAAATAAGATTAGATAACACTTAGAAAGATTTAATCTTATAAATGAAAGTCAGCACGGATTCAGGCAAGGACGATCCTGCCTCACAAACTTGTGTTCTTCTCGGAGGTCTATAAGACAGTAGATAGCGATAAATCTTACGATATTATTTATCTGGACTTATTATTAACTCGACTGATGATTGCCATAACTTACAAAAGGACCTCGACATACTGTTCAAATGGTCTAAGACTTGACAAATGGAATTTTAGGTTGAAAAATATAAAGTACTTAATGTAGGCAAGACCACTGGAGATACCAAATACAGCTTAGATAACGAAGAAATTAGGAAACCGGAATGCGAGAGAGATCTAGGAGTTTAGGAGTTATGGTTAGTAACAACCTCAGACCAAGGCAACAGTGTATTAATGCAAGAAATAAAGCACATAGGATTCTATGATCTATTTCGAGAAGCGTGAGCAATAGGTCATCATAAGTAATACTGGAATTTTATCTAGCATTAGTAGGGCCACATTCAGACTACGGAGTGCAATTCTGGTGTCCTTACTATAGAATGGATATTAACTCGTTAGAAAATGTACAGAGAAGAATGACAAATATGATACAAGATGTCAGGAACCTGCCACATGAAGATAGACTGAAACTCACCAGAGAGGCTTAGAGTAAGGGGAGACTTAACTGAGGTGTTTAAGTGGGTGAAGGGTTAGAATAAGGAAGATATTAGCAACGTACTAAAACTGAGCATACAGGATAGAACTAGAAGTAATGGTTTCAAACTGGAGAAATTCCGTTTCAGTAAGGAAAAAGGTAGAAATTTGTTTGGTAATAGAGTAGCAGACAAATGGAATAAGCTACCTAGTACAATAGTTGCTGCCTCTTCCAGAGTTTCACGCATAGGCTAGATAAGCATATGACAAAT
This sequence comes from Coenobita brevimanus, assembly GCF_032717465.1. Lineage (NCBI taxonomy): Eukaryota > Metazoa > Arthropoda > Malacostraca > Decapoda > Coenobitidae > Coenobita > Coenobita brevimanus. The sequence goes on along the minus strand of NC_137057.1, from coordinate 19,049,746 downwards.
AAGGGGTGGGTATAGAAAAAAAAAATCTTATAACCAATACTAATTCATACTTTTTCCTTTTCAGGTTACACTATGATAGTCTCTATTCTTCTTTCACACTTTCCTATAAAATGTTCTCGCCAGTTTTTCTATACTGTGTGGTGTTCTTTCAGACTTTTTCCTGCCGGCTTCGGCTGGAGGGTTTAGAGGGCGAGGAACAGCCTTCTTCTTTGCTGTCCTTATCTCATTCTAGTAGTTCAGTTACTCTTCTAGGAGCTGCCTAGCATGGGCCAACCGGCCTACTGCAGTTATCCTCTCCTATTATGCTCTTATGTTCTTATGTTCCATGTCAGCCACACTGACTGGAATAGTAATCTCTCGCCCTACCCCTTCAATTCAGACATCCAGGGGTCCCCTCAGTTCTGCGTGGTGCCCAGTTACGCCACACAGTTGTTCTGATGACTCAGGCAGGTACCGATGATGTAACACATAAGGTCTCACAAAACTCTGCTCTGAGTTCGAATCAATCACCAGGGAACACTTCCTTCCATCTATCCTTCCGTCTATTTGCACTCTCGATTGCCGTTCTCATGCATTTTCTCAGTGGTGGGGCGACTTGGCAAAAGCCAGCTGGTGGTTGCCCCTTAACACCAGCCTCCACTAGTTTTCTGCTGCTTTATGGTCTTCTGCAGCCTTCTTCTTATCATCCTTATTCTTCTTTGAAAGGTCCCATCTCACTGCATGTCCAACATGCTTTTGTTACAATTGAAGATCTCCTTGCACTGCTCTGTTCTTGCTCCTTCTTCCATTTGTGATAATCCTTCTTGTGCCCCAACTTCCCCCAGAACCGGCAGCCTCCTCCGGCCTTCTGTTCCCTCTTCCACTTGTAGCAGTCCTCATTTCTGTGTCCTGTCTTTTCACAGTACCAGCAACTTCCCTTCAATTTTCCTTTTCACATACCTGCCCCTTTCTTGCCTTGAATCCTGCACTATGACCTGCCTGAAATGTGGATGTACTGAACCTGACGTAGGACTCAAATTCTAGAGCCTTTGCTAATGCTTCTTGCATGCTTCTTGTTTGTGCCTGCTTCACTTGCACTTTCAGCTCTGAACTATCGAGAGCATCGATGAACTTGTACCTCAGTAGATCAGCCAACAGATTAGGTGATGCTCCAGGGTACGCCTTTTATGCCATACTCTTCAGGTCATGAGCAAGCTGCTGTAAGGATTTTCCTCGAGCCTGTACACGGCTCCGGAATCTTGCTCTGTAAACCCCAGTCTGGTATGGTGCCATATCTGCACTCCAGCACTTCTACTAAGGACTAATAACTGTTTCTCTCCATCACTGACATCTGGCCCAGAATTACCATTGCGGCACCCTTAAGGCTAGTAGCAAGCTGAACTGCCCTCTGCCTATCATCCCAATCATTCTGATCTGCAAACTGTGCACAGTAAGCTTCCCAAGATACTCTACCATAAAATTCCTGAGGTTTCTTTTTAAGTGCACCCCCATCATAGCCATGCACTTCACTGGTCTGGGACCTAAAAACTGGGGCATCATGATTAAGGCCAGGACTTAAAACTTCTGTATTCTGATTATTCTACCATGTAGTGCTATCTTTAGATGCCTGGTATTCATCAAGATTCACCATACATAGTCCATTCCTTTCATATGCTCCCTGTACACTAACTTGAGGCTCAGCAGTGCAATACTTCTCTACAGCCTCAATTTTCTCACTAATTATCGTCACATGGTCAACTACACGCTTCAGCTGGTTATCTACATGCTGTCTGCACTCCATCACTATTCCCTCACTAATCTTCAGCTGGTTGTCCACATGCTCTTTGCACTCCGTCATTATTTCCTCACTAGTTGACTTCGCATGGTCGCCTACATGCTGTTTGCACTCAGTCACATTATTGCTTACCTCATACTTCTGCTGCTGTAGCTCAGCATATACCTCCCCCTTCAGTTGTTCCTGTTCTTTCATCATTTCCCCCATGAAACCATCTAGCTGTCCTTGTATCCTCAGTTGTAATTCCCTCCGTTGCTCCTGTAATGCCTATTGAAGCTGTTCATATCATTCTTTCTGTTCTTTATTATGTGCCTGTAATTGTTCTTTAAGTTCTTTCTGTCCTTTATCTGTGCTTGTAGCTGGGCCCTTTGTACTTGTAATTGTTCTTTGAGTTCTTTATTTTGTGCCTGTAATTGTTCTTTTTGTTCTTCACATTGTGCCTCTAGTTCTTCACTCTGTGCCTTCAGTTGTACACTTTGTGCCTGTAATAGCTTCATAACTGCAACCAGCAATGCCTCCTCTTGCCTTGCTTGGCCTCATGTCTGTACACCTTCTGCTTCCATGTCGAAGGTTAGACTCACTGCAGCACTAACAAAATCCACACTCCTGACACCAGTGTTGCATCCCCGTTCCACACAGCCACAGGCTCCAACAGTAGATCAGTATAGGAAGGACGTTGCCCAGTGATCTGTTCTTGCCATGGTCAGCCTTTCGGTGTACAGCACACAAGATTAGCTCAGGCGTTCTAAATAATCCTGGCTTCTTAATTCACTGTCTTTATTTTCCATATAATTACACTGGATGCTTTCCAACTTCACTTCATTATTCTCACAAGCACTGGAGTTATACAAACTTTACTAACTCCAATTACACTAAATGTTTGACAACACTTCACTCTTTTCACAAGTTCCGATGATAGACGAAACTTCAATAACACTACACTGTTTGCCAAGAACATGCCACTGTTTTCACAAGTACTTAAAACATACAAACTACACTGAAACTGCACTGACACTGCACTACAGTCAAACTGAACTGAAAACTGACTGAACTTGCTCCAGTCTCTTCCCCATCCATATATAAGCTTGCATTACCCCAGAAACTTCTACATTCTACGAGAACAACAGTTGCCTACTCAGAGATATACAAAACATGCCAGAATTTTCTTACAATACATAACACTCTAAATCATTTACCATACAAACTTAAATTAAATTACATAATTTAACAATCAATCACATAAAACATCAAGAAAAAGAACAGAAAATTTAATGCATAACTTACAAAATAACTATGCCCACAATAGCTGGCTGACTGGCAGCTCTGACTCGTAACGGTAAAATACCAGGAATATCGAAAAACGTCCAGACTACCTAACTAGCATATCCTGCTTCTTAACAACACCATCAGTCAGTCATAGTATCACCACCTTCTTAAGATCATACTTTAGAAAAAACATCAGGAAGTCATATTACCACCAGCGTCAATAGAACAAACAGCAACGAATAAGCACTCTATGAGGGCATACCTTTGTCAACACCAGTAAAGTCAATATATGCTGTTGACCACAGTCTTAAATACGATCTTTCTTAATGCTTATTACCATATCACAATATATATATATATATATATATATATATATATATATATATATATATATATATATATATATATATATATACCACCAGCATACATATCATCGTATTATCTGAAACTCCAACACAGTACTAGAGATGTTGTGAACATACCTCATTTATGTAAACAAAATTATCTGGAGACAGTGGGTTATGAAATACATGCATAAGTTGTGGCTCACTGACTGTAGTGAGACAGTTCTCTCATCATCACTCAGGGCTGCTGTTTTAACATGAACCAACCTGATAGGCGCATATGTAACTGACGCGATTCTATAACCATCGTACCCTGTCTCTGTCTCTGTCTGTCTGTCTGTCTGTCTCTCTCTCTCTCTCTCTCTCTCTCTCTCTCTCTCTCTCTCTCTCTTTCTCTCTCTCTCATTAGATTTTCCTACATTTTTGTCAGTCATCTAACGACTTCCAGAAAACCCTTCTGCAAAATCCTGGAGGTCTGCAAACCCCAGGTTGAGAAACCCTTCTGCCCAGGTTCCTTACACTGTAGAACTGTAGGGAATCGCCACCTTCTTGTGGTAAAGAGTACCTCACACAGGTTAGATCAGGGTTCTTCCCACGGTTAGGTGGAGAGAAATGTAAGGAATTTTGCTCTCGGGTGGACACTGCAACACCACCATCCAGGATGACAGTACCTCGATGTGTAGGCTTTTCTTCTGTGATATTCTGGGAATGTCATTCACGAAGATATCAAGTAACTTTTAAATCAGCGTGAGAGATTCTGAATATGATAATAGGTTTAATTTTGCATATTCTCACAAGAAAATATTTTTACAACTTTAGAGTTCGTTGATACGCCGAACACTATACGTACACAGACCAGGTGGTTAATCAAAAGCAGGTGAACACTTCTAGGTTTTATTTTGTCTAAGCACAGCTGAGGTACACTTGCAAAACACAGCGTTCTCTCTCACGTCACCTCAGTCCTTCATTCACTTCTGCTAGCTCATTGTCCATACACCGACTGTCTGACTTTGGCTTACTGACGGGCTGTCTGACTACTCCATCCCTCATTACTTACTGTCACTGTCTGGCTCACTCTGTCACTGTCTTTTTTTTTTTTTTTTTTTTTTTTTTTGTGTCCGATTCTGGGCATAGGCTTCACAGCCTGCTCTCAAGGCCTAGTAGTCCTCCTTCATACCATACACCTCTCTACATGTCACCACTTCGGCGCTAACACCCACCGTCCGTATTGAATACATGCTAGGACTGTCTCATACAGGACTGGTGTATTGGTATTAGCGGGGGCACTTTCATGACATGTCGGCGGGTCATCTGATAGATCAGGAAAGTCTGCTTTTATGAAATTCAAATCCTTAAATTGTTCCCTGCCCCAGCCGGGATTCGAACCTGGGTCCATCAGGACTGCAGGCCGCCTCTCTACCGATTCAGCCACCGCCACTACGTCACTGTTCACCTATTGTCTCTTACTGGCTTGGATTCTCACTGTCTGACTGTCTCTCACTCGCTTTCACACACAAACAAACGGTCCACTACTCCCTGGGTCACGCAACTGAACTGGCACATTGCCTAAAGCGAACTGAGCTCGCCTTGGATGTGGAACGGTCTCATTAAATACCCACCCCCCTGGCTCTCATTACTAGTGCAGCCCAGAATATTCCAATGGCTAGGTGGGAAATAACAATTTATAATGTAATAAAGCACATAAATTAACAATGCACGATAACAATAATTACAAGATATATTTCTTTAGGTATGAAAGAAAATAATCAAACAGACATGCACAGATCTTAAGAATGCTCTTCAAATCTCCAGATCCAAACGTTAACCTAATGAAGAATAACTGTGGAAGTTTACAGGGAGAAGTGCTTGAAAGGGTACAACAAGGAAGAAAGGTTGCTGGGTCCTTGAAAGTAGTGATAAGAAACAGGGAAGTGAGCATGGAAATGAAAAAGTTACTGCACGACTGTATTGTGATACCAGCTCTAATGTCTTCTAGAGAGCTGCCATTCTCATCCACCTCTACAGGCACACCCTACTCACCAACTACTCCATCCACCTTCACATCCCTTACTTTCCCATCTGTATCTCCAGTCAAAAACATTCTCTCATTCCTTTAAACTTTTCCATGCACGCTTCCACATTTGTTCGGAACTCTTCTTTCAATCTGCTTGCACAATCTTGCATTGGTGCGCGCGCGCACACACACACACACACACACACACACACACACACACACACACACACACAATCGCCCACATTTTTGGACCAACTGTCAGTCTTACCCACACAATCCTTTATCCAAGTGATCCATACTTTCTTATATTCTCCTTCCATATCTTGCACGCAACAATACATACTCCTTCTTTTGCCCTTTCATTCTCACCCACTTCCGCTTATATTCCCCATCCATACTCCCATTCTCTCACACTCTCGCCTCTCCTTTTAGTTTCAGTTAATCCACATATATCCACTTTTCCACCCTCAAGCACCTGGACAGTCACTCTTTCACCTCATCATTTGCATCCCTTACATTCCATGTCGCAATCCATACCATGGTCTTTGCTCGATCCTTAGTCGTCACCTGTTAGTCAGTCTTGGTCTGAGGCTTCTTGTTTGTATTTTTAGACAGCTGTTTTCCGGGAAGGGACACTAACCCTCCACCAACCCACTTGTTGTCTCGTAGGGATCACGTGTTGGTTGGCTATAAGGTTACCACCCATCGTTGTAAATGATTTCCTAGCTTACAGGAAATTATATGGCTTGCCACTCAATGTAGAGCTACCCTAAAAACAGAATACCGCTTAACTAAACGGGTGTATGATGGGCTCCCCCACCTACCACAGTTAATAATAATTAAAGTGTATATTAAAGGTAGAAAAGGCTAAACGAGCAAACGTAGACAAGGATCTGCAATATTATTCAACATAATGCCTATAATTATTCTGCAAAAAATCAGAAAGCAGCCATAGGGGCTTAAAGGTCTCATTTACCAATATTCTTCTACCTAGTTGATTGTCTGCTGCATTTGATGGTACTGAAAGGAGCTTCAAACAATTTTATGCCTTTATTAGAAACTAGCAGGGGTACTCGGTATTGTCTGAGTCAAACCCTATGATTGTGCGTACCGACATTGCCTTGGGACCATGAATAGCCACTCCCCCTGTGTGAGAAAACTCCTGGGGTCACAGTCTACCCATTGGACTTAATATGATGTTACTCCATGGACCCATTTCCCCTCTCCTACCAAGGACCTATTTTCCCACAACCCAACCACATAACAAACTTTCCCACCCACCATCCTCATCCACCTATCCATCTACCCTACCCATCAACAACATCCATTTTCTCTGAAACCCTGACAACCGACTCACCCACACTCATCCATCCTGCCCACACACTCATCCATCCTCCCACACTCGCCCATCCTGCTCACCCACTGACGCACCCACACTGCCTCATCACAACCATTCAACCCTGTCCATCCCACCCACCACACCCACCCCGGCCATTACACACAAGCTCACGCCCTATCGCCCACTTCACCCACCCTGCCCCTCCACACCCACCCATCCACTCAACCCATCACACCCACCCATCCACTCAACCCTGCCCACCCACCAATCCCACCCGCCCTGCCCACACCCACCCATTAACTCAACCCTGAACACCCACCCACCCCACCTGCCCTGTTCACACCCACCCATCCACTCAATCCTGCCCCACCCCACCTGCTCTGCCCATTCCAACAATACGTCCACTTATCCAATCCGGTGTAGCTAATAATGATATGGTTGTAGAAGTAAACAAATCTATGGTATTTGTCTTCTTGGATTATGTTTCCACTATGTTTACTTGATTATTTCCATTTCATCCTAATTTTCCCCATCCCAGGTGCCACCTTAGCAAATGACATGTTCACATTTATATTTGTCTTAAAAAGTTACCCCTGTTAGAGCCGTTTATGGAGTTGTATACGCATCTCCCTCGATATTCTTTGAGGACAGGCAGACAGACAGACAAACATACTCCTAAATTTAATCATACTGGTATATCCGTCAGATTAATATGGTATTAAAAATAAAAGTAGTAGCCTATAATAGTCCTCGTCATCAAAGAAAAACAGTTCAAAGGGAATAATAATAATATATGAAATACTGATATCAAATTATTACATATAACAGATGTTTACTAATAAGAAGGAAAAATGACTGGAAAAAGAAAATCTCGCAAATATGACCTATTCAGTGATCATGAAAAGTTATTTGTGACCATGAGAGCAAAGTGTTTTTGGAAAGGAGTTGCTCTCCCGTCACTTCTCTATGTCACTAATGTAATAACGTTGAATATAAACAAAATCATGAAACTGTATATATATATATATATATATATATATATATATATATATATATATATATATATATACACTTGGAGCAGCTAAGTATATATATACTGTATATATATACACTTGGAGCAGCTAAGAGGCTCAGGTTGCAACATACAACATGTAGAGGGTAGCAACAGAAAACTTCAGTGCAAACAACGAAAATAAATAAAAGAAGCTACAGCATTTTGGGGTATATTCTAGTGGCCACATCCTCATAGCTGTTATGACTGTGGTATCGCGTTATGGCACTGATATCTCACCAACAAATGTAAGTGCTGCCACAAAACGTTATAGTATGACCTGTACAGACTGTGTGCATCGTACAGAGGACTTAAAAATTGGGAATTAGGTGAAGGGAAATAGGAAATGAACTGGGAGAAAACGAATGATCATGGAATTATTAAAATCATAAGGAGCTAACGCACATTTGGTAAATATCCAAATGGAAAAACAAATATACTAATAATGAAAAACAAGGATTAAGGAGATCATAGCAAAAACATATACGCGAAAAGAAGTGAAGCAAAACATAATGAAAGAAGTGATGTTATATATCATCCACAAGTCAAAGCAGATACAAGTCTCTTTGGTAGCCAAACAGTTGGTGATGGGTACGACCATTGACTCTTGTTGCGCCACAATGAGATGTGTGTTGGGAGAACGCATATCAGCTGACCCTACACCAAGCTCTCGGTACACTCAGTTACGGTCACCCTACAATATCATTGCAGATTTTGACGTATTGGAAACTTCATGTTATAGGTAAGCCGTAAGTTATGATAGCACAAGTCGACAACGACAGTCAATATATAACCTATTCTGACTCTATAATAATCTGGATCCCAAAGATAAGAAAAGGTAGGAGAGAGAAATAAAACAATAAGTAATAGTAAACCAAATGAACGACAAAACGTAAATTAGAAATAAATAAACAAATAAATTCCTAACAAGTCAACTTAAGATCTGAAGAGATGACAAGAAGATATATATATATATATATATATATATATAAGAGGCAGAAGAAGTATGTAATAAAGTAAAATTGAAGTGTTTACGACTGGCAGAAAAACGGAGTAAAAGTGTGGAAATAACAGCAATATATTAGCTTCGGTAATTTTGTATTCTGCAGCTGAGGATCAGATGCTTCGCCATTTCTGGCCAAACTGTTTTGTAAGTTAAAGTGTACAACGAGAAAGTTGAAAATCGGGAATATCTTATTCTATTTTGTAATGCATACGTAGACAAAACTGTTATATCATTACACGAAGGTTCTTATATATATCTTATATATATATATATATATATATATATATATATATATATATAATGATAAGTAGCAAGAACCTAAACTATTGCTATATTAATTCTGGGAAATGCGAGCACAAATCTTTTAAAATTTCAACAAAAAAAAAGTTGATTCAAATTTAGGCAGTGAATCCCACAACAAATTACCAGCTGAAATAAGTAAGCTTTCTACCTACAAACCCTGTAATATACCAGTTTATGAACAAGGTTGCTAACAGCCTCCCAGAAGAACGCTGCAGTGAAGTTGTTACATAGGACAGTTGGGTGCCGCTGAGAGAGAGAGAGAGAGAGAGAGAGAGAGAGAGAGAAGGGTAATGAACTGACTCACCTGATGTAAAAGACACCTGCTCACCAGGTATCCTGTATGATGTAAGGGAGTTGTTGAAGATCCATGAGTACTTGAGAGAGGGTGGAGACGCCCTCACCTGGCACTTCACCTTCACCTCCTGACCCAGCCACGTAGCCACCACCCTCTCCGTCTTCATACTGGCACTCTTTACCCCGCCGCCTGCGTCTGCGGCCTCATCTTCGCATACAGGGGCATCTGCAGCACGAGAAAGTGGGGGATTTTTGCCATTACTCATTATCTGAGAGAAACGGTTTTCCTATACTGCTATGTTCCCTATAATCTGGTACACAGCACAAACATAGCATTCCTAATCTACCAGATTTTCTCAGTGTAACCTGAAACCACTTCCTGATTCACATAACTTCAAGCAAAGGACTTCAAGAAATGCCTGTTGCTAATCAATAGTAACCACTCCTTCCATGACATTCCAGTTTTCTCACAAACAGGCTTGGTTTACCCATCCTTTGTCAAACTATACCTGTCCCATACAGCTTCCTCTTTGACTGACTCCCTAGCCTGACTCTGCATTGTAGAAACACCCCGAATACATTAATCTCTGTCACGTCAAAAACAGTTTAATTGCCTAATTGCACCTACTTTGACACTTTCATTGCGGGTGAAGGTCTTCACCATTACGTTATGTAAAATATATATACATCATTAGTTAGTGGGATTACTCAATGATTAGAGCAAACTCTACATTAAAGTAAATTAAGTTAAGCTCTAGAACTGCTTGTTAAAATGTGGAGCCATAAAATGGAACCCCATGCCATTTTCCATAATATTTACCTTTATACCCATGATTAACGGCTTCAGTGGGCCCTGAGGACAAGCAGAGAACTAAGAATAACTGCATAGCAAGGGTTAGGTTGTAAGTTTCTGGAACCATGCATCATCGATTGTCCCGTTTGTAATTATATTCATGCTGGAGTGACAATAGAAAAGAAATAAGAGTGCTTAAGGTATTGTGTAGAGGTGAAGTACTTTTTGTTAGTGGCACTCCTTTAGTTTCACAGACCATAATGTCCTGCAGATAGTTTTATATTCTTCTGCGCTCCATTCCATCCAGTCTATTTCCGAATACATGAAGAAATTTCTTTCTCTTCCCCTTTCTTTTCCAATTCCTACTTCTTTTCATTTGACATTACTAGTCTTCAGGTATTTTTCATTAGTCTCAATTCAACCTAACCTAGCTTAACTAGCTGTTGTAAAATAACAAACGTTATAGTTGCACAGGTACTTTCCTCATGTAATTCCAGGGGGAGTTTTTCAAGTTCTCTGTACACAAATATTATACTTGACTACACGTGCAAAACAGTACTTCGTTCCTTTATCCATATATCTATCTATCTATCTATAGCCCGACGCCCTAATCCCGCAAAGAGTGGCCGCAGACAAAACGCCTCCAAGTCGCTCTGTCACCCACCATTTGACTACCCTCCCCCCAACTCACCCCCCCCTCCCTCATATACCTCTCAACTCCATCCCTCCACCTCATCCTCGGTCTACCTCTCCCTCTCCCTCCCTCCACCTCACCTATATACACTCTCTTAGTCAGTCTTTCATTCTCCATTCTCTTCACATGTCCAAACCACCTCAGTGTATTTCTCCTAATCTTCTCAACCACATCCACATCCACCCCACAATGTTCTTTCACTTCTTCATTCGTCAACCTGTCCCTCCACATGCTCCTCTCAAGTAGCTCTCACTCTTGACTTGTTTCCCCTCTTGCAAGATCCATGCCTCACTTTCATAAGTCAGTGAGATACTATCATGCAGTGACTTCTTAACTTCCATACTCACCTCCCTATATCTCATTACAGCTTTCAGTGAACCAACAACTGTATATATATATATATATATATATATATATATATATATATATATATATATATATATATATATATATATATATATATATATATTGCCAGACACCTCAATCCCGTTTGGGGTGGCCACAAACAAATCACCTCCACGTCGTCCTGTCCCCCGCCATTTCACTGCCCTGCTCCCAACTCACACACCCCTCTCTCATATACCTCTCTATATATAAAGTAGACCTGACACCGCTGCTTGTCACAGTACCCAAGTGACGGAAGGTGGCCAGGCCAAGCGCCGGACAGGGAACACTGCAAACTCGGAATCTAACCTTCTTCACGAACGAACCAATCATATACGATCGTTCATCCATTTCCTCTTTGACCCTAAATTTCCTATTCAAGCTTTCTTCTGAGTCACCTCTTTATCGTTTAACCATACTTTAAATGAGTCTTCAAGTAGAAAAATATAGTGGGTAATAGAGCAAAGCTGCAATGCATGTAGGGTGACCAGACGTCCTGTTTAGGCTGTATTATACTAATTTTACAGTCGGCTGCTTCTCAGTCCAAGGCAACCACTGGTCATATTTTCTATCATCGATTTGGCATCTTAGCAAGTAAAAGTAATACTATCACCCTAAGTATTACAATCTTGCACGACTTTGTCTCAAATTCATTCTGAGTTTAGAATCTTGTATTTCATTGGTTTGATAAATGCATCCAGAACCACACAAGGTATAACCAACGATACGTAAAAATGTGTGCTCCCAGTTCGTATAGAAATTTTGGATCGATACAATTTCAGATCAATTACCTAATGAAGTAACGTGAAATTTGTAAATCATTCTAGACTGTGCCTCCGTAAAAACTGAACAAAAAAAAACTTGTAATAAAATGATCTTTTCTAGAAAATTATTTAAAAACTACTTCTGAATTCAGCTAGTCTTATATACAAGTCCATGGCTGAGAAGAAGAGTGAATGACTGTAACGTGGTTGAGACGAGAAGGAGAGGCATACCGAGAACGAGGTGGCTAGGTGAGTTAGGAAAGTACTGTATACAGAAGAGGCTGGTGTGTCGTGGGTAAATAGGTCGTTCTGAGTCGTGACAGAAGCGCATAATAGTCTCTTTTTCGAGGCTCCGTGTCTCAACATGTGGCGTCAGGCGGTATAATGGTACAAGTTTTCGCTTTCCATATTAGGTCCAGTGAAATGATGCCGTACAACTTCATTTTTTTTTGTAGTTTGGATGTGATGACGCTGAATGTATATTGTGTATTACCAGAGTGACACTATAAATATCATCTATTCATCATAAATATCTGAAGAAAGATGCAGATTTGAGGACCGTTTCTTACACGTGAATTACATGCATATATACACTATTGTAGACAGTACCACCTTACTCCTGTATCCCAGTGTGATGAGGGTAACACACAGAGAAAAATTTTCAAGTGATTATCACAATCAAAATGTTGAGTTTAACATTATGTAAGCTAAGTAATTATCATATCGTTATCTTTGTTACTGCCTAATAAACTTTCGTGGGACTTTAGTATCACCACAGGGCTAAAGCTCTTTGCTGGAATTGTTCTGTTTTTATGTGATTTCTCATTACAGCAAAACACAGTGTGATACCAAACTTATCGTTGGCGTTGCTTTCATTAACTGATTGGTTGATTGTGTGTGTGTGTGTGTGTGTGTGTGTGTGTGTGTGTGTGTGTGTGTGTGTGTGTGTGTGTGTGTGTGTGTGTGTGTGTGTGTAGTTTTCGGAATACTTCTACGAAACCAAGTTATAGAAGATGCACTTCTTACTGAAATATATATTTCTAAAATTCTTTACCACACAGGTGCAACTCTTCCAACTTTCTCACTCAGATATGTTTCCCACAGGTGGACAAGGATAGGTCGGGGTAGAAATTTAGTCAGATAGAAGTTGGGGGCTTCCAACGTTAAGTGTAGTGGCCGTCCAAGGTGGTTAAAATCATTGAGGGGTCTGCCACCGATGATCTTAACTGAGGGGCTTTCCTCCCCGAATTAGGTTGTTAGGTTAGGTTTACAGGATCACCAGTAAATAAGCTGGTACGGGCGTCCAGGCTGCTTAAATACCCTGAAATAGGCTACATTTGTTTGTTCTATATACGTTTTGTAGTCTAAAATCAACAAGCAGATATCTGTGTTGCAAATAACACTAAAGTTTCTTTCCTCAAATACGTGAGATAAGAAGGCAGGTGGAACTGCCACGCCCCTGTATTAAAGTTTAGCTTTCTTTATTACTTCATTACCTTGGAATCACTGTATTTCTATGTGACTACCACTTTCTTACTACCAGTATTAAGTTGTTCCATTATAATGATAATTATGGATTCTCTTTAAAAATATCTTGTAACAATGTTATTCATCATTAGTTATCATACAGGTATGAATTAGGTCAAATTGCATTGATGAATGAATCCACAGACTCATATGTGTTTTACTGCCCCTCCAATGAAGACATGTTTTTCTTTTACCTCCAACAAACTTGCGCCGCCTGTGGTGTTGATGAAACTTTTCATCTATTTGGCATGATTATATGATGGTATGGATGAAAACAAATCTCTCTTTACACGAAGTAAAGTGTTCCTTTAACACTAACACTGCACTGCCTGCGTTGGCTGTCTGTTAACGGCTGTTTAGTACGTGCGATGCTCATTTTCACTCACAAATAATCCTCGGTGAATGGTAAAAATTTGTGAAATCAGTTCATGTTCAAGTAAGTAAAAAAAACATAATTACATTAAGTGTCCCTAATTCCCACGTGTCCTCTATTCTGCCAATGAACAAGCAGTAAAAGTTTATGAATGTAGATTTAATAATTCTGTATATGAAACAAAAAAATTAGTACTTAAGTGTATTTTGCATTCACCAAGTGAGTAGTTTATGACAGTAGTACCTTCTTTTCACCTGAGGACCTTTAACTTCTGGGTGCAGTGTACATTTACTTGACTGATATGCATTATTACTGAAACACACGCGCTGCGGGGTGAACCTGACACCACCAACCCAGAAGGAGAGAGTGAGGGGGTGATACCCACCCCACTTGGAGACGACAGAGGGGCTGATTTACCTGGCTCAACGTCCCGGCAACAATGACACATCTCCCTCGTGACTCGGCGCCCCTCTTCCGCGCAGCCAGACCACCCACCAGAGTTCAGGGAAAGTACACTACTCTCCAGTGGAGGGAATGCTCGCCAGAATTGGGGTGGGACTTGCAGTGGCAAGCTCTCAAGCACACCCTCGGGCGCCGAGTCCTCTGGATCGGCTCCAAATTTGACTGAGGACTCAGGAGGAGCCTCTAGGGTTGCTATTCCCCTACCGAGACTGAAAGAGGGCACGCTCCATGGGAGCTGTGGCGAAAGCTGAAAGAGTACGTCCGATTTCTTCCTCCCGACGTAACAGGCACAAGACCTTCCCGCACGGAGGGAGGGCAGGCTCCATCGGAGCTGTGGCGTAAGCCGCGGGAGTTCGTCCGACCTCATCCTCCTGACATCCCCGGGATAGGTAATGCTGACCCGACGACGGGAGAGAACGCTACGTCGGAGCTGTGGCGAAAGCTGAGAGAGTATGTCCGACCTCTTCCTCTCGACGTCTCAAGGGGAGGAGGCCCTAGCCCTATGACAGGAGAGCCCCCGCGCCCCTGATCCACGTAGGAGCACAGGCAGTGCCCAACGGGGCTGCCTGACAACAGGAGTCACCTCTGCCCGGACCCATCGCCCTGGGGTTAGAGCTAGGTGCCACTCTTTCCAGCTCTCTCCTTGGAAGGCTGTAGTCTCTCCCCCTACAGGCTCCCCACCTGAGTCCGGAGGGATGAGGTGTCCCCAAGGCCCGGGATCCAGTCCCTTCAGCCCAGGCCACCCCAGGCGCTGACGGGCTCCACCAGGACCAGAGGCCGCAGCCCTACCCTGTCGGCCTCCCCCTGCAGCAGAGGCCGCAGCCCCCAGAGCCAGCAGGTCTCCCCAGGTGCTCGCTGTGGCCAAAGGGCCTCCCCCGACACGAGTGGCCACAGTTCTTCCCTGATGGCCTTCCCAGACTGGGGTGCAGGCCGCCCCACCCCGGCGGCATCCTCCTCCCTGCCGACCCTCGGTCAGGGCCTCCACCAGGCCCTCCCCCGGACCCCAAGGACGACCAAGGGCCAATGGAGTATAGCCCGACTCCTGGCCCTCTTTGGTCCCAGTCCCGAGAGCCCTGCATTCTGCAGGGTCGATGCAGTGAAAAAGCCGCCCCAGACGCTGCCCCATTTCTCTCAGACTAGTGGCAACTCACCAGGCCTAACCGTCTTGCACAGTTCCCCGGACAGCCTGCCTCCCACGCCCAGCAGCCACCTGGAGCTCCCCGCATAGGTCCTCGTCCCCGAGGGCTGTGGTCCCCCCCTCCGTCAGAACCGTGAGTAACAGGTCTAGTGATCGTATACTTCCCCAGTGTTGTGAGCCCCCTCCCCCTCAGTGAACTACCAGTGAACCATTCTCCTGAGTTCCTCCCCCCTATCCCTGTACTCAGCACACACTTCCCCCACCCCACTCATAGTGCTTCCCCCCCTTGCATATGAACTGCACTCCTGTGAATCACGTGCAGAGTGTATAACCACAGCCTCAGGTTGAAACCCCCCCCCCTCAGACGGTGACAGTTGAGCCCGTGTCACTCACGTAACACAGCAATATCTCAGTGTATCTCAGTGCTATACCTTCCCCTTCTCTCCTCCTTGCCCCCGGCCTGGTCCCACAGAAAGAAGCCCTCCCTATCCTCATTAAGCCCCTTTCCCCCCACTTCCCCCAGTGTGAGTACTGTATATTCTTGGCCTGTGTGATGTGTGTATAGAGGCTATGTTAGCTAGGGACTTCCGTACATGTCATGTGGAGATGATGTATTAGCTAGGACCTGTCTATGTCACGCAAACACCTAGACTTCAGAACTGTCCTTGTGGGTATACTGGGTTGTGTTGTCTGCAAATCTGTGTTGATGTACTAGCTATATTGGTGAAATATTGCCTGTGATACTAAGAGGAAATAACCCAGATGTGAGACAAAGATGCTGAACTAGGAGGACAGAGATTGAGATCAGTATCAGTGTAAGGCATTGTGTACTTTCGACTCTGGTCACAGAATGTTGTGTGTGTAATTGTTCTCTATTAATATATTAATGTATTTGTTTACTCGTGGTGTTTGTGTCTCCCCTCCTTGCTAGTGCTGACCCGGTCAGGAATTAAGGACCCAGAATTGCACCGTGACTGGACCCAAGAAGTCGGGAGACAGAACACTCTGCATAACACTGGTGGCTAGTGGTGGTTCTTGACCCGGTGGTACAATGGCAAAGAACGGAAATTCCTCAACCATGGCGGCCAAAACACACGTCCAACTCCCAAAGTTTGATGTCGAACTTTATGATATACACACATATATGTCTATGACCAAAGCCATACTAGACATAAGCTTTGAGAATGAGCGTGAAAAGATAGCAGTCACACTTCCCCACCTTAGGAAAATTGTCTCAAGTATAGCCACTAAAATAGTCCCAGAGCTGAAATGGGACTAATTTCAGCAAATCGTGATCCAAGCTGTCATGCCCTAGCTAGGGAAAGTCATTGCCTTCTCCCAGTTAGACGCACTAACTTACGATGGGAACTTAGACGACACCCTCATCCAAACACAACGTCTCAACGCCACTGCCTACCCGGGGGCGGATCCAAATACCTGGGACCAACTCACCTTCCATAGCCTGTTCAGGATCATCCCCATAACCATCAGAGATCATTTCATGATCTTTGAACCAGTGGGAGACCTCGACAACGATATTCAAGTCATCAAGCGCCTCCTAACTGTTCACACCACCCCACAACGCATCAGCACAACAAAAACAATCCCAAATGGGGCACAACCCTCAAAGCCATAGACGCCCCCCACCAACAATGTGTCACCAAAACCACCAAGTACTCCCAGGAAGCCCTCCACCAAAGCGCACCTCTCTCTCTCAAGGAAAATACAAGCCTGATTTCTGTGGATCCATGCGAATTCTCAGCGTGTAATCACCGGTACCCCATTCACGACATTCGGGAGGAACTAATAGCTACCCGAAGAAAAAACAACCACCCCACGCCATCACACAATCTCCTCCATTCATTACCTCAATGCCACCAACATATTCCACAATCACCATCGCCCCCCACCCGCCGCCTCACAACGGTGCCACACTCATTTCTCCATCAAGCACGTTGCGTCACCACCCACCTCTACCAGCCAAACAACCGACCCATACACCTGCTATCCCACACCAACACACTCATCACCCTCACTCACTTCCACCTCCACAACTACTCCCACCACTACACCCTTCCCCAGTTCCACACCCTCACCACAGACCTCCCACTCACCCCCAAACCAGTGCTCCACACCACCTACACCCGTCCTCACCTCTACCACCCCAACGACAAGCCACCTTACACCCACACCTTTACAACTCATCACTCCATCCCATCACCCAGCTCCTGCAGCCACCCCGTTCCCCCACCCTCCCCCTCCACTCCGCCACCACCACCCCGAATAACAACCTCAATCACCCACCCACCAACTGCCCCCTCCACCAGCAGACCCTCACGCCCATCACCACCAACCACCCCTCACTCCACCTCACCCCAAGCTCTCATTATTCACCCCAACTCCCCATCCCCCACCTCCACCCACTCACCACTGCCCACAGCCACTACTCCACCAGCCCACCCAGCAGCCGCTCGTTTCACTCACACGCAGCCCCCAGCCATGCCAACCTCCCACAACCAACTCTGCCATTCTGCCACCACCTGCCCGACCCACCCCCTCATGCTCATCACCATCACCACCCCCATGATTCACAACACCCCCTGCCAGCATGCCCACTACGTACCCCTCACCCCCCATGCCAGTACTAATCGCCACCTGGGCTAGATCAAGCTGGCTCCTCCAGCACGCCCCACCACTATCACCAGAAATGAAAATCACTCTCGTCATCTGGACCCCACCCCAGGGGCGCAATCGTCACATCCACGGCACTAACCATCTCCTCTGCCTCCTGTGAGAAACACCTATGCCCTTGTCTCTCACCGTCATATACTCCCCGTATCTCCAACCCATCCAGCAGACCACCCACTGCGTCAATCTCTTCCATCACCTCACGCCCTCACATCGCACTGCCATCTCTGACGCGTTCCAACTCCAGTCACGGGGATGTTATTTTTCCACCCATGACGGTGGTGAAATACACCCGAGGCGAGGTGAACCCGACATCACCCCAGGAGGAGAGAGTGAGGGGTGATACCCACTCCACTAGGAGACGACAGAGGGGCTGATTTACCTGGCTCAACATCCCAGCAACAATGACATATCTCCCTCGTGACTCGGCGCCCCTCTTCCACACAGCCAGACCACCTGGCAGAGGGGAAAGTTCACTGCTCTCCAGTGGAGGGAATGCTCACCAGAATTGGGGTGGGACTTGCAGTCGAAAGCTCTCAAGCACACCCTTGGACGCCAAGTCCTCTGGTTCAGCTCCACATTTGACTGAGGACTCAGGAGGAACCACTAGGATTTCTATTCCCCTCCCGAGACTGAAGGAGGACACACTCTGTCTGAGCTGTGGCGAAAGCCGAGAGAATATGTCTGACCTCTTCCTCCCAACATTACAGGCACAAGACCTTCCCACACGGAAGGAGTGCAGGCTCCGTCGGAGCAGTGGCATAAGCTGCAAGACTTCATCCAACCTCATCCTCCTGATGTCCCCGGGACAGGTAACTCCATCCCGACGACGGGAGGGCACGCTCCGTCGGAGCTATGACAAAAGCTGAGAGAGTATGTTTGACCTCTTCCTCCCGACGTCTCAAGGGCAGGAGGCCCTAGCCCTATGACAGGAGTGTCTCTGCGCCCCTGATCCACATAGGAGCACAGGCAGTGCCCGACGGGGCTGTATGATGATTGGAACCACCTCTGCCCCTACCCACTGCCTTGGGGTTAGAGCAAGGTGCCACTCTTTCCAGCTCTCTCCTTGGAAGGCTGTAGGCTCTCCCCCTACAGGCTCCACACCTGAGTCCGGAACAGACGAGGCGTCCCCGAGGCCAGGGATCCAGTCCCTCCAGCCCGGGCCACCCCAAGCGCTGACGGGCTCCGGCAGGACCAGAGGCCGCAGCCCTACCCTGTCAGCCTCCCCCTGCAGCAAAGGCCGCAGCCCTACCCCGTCAGCCTCCCCCTGCAGCAGAGGCCACAGCCCAACCCTGTCAGCCTCCCCCTGCAGGAGAGGCCACAGACCCCAGAGCCAGCGGGCCTCCTGAGGTGCTCGCCGTGGCCGAAGGGCCTCCCCAGACGCAAGTGGCCGCAGTTCTTCCCTGACGGTTGCCCCGGACCGGGATGCAGGCTGCCCCACTCCGGCAGCACTCTCCTTCTGGCCGTCCCTCAGCCCGGGCCTCCACCAGGCCCACCCCTGGACCTCAAGGACGACCAAGGGCCAATGGCATATAGCCCGACTCCTGGCCCTCTTCGGTCCCAGTCCAGAGAGCCCTGCCTCCTGCAGGGCTGACGCAGTGAGAAAGCCGCCCCAGACACCGCCCCATTCCTCCCGGACTAGTGGCAACTCCCCGGGCCCCACCGTCCTGCACAGCTCTCCGGATGTCCCACATCCCATGCCCAACTGCCACCTGGAGCTCCCCGCATAGGTCCTCTTCCCGAGGGCCATGGTCCCCACCTCAGTCAGAACCGTGAGTAACAGGTCTGTGATCGTATGCTTCCCCAGTGTTGTGAGCACCCTCCCTCAGCATACTACCAGTGAACCTTTCTCCTGTGTTCCTTCCCCCTATCCTCATACTCGGCACATACTTCCCCCCTCCCCCACTCATAGTGTTTCCCCCCCTTGACGATGAATTGAGCCCTTCTGAATCACGTGCGGAGTGTATAACCCCAGCCCCAGGTTGATCCCCCCCCCCTTGGATGATGACAGTTGAGCCCGTGTCACTTACATAACACAGCAATATCTCAGTGTATCTCAGTGCTATACCCTCCCCCCCCCTCTCCTCCTTGCCCTGAACCTGGCCCCACAGACAGAAACCCTCCCTATCCTCATTAAGCCCCTCTTCCCCCCCACGTCTCCCAGTGTGACCTACGGTATATTCTCGGAGTGTGTGAGGCGTGTATAGAGGCTAAGTTAGCTAGGGACTTCTGTACATGTCATGCGGAAATGATGTATTAGCTAGGATCCGTCTATGTCACGTGAACACCTAGGCTTCAGGACTGTCCCTGTGGGTATACTGGGTTGTGTTGTCTGCAAATCTGTCTGTGTTGATATACTAGCTATATTGGTGAAATATTGCCTGTGATACTGTGAGGAAATAAACCAGATGTGAGACAAAGATGCTGAACTAGGTGGACAGTGATTGAGATCAATATCAGTGTAAGGCATTGTGTACTTTTGACTCTGGTCATAGAATGTTGTGTGTGTAATTGTTCTCTATTAATATATTAGTGTATTTGTTTACTCATGGTGTTTGTGTCTCCCTTCCTTGCTAGTGGTGACCCGGTCAGGAATTAACCCGCCCCATCCCGACGTTTTTGGACCTTTTTTTTTTTTGGCTCAAACTTCCGCTTTTGGTGAGAAACATCCAAAATTCATAGAGAACTTGCTCACCTGAGGTTTAAAATACCCGATTTAGGTACGAGTACTTCCTTACCTGACTGGGTTTTCTAACAGGCTGGCACCAAAGAAAACGAGTTCTTTGGGAGGGTAACTATTTTATCAACTCATAAACAGTATTTATTTATTTACTTGGTACGAATTTATATGTAGTACAAGAGTATATTGGTTTTCAAACAGTAATATAGGCATTATAAGCATTGTTTCACTCACTAACTCATCACCATTCATGACCTTTTTTTTCCCACATTACCTGATCATCATTTCTGACTGTTTCTTCCATTAATGCTATGTAAACTTTGTCCTCCACATTGTCATCGATTGGGGAATCACTCTGGCCCTGAATGTCTTTATTGGCCAGGTCACTGGTAACAGGTAAATTGCCAAGACAGTGGCGTGCGGGGGGGGGGAGAGGTTATGCCGCGTAAGGCATTGTTCCTGCTTGGCATCTTGTAGAGGAATAGAGGAAGGTGTCCCGTGTATACATGCCAAAAATCACTCGCAAAATCACTCGCAAAAATTGAAAATTGTGCAAATTAGGGACCTTGCAATGTTGCCGCATTAATTCACGTCGCCGGGACGGCGCGGGTTAAGGACCCAGAGTTGCAACATGACTGGATCCAAGAAGTCGGGACACAGAACACGCTGCATAACAATTACATTATCTTTTAGTGCTAAAGATGGGTACATAGAAGACTGATCTACCTATCCTGACCGATGCCATTGCACCCAGTCCAGTACAATGCAATCAAAATCTTATCTCATCCAATCCTAACCTAACCTAACCTAACCTACAAGAATAACTAATCAAACCAAACCACTCTAACAAGAAGCACAAAGAGTGTTACACATGCATCCGGCAAATGTTATAAGGGCTTGTGATCTTGATATTTGACTCTGGCCTTGTGATGTTGACCACTGACAGATTGGCTTTAAACTCGAATTACTTTATTCTTCTTGGATCCTGAATTTTTCCACTAACTTCGATTCACAACGGATAAAAAAATGTTTGAGTTGATTTTGCCCAGAGTCCTTCAACTTTGACCTTTCCCTGTGACCATGACCTCCGACTGATTGTTCCTAGAATCGAATCTCTTTATCCTTCTTTTAACCTGAACCCAACTACAGAGTTCAGTCCACATCAGATGAAAACTTTTAAGCTGAATTTGCCAGATAGCCTTGACCTTGGACCTATTGTTCTTAAAAGACAATATATCAACTTCTTGAGCGATGTTCATCCACCAAATTTGACTGAAATAATATTAAGGGAGTTTTAATTATTTCACTGAGATAGAGACACACAGGTCAACATTTGTCCCTGCCCTGTGATCTTGATGATTAACTAGTTGTTCTAAAAATTAAATCATTTCATCCATGCCTTACCCTCAAGCCTTCCTCCACCATGTTTGATCCAGTGGAATAAAAACGGTTTAAGTTGATTTTGCTAGGCCAACGTTTGGTATAACCCTGTGATGTTGACTTCTGACCTATTATTCTTAAACACAATACATCGATGCATTCGCTGACTTCCAACCCTTCCACCTATTTCGACTGAAATTGGGTAAAAAGTATATGATTTTTACACACACACACACACACACACACACACACACACACACACACACACACAGCTCAAACCATAGAACCCCCACTCACAAAGATAATACACAATTTTAAACACTGTTCAAATGCACCCAATCACTGCATCCTAAAACAAGGAAACCAGAACAAATCTCACTCTAACCAAACAACCATACATAAATTTTTACATATAGTACTAAGATTCTCTTTGAAATGTTGAGTCGTGACACATTTCTTTGAACTGCCCATGAGGCAAGTACAGAAAACATTGTTCCACACAGCTCCACTGTTACAGAATCCCTTGTTTCAATGCCTCCAACTCGGACAGTGACGAGTTCATTGACAATGAGGAAACCCCAGGCGCAGTAAGGCCATGTAATACTGATCGTCAGAATAAGGTAACGTTGTGAGGTTCCTATTTCTTTCCGGCAAAAGATGACCTTTACAAATGAAATACCCACCCGACAAAGTGACGCCGGGGAGGGCATGACACCCACCCCAAGAGGAGGCCATGGAGAGGCTCACATTGGCCCCGAGCTACACCAGCCCTCATCCTCAGCGGCCATATGCCCTTCTTCCACCCAGCCAGACCAACAGGAAGTGCACTGCCCAGGTGCATTACCCTCCAACCAGGACAGCACCCACAAAACTCAGGGTGGGACTTGTTTGCATATAGTCCCACGTAGGCCCTGGGCGGTAGAGTCCACCTGGCCAGCCATAACAAGAGGAGAAGAGACCACTGGTCCTCCTAGGCCTACGTACCCCAAGGGAAGCAGCAGCACAGTAGAGTCCACTGGACCTGCTGTAGAGGGAAAGTCCATTGGACCTCCCTCTTCTGCCACCCACTTTCGGAATTCCCCCACCTGTAGTCCCACTGAAGGGAGCAGAGGAAATGCAGAGTCCACCAAACCTGCCACAGAAGGGAAATCCACCGGATACTCCTTGGCTGCGACTTTCCCTTGGCAGCAGGACAGCGGTAAAGTCCACCGGACCTGCTGCTGGAGGCAAAAAGTCCATCAGACTTCCTCCTCCTCCGGCCCCCGGAATGGGTGGTGGCCCAGCAAAGTCCACCGGACTTGTTGGGCGGATGGAGAGTCCACCAGACCTCCTTCCTCCACTACCCCAGGAGGGAGCCTTGGAAGAATCCACCAGACCTACCAGGCAGAAGGAAAGTCCACCAGACCTCCTTCCACTGTCCTGGAGTGGAGTTCCAGCAGAGTCCATTGGATCTGCCAAGCCGAGGGAGAGACCACTGGTCGTCCCTCCTCCACTACCCCAGAGGCTCCCGGCGGGGGTGACATCCTTGGCTCAGCTCATCCCTCCAGAGGCCAGGCAAGATGCCCCTAACTCTTCCCCTGTACCACTAAGGGTGGAGATTGCTTCCCTACAGGACTTCTGTCGGAGAGTGTCTGGAGCGGATTTGTCGTGAGCCTGGGTGTCTTGTCCATGCAGCTGAGCCCCTGACACCCCCTGCAGCTGTTGGACTCCCCAAGAGCGAGTGGTTGCAGACGACCCCAGATGGCCTTCCCCTCCTGGAGAGACCACAGCCCCCGGACCTCAAGGGGCGCCCCAACAACCCCGGGCCTGGACCAGCCCAGACCCTCTGCCAGGACTCCCACCACAGCCAAGGGCAGGTGCCGAGCAGCGAGCCTACTGGCCCGATTTGGCCCCAGTCCCGAGGGCCACCACACCCCTAAGGCTCCCACCAAGAAAGGGCGTCCCACCACGCCGCCCTCCAGCCTACACCAGACACATGAGTGTGCAGCCCGAGACCAGCACCTCTCCCAAAAGCGCACCCCTGACGGCCCCCCCTCCCACACCTGGCCACCACCTGCACCTACCTATGATCTAGACACTGTGTGATTCTTGTGTCCCATACATAGTGTTGTACTGTGTTTTGTATTATGCAAGTCAACTTTATGTTTGTAAGGTAATATACGTGTAAGACTGGTTAGCCTGTGTTTGAGCCCTATAGTATTCCTTTGTTGTATGCTCTGTCCCGGTCCTGAACAAAGGAACCCAAGTCCATACCCGTATGCTGAGTTCAAGAAGTTGAACCCACAATACGCTGCATAACAACAAACATCCTCACACTGAGTACATAGTCAGAGTTCGCTACACTCCGAGGCAAAAGGGGTACAAGCACACTATTAGAATGGTTAATTCCTTCCTCATTCTGATTAATTTCAGGTGTATTGGTGATATCAGTGCAACCCACTGGAAACAGAAGGGCAAGGCTTACCCTCCAGCTTTGGCTTATCAACGACCCAATAAAGGTAGCAAAACACAAGCCCACCATCTTGTTAAACATCACACAGCCATCCATCATCCAGCACTTCAGGATCTTCATCAGGTCGTAGCAGGAGTCATACTACCCTCTCTTTTATAACAATGCAGCCTCAACCAGAATATCACCAAAGAAAAAGCAACACCATGATGAACATCATATTCATTGTGACACATCTTCATCCATTTACACAGCTTACAAAAAGACCTTAGCAAGTACAGTATCTCTGTTCACCCATTAATGCACACACCCGTACCTTCTCTTTGAAGAATCGTGTTACAGATTACTAGTACATAGGTTTCCGATAATTCCAAGGTACACAGTAGAAACATACTGTCATCAGAATTCCTCTTAGGTCTGGAAAAAAAAAATACAACTCAGACCAGTGATCTCCTCCTTGCATGTATGCAAATTTTGTCCTTTCTCTCCTGTATAGCATTTCCCCAAAACATTTTCATATTATGTCAACCCTTACTTATTCATCCTTTATGCAAGGCTTTTTTTGACCAGTTCTCTCTCTCTCTCTCTCTCTCTCTCTCTCTCTCTCTCTCTCTCTCCACTTGTAGCCTACTTACAGTTGACGGTCAGGTTGAGTGATGTACTATGCGCATCACCCTCCAAGTTAGAAGCAGCACAGGTATAGGGTCCCGCTTGGTGTCTAGTGATGCCTCGTAATGCCAGACTGTTCCCGCTCACCAGCACGCCCTTGCTGGGGTGGTGTACCAGGGGACGCATCTATGGAGACAGTATCAAGGATCTCGTTAGTGGAGGTGAGGAGTTTGGATTCGACCCTAGAATGGAAAGTTAGTGACAGTAGAGGATATTGTCCTCTAACTCTCAACACCAAACTGCATGCACATTACACATCACCATTCCTTTTCCAATAATCAGAGAAAACTGCATCTCAGCACCAAACCTCGGAGTCCCCAGGAGAGGGAGAGGCAATAAAAGCTCCCACCATGCACTCCTTTTCCAACTGAGATGCATGGAACTATTGTCTGAGTCACTCACTATTCATTTCTGCAGTATCCATGGCCATTTCTTTGATTTTCTCTCTGTTGAGTGCGATCTCTCTTCCTATACACCTTAGCTTCTCTTCCTCACTGAGACTCGGATGTCTGAGGCGAGTGAGTGATAGCAAACCTTTCTTTGTAACATCCTACTTTCCTTATACTCACTTCAAAGTCATGGGTGATTCTTATGTGTATGTGGGCAACAACATATCTTGCTCTGTTGTTTCTGAACTTGAATCCTCTGAATTCTCTACACTCTGACTTCAGCTATTCTGTCATTCTCAGATTAAATATATCTGTGTTGTGGACATATCCCATAATTCTACCAGTTATGAAAAATTCTTTGTCTATCTTACTTCCATGACAGAACACATGCTATCAGTTTTTGCCTCCTCTGAAATCTCTATGCTAGGTGAGTTCAGTGTTTACCACCACCTTTGACGCTCCTCTCCATTCACAGATCCACTTGGGAAACAAACATATATGAACATAAGAAGAGAGGAAAACTGTAGTAGACCAGTTAGCCCATGCTAGGTAGTTCCTAGAATAGTAGCCAAACAACCTGAAAGAGATAAGCATAGTAATAAAGAAGGATCTCCCCCGTCCTACAAACTCTCCAGCCGAATCCGCCAGGAAAAAGTCAGAAGGAACACCATGCAGTACAGAAAAACTGGCGCGGACATTTTATAGGAAAACGCGAAAGGAGAAAGGGGTCTATCATCATGCAGCCTGATAAGGAAAAAGAATTAATGAGTACTGGTTATTAGGAGATTTTATTACGGTATATCCAGCCATTGTTTGTCATATACACATCTAGCCTATGCTTGAAACTCTTAATGAAAGGGGAAGCATCTTCCTTACTAGGCAACTTATTCCATTCGGCCACTACTCTATTTCCAAACCAGGTTCTACCTATTTCCTTACTGAAACGGAATTTATCTAGTCTGAAACCATTACTTCTAGGTCTTTCCTTTACACTTTAAGTACCTTGCTACTATCTCCTTCATTTATTCCCTGCATCCACTTAAACACCTCAGTTAAGTCCCCCCTTTGTCTGTGCCTTTCTAATGAGTGCAAATTTAGTTTTTATTCCAGTATGTCTTCTTATGAAAGGGTCCGAACATCATGTATAATTCTTGTCCTTCTTCTCTGTACATTTCCTATTAAATTCATATCCATTCTATAGTACGGACTTCAAAATTGCACGGCATAGTCTGGATGTGGCCTATTTGTTTTCAGTGTAACTGTCATTCCAGCGAACTTTGGGCTTAATTTCTTCATGGCCACTTTTTCTAAGTCATCCTCCGACTTCTATATCACTAATAATGTTTTCTCGATTAAATAAAAGTAAATCTAGTATATTACTACTTTTAGTGGGCTCGCTGATATACTGATAAAAGAAATTACCCTCCACTACTTCTTGAAATTCTTCTGACTCTGCATTCCCCATCAGATTCTGCCAATCTATCCCGTGCATGTTAAAGTCCCCTACGATAATTACTGAGCTGGATCGTGCTGCATTCTAAATCTCCTCCAACAGATATCTGCTATCTTCTTTGTTTAATTTTTGAGGTCCGCATATGGCTCCTAAGACTAATTTCTCCCTGTTATTATAACTGCAGTCCAAACACTTTCAGTATCCTGACTGACTTTAATACTTGTGTTACTGTAACAATTTAAAGATTCTTTCACGTAAATGGATACCCTTCCCCCTTTCCTCCCAAGTGGTTAGACTGAAATATATATTATGCCTGGATCTGATATTCCACTAAAAATTCGCCAATCTCCCATTCACCCACGTTTAATGAATATCGGCAATATACTCACTCGATGTAGTGCTGCTCTCGGGTGTCTGCCCTTTCCTCTCCATCCTTCATTCCTTCCTTTCTCTTGTCTTTCTTTCCTTCATTCTTTCCTTGTCCTTCTGCCTACGGGTGACTTTCCACTCCCTCTTCTGTCTTTCTTTCCTTCATTCTTTCCTCTTCCTTCAGCCTGTGGGTGACTCTACACTGAGTGACAAGCCATATGGTTTCCTGTACACCAGGAAAGCATTTACTACGGTGGGTGGTAACCATATAACCAGATTTTGGCGCCTTGTGGTTTTAGTGGATAATTATTGCGCTCTAATCGGATTGAGCGGTGAAGGTTTATATCCAAGGGATGGTTGGGGTTGACTGCTCATGTAATACCACTCAGGGATGAGTGAGGCTGGCCACTCTCATCTTAAATGTCAGGACAACTGCCTAGCCCCGGGCTCCTACGCTCCTCATGGGGTAGTGTAGGATTGGATGATGGATGGATGGATTTTCTCAGCACTAGTATTAGCCTTTAGTTCGTCCATTTTGCTAAGTAGACTCCTTCTGTTGGTATACTGTAATTCACTCGCAAAATTTACATGCACTTATTACTTTGCGAAGTACTTCTATCATCTGCTTGTATTTATGGTGCTCGAGTGGATGTATCTACACTAATGGATCAATTTTCCTTCTTGTTTGTGCAAATTTGGTTCCATCTAGCTAAACCTAATGTGGATTTGCTACATCTTACAAAGTATCTAGCACTTAACTCCGAAAAAACTCCCCCAACTCCATATCCACAGAGCAAGCTAATGTAGGACCTCCCTGCCTACTAATTCGTATCCCATCCCAACTGAATCTATCCTAATTGATCAACAGCAGCTTATACAGCACCCCACCCATAACCTGGATCACCTTGGAGAGAGTTACAACATAACTGACCTAATTCTTATAACCACAGTAATCACTCGGGTATCTGAACAGGCTTTATACTAACCTCAACATTTTCCAAACCTCCATATTGGATAATTAAAAAATAATAATAAATAACAGCAAATACACAAATTCCTGAACAGCACCTTACCCAGCCATAATACACGTAAGTGTTGATGACAGTGAGGGCGAGATTTAGAAGGCAGGCCTATAAATTGGTGAGTAATGTAATGCACGTATACTGCACTGACAATTGTATTTTTTTAAAGCAACACAACGGAGGAAGGAAACACAAATACATAAATGAAATCCATACACAAGATTACTGGTGTCATCCATGAAAAATCCGTAGCAGTTGGATTTGAACAGCTGTAGTTTGAAGTTTGGGGGGAAACAACTCTGGGGAAGCGAGTTCCAAAGAGATGAAGTTCGGGGAATAAAAGAATTCTGATCGACAGAAGTTCTGCAATATGGCTGGGTAACATTCCAGTCATGAGCACAGCTAAACGCCTGTGTAGCGTGGGGGAAGACATGGAGAGTTGGCACAATGGATGCAACCTCGTCTGGGCATTTGCCACCAAAGTATCTGTAAAATAATGCAATGAAGGCAACACTCCTTTTTACCTGTAGTGAAGGTAGTTTATTTGTAATAGCAGGGGTAGTAACAATTCTAACAGCTTTGTTATTAATTTTGCTTAGTTGTTTTAGTGCAACCTCTCCACATCCATTCCACAAGAGTGAGCAATATGCCACCTGAGAGCACACATAACTCTTGTAAATTAAAGCTAACTGATCGTCAGTGAATTATGCCTAAAATACTAAATACTATGTTTGTCATTATCCGACGATCTTCTCCTTTTTTCTGCATTATCCGACCCTCCTTTGGCCCAATTATTACTGTAATGCTTCAGCTTACTCTGTCAATCTTTTCTCTCCATTTGGACTCTTTCAATTACAACCTTATCACCTTAACATGTCCTATCACTCCAGTACGGCCTGCGGACCTTTCCAACAAGCTGCAGCTGTGGCTCTTTGGAGCTACTGACTGAGAGGCCCTCAGGCAGTTCTACTTGGGTTTCAACTGGGATGATTAGTACTTCCATGGCCGAGAGCTATCTGAATGTGCCTCATGTATTTTGGAGGTTATTCCACGTATTATGGAGGTTATTCTGTCTGGCATGGAAGCATACATTGATTTCTCTTATCCTCTGACTAATCCAAATTTAAACTTGGTTTAATCACACTTGTTCTAATGCTGTCCACATCAAGGAAAAGCCTACAACAGGTACTGAAGCCAACCCATCCCTGAATTTCATCTCTGCCCAAAACCGTGCTAAGTTTGTTCTCCGCTCTGCTAAGAAAAATTTTATTTGCACTAAATTCTCTGCACTCTCCAACCCAATTTCTTATTGTTTCTTCTGGTACCTTGTCAACAACGTTTCTAACAACTTTATCAAACGTCCTTGCCTCCTCTTTTCCACTCTGATGGTTTTGTAACTGATTCTTCTACTGAAAAAGAAGAACTCTTTGCTCAAACTTTCTCCTCCAAATCCTCTGGTGGTTTTCCTCTATTGCATCCTCCTTCTGACTTCCTATGACTGACAGTAAAACTTCCTCAACTGATGTTCTCTCTGCCCTCATCGGCTTCATTACTAACAAGGGATGTAGGCCTGATGGGTTCCCCCCTGTTTTCCTCAAGAACTGTGCTTCTGCATCTAGAACATTCCTAACTAGACTCTCTCCTTTGTCTGTCGACTTGTATCTTTCCTTCTTCATGGAGCTTTGCTCAAATTCAACTGATCTCAATGAAAGGTGAACCTTAAGAGCCCTTTAACTATCGCCCAATTGCTTTAACAGTTGAATCTACTCTTTAAAAAATTTAACCCATCACGTCCCAAGCTATTAACACCTCCGACACCCACCAATCCCGAAGTATTTCTGAACATTTTTTTTTGGCTAAAACCTCCGCTTTTGGTGAGAAACATCAAAATTTCATAGAGAAATCGCTCAACTGAGGTTTAAAATACTCGATCCAGGTAGCAGTACATCCTTACCTGACTGGGTTTTCTAACAGGCTGGCACCAAAGAAAACGAGTTCTATGGGAGGGTAACTATTTCACACCACTCATAAACAGTATTTATTTATTTATTTGGTACGAATTTATATGTAGTACGAGAATATATTGGTTTTCAAACAGTAATATAGGCATTATAAGCATTGTTTCACTCACTAACCTGACCTTCTTTTACCACATTACCTGATCATCATTTCTGACTGTTTCTTCCTCTAATGCTATGTAAACTTTGTCCTCCACATTGTCATTGATTGGGGAATACCTCTGGCCCTGAATGTCTTTATTGGCCAGGTCACTGGTAACAGGTGAATTGCTGAGATAATGGCATGCAGGGGGGGGGTTATGCGTGTAAGGCATTGTCCCTGCTTGGCATCTTGTAGAGGAATAGAGGAAGGTGTCCCGTTTATACATACGAAAAATCATGTGCGAAAATTGAAAATTGTGCAAATGAGGGACCTTGCAATTTCACAACGTACCAGTACGTCATCGGGACTGACAAATGCAAAATGTTGCAACGTACCCATACGTCAACGGGGACGGGGGGGTTAAAGCACTTTTCTGTCACAACCTTCTTTCTGATCGTCAGTATGGGTTCCATCAGGGACGCTCCACTGACGATCTTCTCACCTACCTTTCAGACTCCCAGTCATCCTCCTTCTGGGACTTTGGCTAAGGCTTCGCCATTGCACTTGACATCTCAAATCGTTTGATCGAGTCTGGCATTAATCTTAAATCTCCAAACTGCCGTCCTACAGCTTCTATCCTATTATCTGTGCCTTCATCTCTAGTTTTCTTTCTGGTCGTTGCATAGTTGGTGTTGTAGATGGCCACCGTTCTTCTAGAGCAGCGGTTCTCAAACTTTTTAGTGGGTGACCCTATTTGGAATATTTCAAGACTTCAGGACCCACAGACAAAAAAAATCAGAGAGAGAGAGAGAGAGAGAGAGAGAATGAATGTAACCGGTGTATGGCCTATCGTAGTTACTGAGAATATGCTACTAGTGTAATAAGGATAATTATAATATCAGTTACATAAATAAAATAGGCTTACATTGAAAGCATTAGGACTATTCTATGTCCCTGGGATCCATCAAAATTCCTCTCGCGACCCAAACCCAAACTTTGAGAATCACTGTTCTAGAGCTACCAGTAGTGATGCCCGTCAGGGTTACGTCCTATTACCAACTCTTTTTCTTCTATTTATCAATTACCTTCTAAAATGTACATTTAACCCTATCCATTCATACACTGATGACTCCTCCAGTCTTCCCATTTGCTTCTCGCAGCGTCCATCTCAGCAGTTACTTCAACAAAAGATGGGGCTATGACACACCTTATCTTTGACTTGGTTCATATCTCTGACAGAGTAAAAGTAATCTGTTTTTTTATGCACCAGAAACTCCGTTCTTACAGTTTTCGACCCATAAGAATCTTCTGCAAGTGGATACTATACTTTTTAAAAATCTTCAAATAAGTTCTGCATCAAATTTTAACATGCTCTGGGTATATTCTCTCGGAATTTATTTTGGAAGATTGTATTACTTCTCTTATAAAACCTGTTTCCAAGAGATTAGGTATGCTAAGCCGACTCCATGCCTTCTTTATGTCCGTATCGTTATTGGGTTTTTTCTCCCTTGTGTCGGGTACAACATTCATGTGTGGGAACGCTCCTCACATACAGCCTTTCTGAACAAGGTGGAGTCAATGGTTTTTCGTCCCATTAAAACTCCTCCTCTTGCTGGCTTTCTTTAACTCTTGTCCCTTCGATGCACTGTTCCATCATTATCTCTTTTATATCGCTGCTTCAAAGGTAACTGCTCTTGTGAATCTTCTGCTTGCATCTCGGCACCATTTTGGCAGGTACATAGTGCTCGTCTGGCAGCAAACTCTCATCCCTTGTGTACCCATCTCTATAATCCAAGAGTTAACCATTACTCCCCTTTCTTTTTTTTTTTATTTATTTTTTTTTTTTGTATGCAACGGGTTAGCTCTGGAGCTGTCTTTCACTGTCTGCATTTTCTATTGCCTATGACCCCCAGTCTTTTACAAGCAGTGTGTCCATGCATCTCGATATGAACCGGTCTTGAATTTGATTTTTTTTTTTCCTTCGAGGGAAAATATTTCGAAAGTGTGCCCTCGGTTGCTTTCTCCTTGCTTAAAGAAAAGGGTTTAACTGCTACTGTGTGACGAGAAAAACAAGCTTTTGACAAATAACGAACGGTACTAAAAAATTACTGGTGTAAAATGGTGCAGGGAAGCGAGTTTAAACTCTGATGAGAAAGCAGATGAATGTGATATGGTAAAGCAGGCCGTCTCGAGAGAAAATTCGATAACAGGAAAAAGAGGAGGTCTGAGCAAGTGGATAAATAGGTGAAAAGCAAAGACGAGGCTATGATAAGTTGGTGGGTTGATGTAGTTGTTGGATTTAGGGGCGTCATGATGTGGCTATAATTAAAAGAGTGGCGAAATGACACTGGAGAGAAGTAATTTATTCCGTTACATCCTCTCATGCATCTTCATCTTCGGACACATCCAGATCAAACATATTCTCACTTATTGGCCAAAATATGCACTCGAGCAATTGTTTATGCCTTGAGTTTGGCGTATATATATATTTTTTTTTCCAATTTCAAAGCTGCTATATCTCTCCTTTACACTCTCTCATGCCTCTCATACTATGAAGCAAATTACTTAACTCTCACCATCCTTGTTTAGATCACAAAAAGCGATGTCTCTTATTGTGGCGCTCGTTCAGTCCTAAATATTAGTAAAATAATAAAAAAGTTATCGTATTTGCTCTTTAAGACTCCCATGATGTTGTTCCTTGTCCTTTCGAAGGATATGTGTACTACATAAAGCAATCTGACCCTCTTTCCTACCAGCTTCCATTTTTTATTCGTATTTTTTATTGAAGATATATTTTACTGTATGATAAACAGTGTCCCACTATATATATATATATATATATATATATATATATATATATATATATATAAAGAGATAGAGAGAGAGAGAGAGAGAAAGTGGTAGCCATGGGAATATAAATGAGAGTGGTGATATTGGCATTTTCAGGTTTTATATCAGGGAGGTGTGCCTTCACCCCTGCTCTCTCTCTCTCTCTCTCTCTCATAAAACTGCTACACGGCCACTATTCCCGCTTAACACACACAACTGGAGCTTATTTGAAGCTGATGCCACAGTAACATGTCGCCTAACATCTGCGACTATTCTTCGATGGATATTATTCACACAACTACGAAATATGCACAGTTGCTGCTCCTAGTTCTTAATGTGCTCTGAACCATTGACTTGGTTTTTTCAACTGGCATTCATATGTCTACATAAATCCCCCCCCCCTCTCTCTCTCTCTCTCTCTCTCTCCTGTGTGTGTGTGGGGTGCGTGGGGGGGGGGATGATAGTGTGTGTGTGTTGGTGCAGGATAAGCTTCTACTAACACTGCAGTGCCGTTGTATCCTTCATTATTGTATACGAGTGTGCTCCTGCCGGCATTATGCTGCAGTATAATGTTACCCCGGCTGCTACCTCTGCTGATATAATTATCATAACAATTACTTTTCCTTATGGGGCAGTTCTTATGTAAGTATGGCTATCACTGCGATTATTCAGAAATATTATCCATATTAAACATATATCAACAGTCACATCTCTACTCGCCTGAATGCTAATAGTAATATTGAACCGAAAAGCAAATCTGAAAATAAATAATATGCAACAAGGTTGGATGGAAAGGCTGTGCTCTCGAAGCACTGGTGTAGTGTGTATTGTAGCGGCCGGTTTGCACACGCCTGATGGACTGACATCTCTCCTGTACATATTCTAACCATGCTTTACGGGACCGGAAGAAATACTGATCCAATGGGCCCAGGAACATCATTATCTGTCGGTAGAAACATGACTACAGATGTAAAAGTTTTTAGGAGTGTAGGGTGAGAGTGTTCATGTGGAAACTGTGTTGAAGTGCTTGTGTTACTGAGTAGATATGTTTTTTTAATCAACCTTGACAGGGTGTGTACATGTAAGAATACATGAAAGGATGTACTTTTACAACCATTTAAGTGTCCATCCTAGGATGGGAATTAACCCAGTGAGGAGAATTAGCACATGCTCTACCGACATTCTCGCCAGAAGCTCATTTTCTATAGTAATTTCTACATACAAATCGTTAGTGAAAAGTGAAACACTTATGCTGATGGGTCTCCTTGCGACATTTTATACCTAATGTTAAGGAAGGTGGGGCCGCAAAGAATCCCACACTTCTATTTCTAGTGCTAGTTGCGTAAGGCAGTGATATCTTCTCTCTTATGCAAAGATGAGCCCGTGAAGATATCTCACCCTTCTGAACTCCATTTTTTATTAAAAGCTCTGTGTTGATACAGTTTCTAGTTTTACAATTTCCCATTTTAAACGCAAGGAAAAGGAGAGTAAAGGCTAGAAGCCCTCAATATTGTTTCCTCCAAGAAAAATAAAAACAAGATAACAGAGAGCTAAATTCAAGTTCCGTTCATCTCGAGATGCCTGGACACACTGCATTTGAAAGACTGGAGGCCATAGGCAAGAGGAAATACAGAAAGAGGAAGGCAGTTCCTTAGTTGACTTGATGCATACATGAAAGACTGGGAGTGTCGATTAATTCTTGCATTAGAGAACTGGAAATATAAAATGAGAGTTTGCCGCTAGACGGGTGCTATGCTCCCCCTGTAATGGTAATGAGATGCAAGCAGTCAGTTTCGAGTAGCTAATTCCCTTGCCTTGATCCGCCTCTGTCCTGAAGCACTGTTGCTATAGAGGACTCAGATGAATCCGAGGTGCAGAGGTTCAGTGAAGCTAAACTTCACCTAAAGGGATGAAACTTAGTGATGGCGGGTAACATTGCAGGCTTCTAGAGTGAGGAAGGCGTAGCTATGCTCAGCAAGGAAGAGACTCTCTTTTGTGGGGCTTTCTGCATGAGAGGCTGAAGCATATCAACGGATGGCATTTACAATGTACTTAAAGAGGGATAAGGGGTGCTGGCTCAAGCAGGCTTTAGGGTTGACTGGTAGGATACAAGTAGCCTTGGTAACCATGCTACTCATGGGATATTCAGGGGTTCTTCCCCATGAGCGTCTTTTATAGGAGGCAGTGTTACCAAAATAGAGTCAGCAGGGACCTCCCTCGTTTGCATGCTTAGTCAATGACTTTCAGTCACCGTGAGGACTGACTGTATTACAGGTTATAACAGACTCGGATGAGGCATGTTGCAGACGTGAGGTACTTGCCAAGAGGCAGGAAGCCAGTTGTGTTCTGCTGTTCTCCGTGATATCGACATTTTTTATTCAAACCTGGCAGATGAGTTGCCAGAAATCGTTGGTGTTATGAAGATTTGGGTGTGAAGCGGCCTGGGAAACTTTACGTTAACACGTACGGTTTTTTATTATTAATTGCCTCAACTGTCTGCTTTGGGCACAACAGCACAAAAAATACCAGTGTGTAGTTCCTAAATTTGAATGTTTACCCGTTCTTTACTCTGATGTACAACAATAATAGTGTGCAATTATTTGGTCCCTGCAACTACAACTATTTATGTTATAACTGCACCACAGAAAGGGAATCATAGCTGCACCCTTGGCCATCCATGTAACATACCATGATAGTCATGCAGCGATGGCTCTTGAGCACCCTTATGCCACCACAAATAGATTTTTTTTAAATTTCAGAACAGATATATTAAATGTTTATAAGCATTTATCTTTAATCTCTATGCTACTGTACCTGAAAGACCTCCTAAACTAGGCAAAACATAATGCTAACATGATAAAAGACAATCGACAAAAACCTGATACCCGTATATTCTTTTTTTTTTTTTTTTTTTTCCAGAGAGTGTTTCCATTCTCCACCGGGACTGATGGACTGTAGATATTGCCTCCAAAAAAGTTAATTGTAATGGAACAAGAACAGGTCATCTTTCACAGTTTTGTACCGATTTACAACAAACTTAGTGGAACGGTACAGGGTGAACAAAAGGTAAAATAATTTAATCTTGAGAACAATCAGTCTAAATTAATGGTATGAGGACAGCGTGAAACATTTGGTCCTTAAACTCAAACTTTTTTTTATTTGTTTCGGACAAAATATGGATGAAATGTTTAGAGTTACAGGATATCAAACTATTATTCTGAGAAGGATTTGACCCAATCTGGGTTAAATTTAGTAGAAGGGTTAGAGATCATGCACGGATGAATTTCAGGTTAGAAAAATCACCAATGGTCAAGGCCACAGCAAGGTCAAAAGATCAGTCATAGTCAGACTGTGAAACAGAGACGTTCTGCTCTCTCGCCACTCCTTTTCGTTATATCTAGAAATTATGCAGCTCAAAAGACACTTTTTAAGTGGGAGAGCTTTAATAAGAGCCTTCATTAAATCTTTCACTACTTTGACTATCTTCTTGAGATAAATGACTTACGAAAAGCTTTGGAATTTCTAAAAATCAGTGGAACATGAATAAAAACATAATATAAAATGTTTGAAGATGTAGGAATGGCAGTGTGCCCCAAACCATCGGAACAAGATCAAGGCAGTGAAAGGACACATAACCCCATACCTACATTTTCTTTAGTACCCCAGTACTTGCCGTTATGGTGTGGAATAAGTGTACTTGAAAAGTGTCATGTTAATGGCATATCTGTAAACCAACCATGCAATGCGCAAAGGTATACCACGAGAATGTAGGGATCGGATTATATGTCTTTTTACTGCACTGACCTTGTTCAGCACACTGTCATCCTTACGACTTTAGAAATTTTACAGAATATATTTTTATAATAAATCAGTGCTACTACATGTTCTTGAATATGTGTTCACTGTACATTTTGCTTTTATTTCTCCCGTGTCGTTTATTTACACAAAATATTTACTTATCCTCTCTAAACATGTTTTTCCCTCTGAAGGTTTAGTGAAGCCATATTCTGGTAGAACTTCCAGTCACCATTGCCTCATGGTCTACATCCATTAGGCAAACGAATGCTGAATCCAGTAAGAGGAATTATAAGTGGCTCCTCATGTAAAGCATGATTTGACAGCTGAGCAGATACATTTTTTCGCACTTTTCTTCATTGACAACCAATGAGAAACATATAATTTCGTATTTTTATTAAGCGGGAGTAAGCTCAGTGAGTGATGCGAGCAAACAAAGCGAAGCAATGTTTACATTCAGCTGAGCAATGACCGGTCCAACACAACCCGACCCGGCCCCACCCGACAGGGACTGACAGCGATGTTTTTCAAAGGCTATTAACTTTTCTACTCTGTGAGATAGAGAAGAGATTCCTTCAGCAAGTAGTAGATATGTTCAAAAAATTTCTTATTAGCTATATATTTACTCCTGAGACGAAAGAAACCTCTTGCAATCGCAGCTTTCCAAGGGAGCTTACCGAGGGCTTCAGTTGACATGCCCCACTATGAAATCGAGTTTAAGGTTCCTTGTTGTAACACTGTTTTCTTGCATGAATTCTAACATGTAAATAACCGATATTACGCTCATAACTTTACGTGAATGTTTTTTCTGTGTTTTAGGGGGTGAAATGTGTGTACATGTATGTGAGAGGGAGAACGCGTGAGAAAGTAAATATTTTAGCTCAATTAATCTTCTGTCAGTGTTCAACTGCCTCACCAAAAAGAGTGAAAGTTTAAAACAAGATGAAATTATGATGACAGGCGTATGTGCAAACACTCGCTCGTTTCGTCACGCGCTCATAAAACGCACTTTACTGGTGTATTTTCTCCATGATGACACGATCAGAAGCATTGAGCATCTGGTCCAGTCCCATCTGATAATGGCAGGAACCTTCACTGATGCACAGTCAGGGAAATTTCCGCATTACCCACCTCCCGAAGCACTGGTGTGAGACGGTGGATGTGAAGCGGCAGCCAGACCTCATGTGTCTGGTAACTGTGTGAAGGAGGGGGTGGTGGGGGGACTGGGGGCAATGGAGGGTTTGGTGATAGGTTGGGAATCACACGTAAGTCCGCAATGTGTCGCTTGGACAGTGTGTTTGAGTTAATTTAGTATGGATAGATGACAATATGATGCTGGAATTTTGTTTTAAAAATTACGAAATGTCTGTAGAGTTTGTGTTGTCAGGAAAGTTTGAAAGTTTGCTGGGTTCGGACAGAGGTTTTAATGTTTTCATTCCCTATCGAATTTAACATGAGTCGTTTCCCCAATGGATATTTGGAACGATAGAATATATATATTTATAATTTGTGTTGACTCGAAAACAAAACGACAATATATATATATATATATATATATATATATATATATATATATATATATACTCGTATGTATCCCATTGGAGCCCAGTGTCCAGAATATTGGACAAAACTGGGATTTTTCAAGTCTTTATAAAGCAGGGAACCCCCGGGTAGGGACCTATGAGCTTCGCGACTATGAGCTGATAGGCGGAGGGCGGTACACTTGGTACCCGCCCGGTGCCATGCCTCGCCCAGCACCCCTGGGATCCAATGGGATATAGTAATTCTTAAAAATTTGTTTAATTATTTATCCTCTGTCATCCCAGTAAAAACATCCGCCTGCAAATATTTCCTGTGTTATTCTGGTAATTATTCATTTCGAATTTAGTGTCTAGGGTTGTGTGTAATAATAAATAAAAAAAAATAATCTATATGAGCGTTTAACAGACTTCTCGTTTTCCTTCAGACCGAATGACATGGAAAGTCCTAATTATAAGATTAGTCTCTGTAACTATCATTCCTATCGAACATTACAAAACGAAGGCAAAGACGCATACCTTTGAGAGTAAACATGTATTGTATATGCAGTAATGTAGACAATCTCAGAGAACAGTGTGATTCCATACAAACAACATACTGCTTTTGCACTTTGAGAATACGTCGGACGCATTATCATTAGCTATTGATACTGTGACGTGAGGTCACCCTCCATCCCACTCACAGTTACCAGGCATGTGAGGTCTGGCTGCTGCTTCCTGACTATTTGTCCATCACCAATGCTCCGAACAGTGGGTAACGCGGAACTTTCCCTGACTGTACATACTGCATTCTCATTCTTTATTTTCATCCTTTCCCAGGAATGGCCGCCATAAACCATCCCTAATAACACAGCGACACATGACTGGAGAACCTAATGTCAACTAAAGATCCCCTCCATTTCCCAAGAACCATCAGACATTAAAACGTCCATATTTGCATAATCTAATATATGCATGCTTGGCTGAGTTGTTATCTACTATAAAGAATGAGAAATAGTTCAATAGTGGAGTCATGGCAAACTTCTTGCAGAATACTCTTCAGTCAGATTATGACATATATACACGAGCCTCACTTCGTGCAGTGCACAGCATAGCACTTGACAAAAGCAACTTCACCTGGGCAGTGGCTGAGTATTCTTCCTCTGGCGATCCATATTTTAAAAGCAATAATATGTGAGAGTTTTTGCTCGATGAAGTCTGACGCTTTGTATCTTAAGTATTAGAGATGTCAGCCAGTCTGAAAAACCATCTCCTCTTCAGTTTTCGCTTCCCTGGCATATGCAAAAGATCCACGTTCGATTTACTGCTTGCTACACTGGACAAAAACTGGACTGACTCATTCGCTGACTCGAAACTCCCCATCAGCAATAAGGTACATTAAGGTGCTTAAAAATGGATTTCGGAAATCATGATTC
Organism: Coenobita brevimanus; assembly: GCF_032717465.1. NCBI lineage: Eukaryota > Metazoa > Arthropoda > Malacostraca > Decapoda > Coenobitidae > Coenobita > Coenobita brevimanus. Next base: position 19,009,444 of record NC_137057.1, on the reverse strand, counting down.
CAGAACCCACCGTTTTATGACAATTGATGTAAAAGTATCGTATGGAAGTTTTTACAAGAATTAAATAATACGTATAGGTTCCTCAGGCATATAGTGTCCTAGATGTATGGATGAAGTGACCCACTGGGTATCTATGCCTTATAGTCCGGTCGTTCTGGTTTGATTTCTTTTCCATTATTAAATGAAAACAGTTTATTTCTGCCTTCGTATTTGCTTTAAGGATTTGAGATTCAGAGTTTGCATCGATTGCGAGTGGAATTTGGTCTAAGCCAAGGCTTTGGCTCGTTGGATCACTCAATCCCTCCTTCCCCGGGCAGAAGCCTCCATCGAGAGGAGAGATGCTAAAGATCCTGTTCCAACTTTAATCTATTTATCTATATACCTAGGCTGCTTCCCCTCAGGAATAGCTGGGTAGCCGAGACGGGATGACACGCTCCCAGTTTACTCATCCACACACACACACACACACACACACATCTTCACTGTGAAGAAAAACAGGACCCTGACTGAGGGCATCATCATCACATCCTAGTCAGAGATGGAAATATAGCACGATGAAAATTTTTCGACAAAATAAGAACCCAATGTCTGCAGAGACCTTCGTCTTCATGATTGCAAGGTCTTGAGAGAACATCTCAAGGATGAATGAGACAAACTTACACAGCCAAACTTAATTCATGGCGGGTTACATGACCTATTTCCTATTCCTTACAAGCATGCTTTTGCTCTCATCAGTACTCTTGATAACAGAGGATTTTTGACTGCTCATAGTAAGACAAGTCGAAAAGAGGAAATGGGACTGTTGCAGAAAAATTATGAAAAAATGGCAGTTAGGAAGCAGACGCGAATAAAAGCTGAGGCAGAAAGGCATGAAAGGGAAAAGCAAGAAATAACACTCAGAGTTTTTATGCAGCATTAAAATTATTAGTTTCTTCAAGCCAAAATGTAGAACAATAGATTAAGAAGATGCTAGCAAAACATCCATGAAAGAAAAGCAGATGGTACAACTGAAATAAGTTCTGATGTTGCAACAGCTCTGGAACGTACACAGACAAATGACAGGCAAGAAAGCCATATTCTTATTCCTTTTGCTCCTCAGATGGGACAGGATGTGTACGAGCTGTGTCATAGTTCAAGTGGCATTCTTGAAAGTCAGTATGGGGAACAAGTGCTAAAGAGATCAAAGCTTTAGTTACCACACAAGTCCTTCTTCTCCTGCACTGGGATGGAAAATTAATGATGGTTTTGGCTGGCAAGGTAGTGGTAGACCGCTTGTCAATTCTTGTCTAGTGATAAAACCTGCAGGCTTCTTGCAGTCTAAGCTAACAAATTTTAAATCAGCTGAAACACCAAAGGTTACGAGGCAGATTCAAAGCTTTGCCCTTTGACACAACAGCAGTCAATGCAGGAAACTCGTGGTGGTGCGTGTGTTCAAACTGAACAAAACATTGGACGAGATCCAATTTACATTGCTTGCTGCCATCGCATTCTGAATTTTTTCCTTGAAGCTGTATCCTCTCCACCGGAGGAACAAGATCATGCATGAGCCCTGGTGTTAAAATCTTTGAGGCGTTCCGCAATTTGTGGCCAACTCTGAACGTATGGGAATACATAACAGGCGATGCCGACCCTGAGACCAGTTCTTCTCCAACCATGATCCGATGAAATCATGCAACTAACACAGCCCAGGAAGACTTTCACTTTTTTCACTTTCAACAGGTTTGAACATCGTTCTGCAGACTTTAGTAAATGATGATAAGGATTTGGTGCAGGCAATGTTGTCTTTTTTAGCTACCTTATTGTGTACAAAGTGTAAATCTTAGAACTTTGGTGTCTCTGAGCAACTGCATTAATTTCATTTAAATTTTACAGCTTACATTTAAATAAACCTCATGAAATAATAAGTTAGTCATTCCGACACAGTTCAATTAAAATTCACCCTCTATATTTTAAAAGCACCCTGCAGTACATACTTCATCGGCCATTGTTGTATTACCGTCAGAACTGCGCCGTCGTTTGGAAGGGTTGTGTTTTTACTGTACTTGACAATCTCGAGAATGTGGGCTGGTGCACACTGACAAGACAGAGTAAGCATCACTGCTGAGCGGTTGTGAGCAGGAAAAACGTGCAAGGGGAAAAATGCAACACCGCCTACAGTGGGTTACGATCAAAGAAATTGCATTGGAAACCAGCGGCTAATAGTTCCGATAAATAAAATCACAACATACATTCCTGAACCATGCTATCTTGTAGGTTGGAGGGTTCGAGTCCACTTTGCAGTTGAAGTAGACGTCCTCGCCCTCTCGCACCACAGATGACACCCCTCGTCCCAGCTCCAGCGACACCACAGGGGGATCTGGGAGTGAGGATAAGAAGGGATGAAATCGTGACACGGAGCTTAAAAATAATGGAGAGACGGAAAAAGGGTAGAAGAATTAGGGAGAGAGAGAGAGAGAGAGAGAGAGAGAGAGAGAGAGAGAGATACAGGAAAGAGGCGGGAAGAAGAACAAGGAAAATAAGATGAAAACAAAGAAGAATGCGAGAGGCCTTGCGAGAGCTAATTGGATAAAAGTGGGATGACAGGGTATCAGAGAGGGATTTGGAAAACACGCAGGGAAACGGAGAGGATGAGGAGTGAAGAAGAGTTTTGGTGAGACACGCAACAGATTAAGGACAAAGTGGATGATATGGTGGAGTGATAGAGGTGGAATAACCGAGAGTAGCGGAATCAAATGCGAGGCATGGGATAGAAAAGGGAAAATAAGGAAGAGTGAACAGAGATGAATTGATGTTAAGAAGTACTTTCTTTTCATCCCTGTCCACACTGTCTCATCTCCACCTCGTAAAATTTGGTATTGCGGTCACAGATTATATTCTACCAAACAGCCTTGAGAGGGCCATTATATCTGTCGTTTTGGCTTTCCTTTGTACTAAATGGGAGAAAGAGGTAGAAGAGAGGGTCGGAAGTTAATAAAGACGGATGTACGGAAGAGAGAGAAGATAATACCAAGCAAAGATGGGCGGACGAAAAACGCAGTGGAAAAGAGAATACGCGAAAGAGTGGGGTACAGCACGGAAAAAAAGCTAGGGTTAAGGAAGAATAGCCGGGTTGGTGGGGTTGTATATATATATGTGTGTGTGTGTGTGTGTGTGTGTGTGTGTGTGTGTGTGTGTGTGTGAGAGAGAGAGAGAGAGAGAGAGAGAGAGAGAGAGAGAGAGAGAGAGAGAGAGAAAGATTATCCTATGAATTCAACACCGGCTTCCAATACTCCTAGCAATGAAGGGTGAGGGCTGGAGGATGAAAACGCTTTTATCCGACATTTGGGGGTAACAGAATGAAACAAGGCGGAATTACTGCATCTTGCTAAGCCGGGGTAAAGGAGAAGATTATGCAGAGAGGTGAAACTTGGATAAGTGAAATTTTCATGCTATCAGAGACACAGCACAGTATACTAAAAATATACTGTCTTACTTATGAACACTATTTGTAAGAGTTATGTTCAGCTACGGAGATTCATAATAATAAATAATCTGGGTGAATCCATATGAGGGCATGCGTCCAATTAACACAAACGAATATATTTATCAACTAGATCAGCATGAAACTGATGATTAAACTTTATAGCAGAAGCAAGTGGTAAAGAAAATCATATTCTGCTGGTATAAAACGGATGGTAATAATATGGTTATTGTTATCGCAGTAGAAACTGACAGAAAGACCTTAAAAAAAAGGACAGCTAAAAAGGTCAGTAAATATGAATAATTTAAATATGCTACAATCATTTACTGATTACTAAAAATAGTGCATAAAGGTACATACAAGTAACGTTGAGGAGAGTGGAGTCCTGTTTAGGTGAAGCTGGAAAGAGTGGGTTTGTGGCTGTGCACGTAAGTCGCTGGCCGTGCTGTTGTCGAGCCCCCGTCACTACCACTAGGGACGTGCTGGTGTTGACGCCGTGATCAGTCTGTGGGGTGCAGCAGGCACATACTAGGACAAGGTTGAAACATGGAGGGCCGGGGGTGGGGGAACAGGTATTGCAGTGAAACCCAGCCAAGACTGACCTAAGCAGGTTAACACCACGGATTAAGTGGGAGTATAATAGGGACAGGCAGGACTGGGTGGGAGTGGCTAAACACAGTATAAAATTGAACAGAGATCGGTTGGCCAGGAAAGAAATCAACTCAAAGGGGGGGGGGGAGGAAGAGATGAGAAAAATGTGTGGCATCAGGGTTGAACACGGGAGATGAGGTACAAGACTGGTATGGAAATGAATAATGTAGGTGGGAATTAGGTAAAGCAGCCTTGTAACACTTTGTGCTGGATCTAGTACTCCTCGTTCAATTTAATCTCGCTCAAGCCATTTCAACATTTTCAGAGGAAAAATAAGCGCTTTTTATTAGTCTGGTATGTGAACCTGATAATTTCACATGAGGACTGTGTTTGGAAGAGGTGTCTCCCGACTCAACACACCCCTGTCTGGACAGAGCTAAAGGTATAAAAAAAAGTTGTGGAGTTCGTTCTTCCAACTCTGGGATTGTGGCAGCTGGTTATGGCGTGATACAAGGACTTTTTCAGATCTTCCAAAAACTACCTACAGATTTGTGAATCGGTAAAGTACACAACAATATGAAAATTTGCCTTTTTCCTGGAACTATACATTTATCGCTGTGTGCTAAGTTAAATCTAACACCTAATACAAGCACCACACATCATTATCGGTATAAATTTTTTTATGACTGCATCACAATTTGTGCTGTGCAATGTTCACCTTAGCACCACTAGTAAGTTCACTTAATACTTTCAAGTGGTACTCGATCAAGTGAAGCATGAAAAATATTATTAAGTATTATAGAAACACTAAATCTTGCTTCATTTTATTAAAACACGTTTATAATGTTCACAAATTACCATATGGATGACAAAATTTACAATATTATCTAACAGTTCTAGACAAGCTTGTACCTTTCTCACTTTCCATATTTCATATTTCACTGTCCCCCAGTATACCGATATTGCAAATAGCAGTGTAGCACAGCCAGCACACACATGTTTCTCATTCACAGCTTCAGGGTGCATGATTGTAAGATGTGGCAACTTATGAAGGAAAAAAGAAGTCAGTATTTTTTGGCAACGTTGGAACCAACCAGTTTCAAATGGTGGCACAAAATCTCAAATGTCTATAAACGTGCTGACCCTCCCTTCCAAGGAACGTGAGTGCTGCAAACTTCTCCAGAAATCATTATACTCTTGCCCTTGAAGCAAGCAGTTATTGTTTTACCTCACATGTGCGCGCTCGTGTGTGTGTGTGTGTGTGTGTGTGTGTGTGTGTGTGTGTGTGTGTGTGTGTGTGTGTGTGTGTGTGTGTGTGTGTGTGTGTGTGTGTGTGTGTGTGTGTGTGTACAAAGAAACTCAAATTTTTCATCCAATTTTCCTCACAGTTATGATAAGGAATGATGGATAGCTTAGAGGTAGACCACTCTCTCTTTCTCTCCCCCCCCTCCTTCTCTCTCTAAGATCAATAAATCAAAGTCAAGGTCAAAGGGCTAGGTCAAAGCTTCACGTTAAACAGTTTTATCCAGTTTACATCAAACACAGTAGAAGGGATCCGGGGAACACAAGAACAAAGGGACTGGATATTTAGAACAACCAGCCAAAGATCAAGGTTACAGGATAAGGCCAAAGTTTGATATGAGTTGTGCGTGCAAAGAGAATAATTATAAATAGTTTTCATCTGCCTGCTTAGTCAATGTTCTGCCACTGGAAACATGTAATCCAATAGTATTTGCTTGGTTGGATCATTGGTGATTAATCTAGCAAATCCTCTAGACTAGTGGTGGTTATACATACTACTGGTTTGACTGGGAGAATGGTACCCAGCATAGAGGTGTTGCCGTGGCAACTGCTGCTCTCCTTATCTCTAAGGTTGATGAACATAATGCTGGTGAGGCTGATGCACTCCTTGGACTTTATCTCACTTATTAGCATGTACCCACCAACTAAGATGACCGATCTTGAAGACATTCCTACACTAAATTTGACTTAGTTGTGAAACATTGTGCCTCATGGGATACACTCTTGGTCCTGGGTACTTCACTGGGCTGTGAGTCAAAATCACAGGGGAACATCAATTAGCAGTTTCGAGTTTACTGAACTTGACTTTCCTGATGATGCAGTTATCCTAGCGAAGTCAGTGGAGATACTACTGAGCACCGCCGAGGAATTTCACAATAATGTGAAGCCACTGGGATTAAAGGTCTCTTGAGCCAAGACTTAGGTCTAGGCATTTGGTGGCTTATTAGATGAGGGAGTTCAGTTTGTCCAACCATGTGGTAAGAATGTGAAAGTCTTAGAAACATTCACCACTCTTGGTAGTATGGTAAATAACAACGGTGGGTCAGATGATGAGATTTCTCGTTGCCTCGACTTGGCCTACAGGGTTATGAATTCACTCAGCTAGGGCATTTGGCGTTGCCATTATTTGTGTGGAAGGTCGAAAACTCGCATCTTCAAGCCACTGGTGCTCATTATCTTACTCTATGAGTGTGGGACATGGAGACTAAATAGTCACACAATGCCACATTGCAGAATTGTTGCCTATCAAAACTCTTTTATTCCCCAGATGCATCTCTTTGGAACTCGCTTCCTCATAGTAAACTTCCCTCAAACTTCAACCTACAGCAGTTCAGGTCAAACTGTTAGATTATTTATGAATGGGCGTCACCTGTAATCTGGTGTCTGAATATTTTTATACTGTTTTATCTTTCTATGTTCATCTTCTGTATATATATATATATATATATATATATATATATATATATATATATATATATATATATATACTTATATGTATCGGCAAACGGCCCGTTTTCCTGAGGATGACCCTGCCTACAGGTTGATATCTGAGAGAGGAAATCCAGAGTGAAGGAGACCAAGGGGAAGGCCACGCAACTCCCTGCTGGAATGGGCTCATTATTCATGTCAAGAGATAATTAGAGGTGGAAGAGTCGCTGCCTGGTGGGATGTACGAAGGGATTCCACATGGTTTGAGTCGGAAGGTGAGTGAGGCTCTGCGCCCCAAGGCGTTTGTCTCCCCCCCCCCTCCCAGTGATGATGATGATGATGATGATAATGATGATGATGATGATATGGTTGAGAATGAGATCGAGACCAATCAAAGGTTCAGCCTCAAAGCTCAAGATAACATGCAAGGTTAACTGAACCATTTTTTATATGATTTAGTCCGAAGTTGTACATGGGCTCGGGAAAAGACGGGGTAAAGAGATTCAGTGAGGAGTCAGTCTAATATCAAAGAAACTGGGAAAAGTCAAGTCAAGGTCACAGGACAGGGCAGCACAAACAATTTTGATTCGATCTGATCCAAACTTAGTGGAAGGCATAAGAGTCAGGCAAGATTGAACCAACTGATTTTGGAAATAATCAAAGTCAGACGTTCGGGTCCAAGACACACTGGTGGAAGTGGGTATTTAATTTTTCTTTAATACTGTTTTTTGGTTAATACAGAAGTAGACGAATTTTCAAGAAATGCTGCAGACTCACCCAAGCCATCATCAAAATATACTGCACTACATGACCAAACACTGCCTCCTATTCCTACGTACAGCCACTTTCATCTAATACTGTATGGTCAGGAACACCTGGCTTCACTCCCACATGACCCTTACAGCACAGTTAATTCTTTCTTGCCCCAAGCTGTGAGACTTGAATCATTACCACGATAAACAAACTTCGAATTGCCCAATGGTGAACAGAGAGAAAGTGGATGCTGTGTGTCAGAGGTAGCTGTGTGTGTGTGTGTGTGTGTGTGTGTGTGTGATGGGGCTGTAGGTAGAGGGCAGAAGAAAAAGCAGGGAATTCTGTATAGACTTCATAGCTACAATGCAATATGAAGCTATGTTACTCCCTAAGTGTTAACCATCTATCTATTGCCAGACGCCTCAATCCCGTACGGGGTGGCCACAAACAAATCGCCTCCACGTCGCCCTGTCCCCCGCCATTTCACTGCCCTTCTCCCAGCTCACACCCCCCTCTCTCATATATCTCTCCATCCCATCCCTCCATCTCATCCTCGGCCTCCCCCTCCCTCCCCCATCTCCACCTCACTCACATACACTCTTCTCGTCAGTGTTTCACCCTCCATCCTCTCCACATGGCCAAACCACCTCAGTGTGTTCCTCCTAACACTTCCTATCACATCCACATCCACACCACAACGCTTCTTTATATCCTCAATTGTCAACTGTCTCTCCATGTCACTCCACAGGCTCCTCTTAAATAACTCATTTCCACTACTCTCACTCTTGACTTGTGTCCTACCAACAACGTCCAAGCTTCACTTCCATACGTTAAAGATGGTATCACAATACTGTCATGTGGTAACTTTCTCACTTCCATGCTCACTTCCCTGTTTCTTATCACTGCTTTCAAGGAACCAGCAACATTTCTTCCTTGTTGTACCCGTTCAAGCACCCACCCTCCAAACCTCCATCTTTACTCATCACACTACCCAAGTACTTAAACGTACTCACATTTTCCATTTCCTCACCATCCAGCCTCACTGTACATTGACTGACTTCACCTCTCTCAAAGACCATCACTTTACTCTTCCCTACATTCACCTTTAGATACCGTTTCTTACACACTCTCCCAAACTCATCCACTAAGCCTTGCAGCTCCCCTTCGTCTTCACTCAACAACACAGTATCATCTGCAAACAACAGTACAAGGAGTTTCCAAACACTACACTCTCTCATCAGGGCCACTCCAACATCCACTGCCCTACCTTGTACCTCTTTTATTACCCCATCCATTTACAGATTAAACAACCATGGAGTCATGACACATCCCTGTTTCAACCCAACCTTCAAAGAGAAAAAATCACTCAGTTCACCATTCACACGCACTGCAGCCTTAGCACCATCATATATACTCTTCACAGCATTCAACAACTTCCCAACTACTCCATATATTCTTAATACTTTCCACAATCCTTGTCTATCTATCCTCTTATGCTTTCTCCAAATCCATGAAGGCCGCATACAACTTCTTTCCCTTCTCTATAAACTTTTCCACTAAGCATCTAAGAATGAATATCTGATCTACACAACCTCTTCCCTTCCTAAAGCCTCCCTGTTCTTCTCCAACTAATTCCTCTGTTCCTTCCCTAACTCCGTCAGTAAGTATCCTACCATACACTTTTCCTATTACACTAAGAAGACAAATGCCCCTATGATTACCACACACTTCTTTTTCCCCTTTTCCTTTGTACAAGGGAATAATTATACCTGACTTCCAATCCTCCGGGACTCTACCTTCCTCCCAGGCCAATCTGCACATCTTCCACATCCATTCTACTACTATCTCCCCCCCATGCTTCAGCATTTCACCACACACTCCAGCACTTCCTGGGGCTTTCCCCAGTTTGATTTTCTTCATTGCTTCCACAACTTCTATCCAACCGAATTCTTCCTGTCTTCTCACTTCCCTCCTTCTCCTAGCCATTCCCCAGCCACTTATACTCGCATTACTTCCATCCTCTATGTTCAACAATTCCTTAAAATGTTCTCTCCATCTGCTCACTTTTTCTCCCTTCTCCACTAGTAATCTACCATTTTTATCTTTCACTCCCCTGCTAACTTCACTGCCACCCTATCTTACTCTCTTCACCTCTTTCCAGAACATTTTCTTACAGTCCCTCCACTTTACACTCAAGTTCCTTCCAAATTCCTCATCCACTCTCTTCTTTCTCTCACTAATCTTTTCACCTCTCTCCTCCTTTCTACAAATAACTCTTTCTTCCTCCTCTCAATGTCTTCCTCTCCCCTATTTCTCATCCATTCATTGTATGCTTTCTTCTTTTGTGCCACAGCCTGTCTCATCTCTTCATTCCACCATGCTGTTCCTTTCACCCCCTTCCGTCTTCTCTTCACCGCACGCACCACATCACATGCTGCACACATTTCTTCTGTGAATATCTTGCACACACCTTCCACATCCCCCATCTGCTCCAAGTCATATTTACCCAATCGTTCCTCCACTTCTCTCTTATATTCCGCCTTTTTCTCATCCTCTTGTAACCTTTCCACTCTCCTTGCAACTACTCCTTTTTCCCGTCCTTCCCTTCCTCTGTTTCTCCATCTTACTTGTTTCTTGATTCTGGCCACCACCAAGTAGTGGTCAGATAGTCCACTCCCCCAACCTCTATAAGCTCTTGCATCCATTAAACATCTTTGCATCCTTTCATCCACACACACACATAATCATTCATTGCCTTCCTTTCATTCAGTTCACCACCCACCCTTCTCATTACTCGCCATGTATACCTGTGGATCATTTTGTGCCTGAAGAGGGTATTGGCTATCACCAACCCCCTCCCAGCACAAATGTCCACTAACACACTGCCATTCTCATCTATCTCAGCAGGCACACCCCACTCACCAATTATTCCATCCACCTTCACATTCCCTACTTTACCATCATTATCACCAATCAAAAACACTTCCTCATTCCTTCCAAACTTTTCCATGCACACTTTCACATTTGTCCAGAACTCTTCTCTCACTCTGCTTGCACGATCTTGCGTTGGTGCATACATGCACACAATCGCCCACATTTGTATTCCAACTTTCAATCTTACCCACACAATCCTTGAGCCAACTGATCCATACTTTCTTATATTCTTCTTCCATCTTTTACTCACAACAATACACACTCCTTCTTTGGCCTCTCATTCTCACCTACTCCTGCACATACACCCCATCCATACTCCCATTCTCACGCACTCTTTCCACACCATTTAGTTTCAGTTAATCCACATACATCCACTTTCGCACCCTCAAGCACCTGGACAATCTCTCTCTCTTTCACCTCATCATTTGCACCCCTTACATTCCACGTCGTGATCCGTACCATGTCCTTTGTCCGGTCCTTGGTCGTCATCTTTTGATCAGTCCTTGTGCGAGGCTTCTTGTTCGTCTTTTTAGTTAGCTGTTTTCCGAGGAGGGGCACTAACCCTCCGCCAACCCTTTCAGTCGCCTCCTACGACAAGCAAGGATACTGGGGGAGTATTCTTCAAACCCCCCCCCACCCTCAGTGTTCCATAGTAATATTAGCACCATCACCAAGAGGGCATATTTTGAAATTCACCAGACATTATTATACACTTGGAAGCAATATCAAAAGTAACAGCTCTAGTAACAACTCTAGATTAATTGTCGGTGTGATGAAGGAGCTGGAAATCATTAGATTAAATCTTATGTCAGTGGTTATTTGTACATAAACAAATCAAGAAAACAAACATTACCATCATCATAAAGAAACTGTTGAATTCCAATGATTCTCCAAATGTAGCATTTGAAATATAAGGTGGTTAAGGGGTGAAGCTATGCTCTTGACAGTGTATTTTTGGGCAATAATAGATTCATAATTTTTCAAGAAATGTGTTACGAATAATGATGATTGAAGCATTACTTTGACCCGGACCGTTCAGCTTGATATGACTGGAGATTAATCATAATTGATTGGAAGCGATGACAATGAACCATGGTCATTATTGGTCACCACAGCGAACGATGTGAGCGGAGGTGACCACGTACTTCTTTGGTCAGTTTTCTAGTATACATAAAAAATTCCACTTTATTGGTTCATTGTTTCATTCACATTTAATACTATATGATCAAGTGATCATTACATCTTGCTATATGAGAGTGTAAATATTCAATATAGGAGGTGTGAAACATTTTAAAAACACTAGTCAAAGTGGGACAAAATCCTTATCTATGGACCAGTTTTCCTCAGATTTTAACTGGAAATTCCACTGTGCTTGGCACCTGTGGGGAAATGGCAAAAGTAAAAAATTTCAGGCCACAAAGTAAAGCTATAAGTTTTTATATTTTAGTCTGCTAAAATTCTGAAAAATCACCAGTAAAAATTGGATAAAATCCTTATTTTGAACCAATTTTGCTCACATTTTAACTGAAGATTCCTCTGAGGTAGGCACTTATGGAAAAATGTCGCAAGTCAAAGATTCAGGCAACCACGTGGCGCCATGTAGTAGGCTGATGCATTTTGAAAGTCTGCATAAATTCCAAAAAACATCACTGCTAAAAGAGAGATATAATCATAATTTTTACACCAATTTTCCTCAGATTTTAACTGGAGATTCCTCTAAGCGTGGCACATATTAAAAAATGTCTAAAGTACAGTAAAATATTCAGGCTACCAGGTGGGGCGATATGCTTCTATAATTTGAAAGTTTGCAAAAATCCCTACAAAATCACCAGTAGTTGTGGGGAGAAAATTCTTGTTTATGGACGGTTCTCGGTCAGATTTTGACTTGAGATTCCTCTTGGGTTGACACAAAGGGAGACTTAGGGAAAAGTTGAAAATTTATACCGCCAAATGATGCAGAAGCTGATTTGAGGATATAAGTTGGCAAAATTTGCTAAGAAAATCATTGGCAAAAGTTAAATAAATTTATGAAGCAACCTTCTCAAATTTTCACTGAAGATTACTCCTGTTTGTTTGGCATAAACGGGACATTTGAAAAGTAGAAAATTTATGATTTTAAGGTTACTTTCCATTCACTCAAACTGATGGCTTACAATCTATCTGCAATAGCAGTTAAACATTATGAACACAATCGATTTTTTTATGACATTCATCTTTACAAAAATGAAAATCAAGTAAAGGCGTCGTCGGGTTGGAAAGGTGGTCACCAGAGAGAGGTCATCACTATCTTGTCTTGAAAAAATATTTTTATTGAGGTTGTTAAAATGGTGCACATCTCCCTCCAGTGACCAGCATTCCACCCCGTGGAAGCCTTCACTTGATTATTTATCCAAACAGTTAAGTAATGAACACAATAGTCTTCCCCAAACCTTGTTTTCACAATTAAACCGTCCCACATAAGTTTAGCACATCTCATGAAGTTTATGTGTATGGCATCTTGTGAATAACGTTTCTGTGAAAAATTAATGAGCTAACCCTTAGACTGCGGAGGTGTTGTAACCTACGTCTTAGTTGAGAAAAAGATGGAAAAAAAATTGAGAGTTTTCACTAGCTGTTTTGACCCACCTACACCAAACCAAGCACATATAAATGTTAGTCAAAGTTCAGTCTTTTCAGCAACCTTTGAAACAAACTGGAGTTTGGTAGGTTGTCCAGGGATGGAGGTACAGCGAGTTGATTTTTTTTTTTTTTTCCGTCGGATTGTGCCAGATGCCCTGATAGACGCGAGACAGTGTTGCAAGTTGCCACCACTTCACATGAGGGAAAGAAGTTTGGCAGATGACTTCTGTGCTTGTTCACACCACAAATCAAGTTTTTCAGTAATTTTCAACAATAAAAATACCTGTGGCACTGCGCTGTGTCCCTGGATGTAGTGTACTCAAGCATTATCACAAACGCTACACATGCCACGTGAGCGCAATTGTAATCGAGGAGACAACACACCTTATGTGCTTATTTTAACATTTGTAGTAGTTCGGGACTCCCAACGTTATTTTCGGCAGGGCAGGGCATGAAAAGGCAAAGCATGGCAGAGGAAGGCACGGTAGGGTAAGGAAAGGCAGGGCTTGGTAACACTACACTTATCGTTAAACATGCCACGTGAGCGTAATTTTTAATCGAGATTTGCATTGTATCTCTAATACATAATTTTTTGCCATCACTTTCTACAACAGTGTCACTGATAATGCACTGAAGTAACATAATTTTGCAGAGATGCCATGTGAGGAAAAAAAGTGTAACACTTGATAACACCAAAATAGTCATATATTATTTAATTTTTCTACCACCAATTGTGACCATAAATCATTTTTCTCTGTCAGCATGTATCATTGACTGTATAACTTTAGTAAACCAGAATAGCTTCGTAGCGAGAGTCACTTTCACTTTCATTAGTGCATTGCGCACTGCTACTGTATGTCAATCGTCATTGTATCCATCAGTGTCATTACACATATTTACGCCATTTCCCGAAGTGTTCGCCTGTCCTCTGTGTGAGCAAAGGCAGAGTCGGGTGAGGAAGTTCAAGGCATGGCAGGACATGGTAGGGTAAGGGAAGACAATGCATGGCAGGGTAGGACAGGGAAAGATAGAGTAGGGTACAGAAAGGTAGAGTGGAGTAGGGAAAGGCAGAGTAGAATAGGAAGATGCAAGGTAGAGCAGTGAGATGCAGAGTTGAGTGGGAAAAGCCAAACAATGGCAGGGGAAGGTAAGTAGGTTATGGAATGGTAGAGTAGACTAGGGAGATGCAGGATATGGTAGAGAAAGTCGAGGGAGAAGAGGTAGATGCAAGGTTGGGAAAAGAGAAGGAGATCAGGAAACTCAAACAGGGAACGACATGGGAGTGTAGGGAAGGGCAGATTAGAGTAGAAAGATGCAGGAAAGGGTAGAGAGAGGTAGGGTAGGATAGAGAAAGGAAGGGTAGAATAGGGAGGTGCATGGTACGGTAAGGAGATGCAGGGTTGAGTAGGAAAAGCTAAAGCATGGCAGGGAAAGGCAGGACAGGATAAGGAAAGGTAGAGCAGAGTAAAGAGAAACAGGGTAGCAGGGTAGCATAGGGAAGTGCAGGGTAGAGTTGAAAGATGCAAGGTTGGATTGAGTATGGGAAGGCAGGGTAGAAGAGGGAGATAAAGGGTAGGGTATGGAGAGTGAGGGTAGGGTAGGGAAAGACGAGAGATGGCTGGAAGAGGTAGGGTAGGGCAAGGAAAAGCAAGGGAGTATACAGAAAGGCAGGGTCATGTGCTCCATTTATAGTAAATTTCCCTCTCCTTTAGCCCTGCAGTCAGAGTTGTGACCAGGGAATATGCAGCACAACCCAGGTGGTGGAACTTGCTTCCCACCTTGTTGGGCAGTGCTGGAAGGAGGGTATTTGAGTGATGCAGGAGACTATCCTCATTTGATGGTGTCAAGTGGTGGACAAATTACCTGGCGCAATACCTCTTGCAGCCTTGGAGGTATTCATATGACCCACTTTGCAACCATAATGAAGAGTTAGGTGGGAGTAATCGAGCACACAAAAAATAAAAAGAATTTTTTTTATGAGAGGAAGAAGGAACCAGAGGCTGAGCCCGCAAAACAGTTCCTTCCAAGAAAGATAAAAAGCAAAAGCAATACAAAAGAATGTCAAATTCAAGATCCGTTCATTTCGAAATGCCTGGGCACACTGCGTTTGAAAGACTTGAGATCATAGGAAGAAGGAAATACAGACAAAGGGAGACAGTTCCAGAGTTGACCTGTTGCATAAGTGAAGGATTGGGAGTAACGGTAAACTCTTGCATTAGAGAGTTGGACAGAAAAAGGATGAGAGTTTGTTGCTAGACAGGTGAGCACCCGTCGTAGAGGTGGAGGGATGCAAGCAGACAGTTCAGAGGAGCAGTAACCATTGAAGTAGCGATAAAAATGAGTTAAAGAGGCAACAGTGCAGCGAAGAGACGAAGGTTGAAGGGAGCCAGTAAGAGGAGGAGAGATGATGAGACAAAAAGCCTTTGACTCCACCATATTGAGAAGAGTTGTATGTACGGAGCCTTCCCACACATGACAGTTCTACCCTAAACATGGGCGAATAAAACCCGTGTATAAAGTCAACAACTGTGCGGGGGTAAAGAAGGCACGGAGTCGTCATAGCACACTTAATCTCTTGGAAGAAGATTTTACAAGAGATGGAATATAATCTTTCCAAGATAAGGCCTGAGTGAATGAAACCCCAAGCATGTTCAAGGATGATGCAGGATTAAGCTGGATGTTATTAAACATTAGTGGGTACTCGTACTCCTGTGGAAGATTTTGACGGGTTGATTGGTGTAAAAACTGTGACTTTGATGCATTAAAAACAACAAGCTTATATTTACCCCAGTCAGAGATACGAGCCAAGTCAGACATTAGTTGTGCCATAGCCTCATCCGTTGTTTGTTGAAGTAACTGCTGAGATAGACATTGCAGGAACCGAATGGAAAGGTGAAGGGTGGAATCATCAGCGTACGAGTGTATAGGGTTAGATATACTGCTGAGAAGATCATTGATGAATAATAGAGAGTTGGTGATAGGACAGAGCCCTGAGGAACACCACTGTTGAAAGATTTAGGAGAAGAACGATGGCCATCAACAACAGTAGCTATTGAACGACCAGATAGGAAGCTATAGAAGAAGGCACAGATAGAAGGATAGAAACCGTTAGAGGGCAGTTTGGAAATTAAAGATTTATGCCAGACTCGATTGAAAGCCTTTGAGATGTCAAGTGCAATGGCAAAGCTCTCGCCAAAGTCCCGAAAGGAGGATGACCAGGAGTCTGAAAGGTAGGTGAGAAGATCGCCAGTGGAGCGTCACTGACGGAACCCATACTGATGATCAGAAAGCTAGTTGTGATAAGAAAGATGCTTTAAAATTTTTCTGTTAAGAATTGACTCGAAAACTTTTGAGACACAAGATGTTAAAGCAATTGGTCGATAGTAAGAGGATTGGGAATGGTCACCCTTCTTTGGGACTGGCTGAGAGCAAAGTTCCAGCAAGAAGGAAAGGTACAAGTTGAAAGACAAAGGCGGAAGAGTTTACCTAGGCAGGGTGTAAGCACAGAAGCACAGTTCTTGAGGACAACAGGAAGGACTCCATCAGGCCCATATGCCTTGTTAGTATCGAGGCCAGTGATGGCAGAAAATACATCAGTTGAGGAAATTTTAATGACAATCATGAGGAAGTCAGAGGGGGGAAGTGATGGAGGAGAAAGTCTGAATGAAGAGATCTGCTTTATCAGTAGATGAAATAGCTACAGAGCCATCAGTGTAGAAAAGAGGAGGGAAGGATGATGAGGTAAAGTTGTTAGAAAAGGTTTTAGCAAGGTGCCAGAAGGAGCAGGAAGATTTCGAGATGGAGAGTTGAGAACATTTAGTAAGAATGAAATTATTTTAACCAGCGTGAAGAACAGACTTAGCACGATTCCGGGCAGAAACATAAAAACGATGTGATTCAGGGATGGGTTGGCTTCTGTACTCTTTATAGGCCCTCTCCTTGTTGCGGACAGCATTAAAACAAGCATGATTAAACCAAGGCTTTCTTGCATTAGTCAAGGGATATGAGAAAGGAATGAATGCTTCAGTGCCCAAGAGAATAACCTCCGTAATGCACAAGGCACACTCAGATGGCTCCTGGCCATGGAAGTAATAATCATTCCATGGAAAATCAAAGAAGTACTGCTTGAGAACTTCCCAATCCGCAGCTCCAAAGTGCCACAGACGACGTTTCTTTGGAAGGTTCACAGGCCGTACAGGAGCAAGAGGACAGGTTAAGGTATTTAGGTTATGATCGTAGGAGCCCAACAGAGAGAAAAGACTGACAGTGTAAGTAGAAGGATTAGTTGTATGGAAAAGGTCAAGTATGTTGGAGCTCTTTCCAAGGTGGTCAAGGACACAGATAGGGTGCTGTACAAGCCTCTCTAGGTCAAAGGGGAGGATCGGGGGTGACATGGAAAAGATGTAGGCTTGTTCACCAGGTGGATCAGTGAAAGGAAAGGAGAGCCAAAGGTGGTGGTGAACACTGAAATCTCCTAGAATGGAGATTTCAGAGAAAGGAGAAATGGACAGAATGTGTTCCATCGTAGAAGTAAGCTAGTTGACGAATTATTGATAGTAACTAGAATTAGGAGATAAGTAAACAGCGCCGATATATTTAGTCAGAGAATGACAGGAGAGCCGACGCAAGAGAGCAGAGAATTCAGAAGAATCAAGTTCAGGAACACGAGAGCAAGATAGGTTGTTCCATACATATATACAACAGTCACCTTTAGTTTTTAAATGAGTATAGAGAAAGTAGGAGGATACAGAAAAGAGTTTGCTGTCAGTTACCTCAGACAGCTGAGTCTCTGTTAAGAAGAGAAGGTGAGGTTTAGAAGAGGAGAGGCGGTGTTCAACAGAGAGAGTGTTAGAGGAAATGTTGCAGAAATGAAGAAGAAGTGAGTCAGACAGTGGTTCCAGGCATGTTAAATCATAACAGGGGGAGAGGGGAGGATGGTGGGTGCATTTATGGTCCACCCCCATGGGGAATCCAAGGCGTGGTTATACAGTAGTATGCCATTTTTTTTTTTTTTTTGAAAAGGTAGTGTAGTGCGTAGTGTGCATGTAGACTGATGTTGACAGTTAGAGAAACTTGTATTGAAGAGCATGCTGGCCTACTCTCTGTGTAACTGAAACACTGAAAAAGTTCTGCAAAGGGGGATGGTCAGGACCTAGTCCCAAGGGCTCGTGAAACGGGAGCTCCAGTTCTCCCTATCATCAGCTTTCCATCCACCTTGGGAGTACTGCCCTGCTCGACTGATGCTACAGTCTACTCCACTAGAATCCTGCCATCATCTGGAAGTTATGTCACAGCTGCACGAAAAGTTATATCACCCCTGCACGAAAAGTTATGTCACAGCTGCAACCTCGTTGCAGCCAAAGGGTTAAAATACAAAGAAACAAGTAATACAGCTGTCAGTATGATAATGAGCATATTATAATGGAGGATGAACTGTTGTTTTACAGTTTTAACCCTCTAGCTGCAGCGGTGTGTAAGCACTTGCCACTTTCTCTGAACAGGAAAATCTCCCAAATTGCTGACTTTCAGTGCAACATATCTCTGAAACTACACCACTTACAACAATCTGCAAAAGACCATAGTACCCAACAATCTGTCAACTTCCCAGTCTCTTATAAAATCTGCTTCCAAGAGGTTGGATGTGCTTCGCCAATTCCATACCTTCTTTACCCTTGCATAGTTCTTGACTATATACACTAATTTTATTTGCCCCTGTGTTGAATACAACTCTCATATGTGGGAAGGCTCCCCATATACAGCTCTTCTCAACAAGGTGGAGTCAAAAGCTTTTCGTCCCATTAACTCTCCTCCTCTTACTGGCTCCCTTCAGCCCCTGTCTCTTCACTGGGCTGTTGCTGCTTAAGTGGTCACTGGCCCTCTGAACTGGCTTGCATCCCTCTACCACTACGGCGGGCACGAAGCACCCGTCTAGCAACAAACTCTCTTCCCTTTTCTTTCCAACTCCCTAATGTAAGAGTTAGCCGTTACTCCTGGTCCTTCATGTATGCAACAGGTCATCTCTGGAACTGTCTCCCTCTGTCTAAATTTCCTACTGCCTATGATCTCCAGTCTTTCAACGCAATGTGTCCAAGCATCTCGAAATGAACGGATCTTGAATTTGGCTCTCTCTTATCTTGTTTTTATTTTGTCTTGAGGGGAACAAACTTGCGGGCTCCTGGCCTTTGGTTCTTTTTTCCTTGCATGAAAAGAAAGTGTCACCAAGGTTCTGGATGCAGGCATTGCAGAGCACACAAGCACTGAAGAGGAACCACTTCTGCAGTCGTGAGGCGGGTGCATCCCAACATATGAGCATGGTTGTGCCCTGCATAGGTGACACTAGCTGGCCTGCACACGCACGAGCCTCTGCCTGTGTCATGGCTATATTTAACCACCCAGTATATATGGTTACCTGTCTGTGTAATGGCTAACTAAATTCTATTGAGGTGGCGGGACCTGGCTGAGCAGAAGAGGACCTGGACAAGAATGACTTTTGATACATCGTAGTTTACCTCATGCGAACGAGTGGGAGACTGGAGGTGAAGCTCCCTGACATCAGCTGATGTACCTCAAACTTCGTGGGAACAAAATAATAGGTGGTAATTTCAAATAGTGGTGGAAATGTGAATGAGATACCTCTAATCACCAGCTGCACCTGACGAAACCTAGCCAGTATTGGACAGAAGCTCCCCAGCCGTTTAGGGTTTAGTGAATCGAAGAAGCTTCATAATGTTGGCAGTTACAACAAAATAACCATCAGTTCCCTTCAACACACCATCCATTCCTCCACCATCTAACTCCTACTTGGTTTTGCAGATATGTTAGTTATATATTTCAAACATCACCCAGAGTAGAATGATATCACAGTCTCTCTCTCAAGTCTGAAGTGATAGTTACTAGGAGAGTAAAATTACTAGTGACAACCAATAGTTCATACACTGCTCTGAGTTCCATATTTGAAATTTTTACATACACTGTGTGTAGCCAGTCACTGCTGCATATTGTGGCGCACACTTCCACAAGTCACTGGTTGGGCATTTACACCTTTCACACTGAACACATTCAAAAGCAGCTTCATTCAGGACTGGGCGATGCCCCAGCACGGGATTGATACTGTGTTCTCTTGAACAGCAATCCAAATTTCTAACACTTGATCTTCATCTACCCAAACTGAATCCATTGTCAAGGAAGCCACAATCGGTAAGGATGTACAATGCTTCCATGCCAGGGTGACTGCACATCAGCAAGGAAGGGTATGGGCGCAATGCTGATACTTGAGCATTTTCTTCATAATTATGGAAATCTAGGTTTTACTTCTACGTAAAAAATAATGAGGACTAAGTGAAAGAGGAGATAGGAGGAGGGGAAGCCATGAGGAATGACGAAGCTAGCACAATGAAATGGGAAGTGAATGATTTGCAGAGAATCAACAAAACACAGACGATGGAAATATAAAAGCAAACAGCTACCATAAAACAAAGGAACAAATAAAAAGACGAAATTGAGAGTGGGATATGTTTCATGGGTGACGGAAAAAGGCAAGGGCGGCATGACGAGCAACGAGAGAGAGAGAGAGAGAGAGAGAGAAAGAGAGAGGTATATACGGGTAACTGTAGGGAAATAAACAATTATTGGAGTGAAGCAGAGTGAAGAGAAGGGGAGAGAAATACAAGTCAGAGCAGAAACTGACGGAAGGTGAGGGTGTTGGCGGAAGCGCGTCATGTAAACTGGAGGAAAAGGGAGGCAAAAGAGAGGACTCAAACAGAGGGCAGGGCTGAAACAGTGAGGAAAACATTGAGAATCACTAGGGTGAACCTGAATTTAAAAAAAAAAAAAAAAAAAAAAAAACTGCAACCCCCCTACTGTTATTTTTTCAGACTGCACAAAATCTGTCACATCCTATCCACTGCAGTTCATGGTAAACAAGTGAGGTGTGTGTGTGTGTGTGTGTGTGTGTGTGTGTGTGTGTTATGTAAGTTCTGGGCTGCATCCACAAAACCGGGTTAAAACTCACTGGGCAAAACGAAATTGAGAGTGGGATATGTTTCATGGGTGACGGAAAAAGGCAAGGGCGGCATGACGAGCAACGAGAGAGAGAGAGAGAGAGAGAGAGAAAGAGAGAGGTATATACGGGTAACTGTAGGGAAATAAACAATTATTGGAGTGAAGCAGAGTGAAGAGAAGGGGAGAGAAATACAAGTCAGAGCAGAAACTGACGGAAGGTGAGGGTGTTGGCGGAAGCGCGTCATGTAAACTGGAGGAAAAGGGAGGCAAAAGAGAGGACTCAAACAGAGGGCAGGGCTGAAACAGTGAGGAAAACATTGAGAATCACTAGGGTGAACCTGAATTTAAAAAAAAAAAAAAAAAAAAAAAAACTGCAACCCCCCTACTGTTATTTTTTCAGACTGCACAAAATCTGTCACATCCTATCCACTGCAGTTCATGGTAAACAAGTGAGGTGTGTGTGTGTGTGTGTGTGTGTGTGTGTGTGTGTTATGTAAGTTCTGGGCTGCATCCACAAAACCGGGTTAAAACTCACTGGGCAAAACAACCCATCTTTTCATTTTTCTCCCTGTTCAAACAGCTTGAAGAGAAGATATAGGTTTTGACTAAAATCACTGTGTAATCGAGTTTGCTATTATCTTATCCATTTACGTCAATCTGGTCGTTTATTTTCTTTAGCACTGACAATATTTTTAGGTTAATTAAATATAACTTTATCACTATTAAGATGGTGTATGTGAACATTCATATAACTTAATCTTAAAAGTAAGACAAGATTACAAAAACTGGACTGTAAAGAAAATGAACTAAGTACATCTTTGTCAGCTTGTCTGGCTTGGCCCACATATCTGAATGAGTTAAAAGCAATCTTGCTGTTTTTAATGCATCAAAAACTCACGTTCTTATATCCTTCAACCCGTTAAAATCCAAAACAGGAATATCCTTTGATTATTAACAATATTCCTTGATAATGCTGTATATTTCATTCACTAGGGAGTTATCTTGGAAAGATTATATTACCTCTCTTGTAAAACCTGCATCCAAGATATTAGATATGCTAAGCAGACTCTGTGGGTTTTTACCTCAGCACGGTCGTTGACTTTATACACGAATTTTTTTCTCTACTATTTAGAGTACAACGCTCATGTGTGGGGAGGCACCCTACATACAGCTGTTCTCAGTAAGATGGAGTCAAAGGGTTCTCGTCTCACTGACTCTCCTCCTCTTACTGGTTCCCTTCAACCTCACTCTCTTCCCTGCACTGTTGCATCTTTATCTCTTTTCCATTGCTGCTTCAATGGTCACTGCTTCTCTGCACTGTCTGGTTGCATCCCTCCACCACTATGGCGGGCTCGTGGCACCCGTCCAGTAGTAAACTTTCATCACTTTTCTGTCCAACTTTCTATTGCAAGAGTTAACCGTTACTCCCAGTCCTTTTATGGAACAGGTCAGTCTGGAACTGTCTTCCTTTGTCTGAATTTCCAGCTCCCTGTGACCTCCAGTCTTTTAATCACAGTGTGTCCAGGCATCTCGAAATGAACTAACCTTGAGTTTGGCTCTGTTATTTTTTTTATTTTTTCTTGGTGGGAAGCTTTTGAGAGCCTTTCGCCCTTCGTTCCTTATACCATGCACAAAAAATACAATAATCACGCATTATTGCCATTTACATGATACGGCTCGCCGTAACAGTCGTTCCTATCGAACCTTGCTTTATTTCGATTCACTGACAAGAGTATAGTGTATATATCCCATACATAGATGAGATAGGAAGGGCACTGATGGTGTGATGTAGCGTACTGAAAAGGAGGAGGGAAGAGTTGCAATATGAGAGGTGATCGTGGTAAGAACGAGGAGTTTATACGTAGCTTAAGCCAAAAATATGGAATGTGGAGATCAGATAGAGGTCTTGTAACAGAGAGAGAGAGAGAGAGAGAGAGAGAGAGACGGACAAAAGAGAAATGGGGCGATGAAAATAGGAAGTAGGAGTCTAAGAACTGAAGACAAACGAGACAAAATGCACGAGACACTTGGATAGAAAAATGTAAATATAGGTAACAAATGGCGATGTGAAAGGAGGATGGGTATATAGAGGAGGTACATAACTTTGGGGAAACAATTGGGAAGTAATGAACAAATTAAGAACCTGGCAAACAGAAACTATAATACAAAACTTTGGTACACCTATAGCATGACGCCATTTTGATGAACAAGATAACTGAACAAACAGATGTGGCATTTATGGTTAATGCTAAGATCCAAAAGATATGGTTCTGCAGTTACTGTTTAACACCAGTATTAGGGACACAAACGTTTCACTTGTGGCACCTGGAGGCCAGACGACGCTTGCATCACTACTCTTATGCTACTCGTAACTCAAAAAAGTTTAAAACAATCTATCTATCTATCTGTCTATAGCCCGACGCCCTAATCCCGCAAAGGGTGGCCGCAGACAAAACGCCTCCAAGTCACTCTGTCACCCACCATTTGACTCCCCTCCCCCCAACTCACCCCCCCCCTCCCTCATATACCTCTCAACTCCATCCCTCCACCTCATCCTCGGTCTACCCCTCCCTCTCCCTCCCTCTACCTCACCTACATACACCCTCTTAGTCAGTCCTTCATTCTCCATCCTCTCCACATGTCCAAACCACCTCAGTGTATTTCTCCTAATCTTTTCAACCACATCCACATCTACCCCACAACGTTCCTTCACTTCTTCATTCGTCAACCTGTCCCTCCATGTCACTCCACATGCTCCTCTCAAGTAACTCATTTCCACTGCTCTCACTCTTGACTTGTTCCCCTCTTGCAAGGTCCACGCCTCGCTTCCATACGTCAGGGTAGGGATCACAATACCATCATGCAGTGACTTCTTAACTTCCATACTCACCTCCCTATTTCTCATCACTGCTTTCAGTTGTAAATTAAACTGTCCCCTATATGGAGTAGTAATCTACTTAGTACTTACTTAGAATATTTTATGGAAAAATACCCTTTTTCAAAGATTCACTTCATGATTATAGTGTTAAGTCCTCACCCCACACTGCCACAGGTTCCAACAGCAGTAGTACAGTACAGGAAGGACGTTGCCCAGTGAGTTGTTCTTCCTATGGTCAGCCTTTAGGTTTACAGTACACAAGATCAGTTGAGGCGAAAATAAACACTGGCTCCTTAAAGTTCACTGTCTTTATTTTCCAAGTAATTCCACTTAATTCTTTCCAACTTCACTGTTGTCACAAGCACTAGAGCTATACACACTTTACTAACTGCTATTACACTTAATGCTTAGCAACACTTCACAGTTATTACACTTAATACTTGACACCACTGTTTTCTCAACTCCCAGTGATATACAAACTTCAGTAACCCGTCACTGTTTGCCACTGTTTTCACAAATACATAATCTTGACTGACACTGCACTGAAGTACACTCAAAACTGACCTGACACTCGACTAAACTCGCTCTAGTCTCTCCCCATCTTCATATAAACTTGCATTGTTCGAGAATCATTTACTTCTCCACAATTCTGGTGCGTGCTGGTCTTGCATATCAACCGCTAGCAACAACAGTTACCAACTAGGAGACATCAGAATATGCCAGAGTTGTCTTACATTACATAACACTTAAAATCATTTACCATACGAACTTAAATTACATAGTTTAACAAGCAATCACTTAAATAAAACATAGAGCACAAAAATAAATACATAACTTATGAAACAACTACGCTCACAAACAGCAAGCAAACTGGCAACTCTGACTCATCCCAGAACCGGAACTAGCTACCGTACACGAAACGCTGAGAAGCTTCTTGAGCACCCAATTGGCAAATCTCACTTCTTAATAGTACTCCCTCCCTAGTTCTTTGTCATCCCGACAAAACTACACAGTATATACAAACACAAACCTTAATCTTAATAAAACATCTAACTATACACAAAATAATCCTTCAACTTATCAGGTCTTCTTCTACGCCGCTTCTGACAATGTCCTTGCTCCTCCGCACAGTCCACTCCTCCAGGAAGGTCTTGGTCCTCTTCTTGGTTCGCTTCTTCTCTTGGGAAACTGTCGCCATCCTCTTCTACTTCAACTCCTTGGTCCCCCTAAACATCCTCGGCTGCGGGTGAGCACACTTTCTTGGAGACGTCCCAGCTGAACTGTCCTGACCCACGGTACTGCCACAGACGATTCACGTATACCACCTTTGAGTGAGACTTCCTGCCTCCCCGAATCGATTACGTTACATCTGATAGGTCCAACACACTGTAAGACCCGTTCCATGTGCTCTGCAACTTCAGTGACTGTCCCTTCTTACGCTGAGGATTGTATAACCAAACTTGATCACCATCCTGGACGCTCACCTCATTTGCCTTGGCATCATACTTGCACTTCATCACCTCTCCTGAAAAATTAAGAGCTCCTCGCACTTGATGTACTTCACCCAGCCTTTCCTGAAGGTGTTTCACATAGCCAGTGCTGTCTGTAGGCAGCTCTTCACCAGGTGGTCTTCCCATTAACAAATTAATGGGTAAGCGTAACTCGTGGCCCAATATCAATTTTGCAGGAGTGTAGCCAGTAGACTCATGGGATGCAGACCGATATGCCATCAGAAACGCTGGTAATTTCTGGTCCCATTCTGTTTGTCCATCAACGCAGTACTTGGCCAATTCTTGCCCCAGGGTCTGGTTGAATTTCTCCACCATCCCATCTGACTATGGCCTTAAGGGGGTCGTCCAGGTCTTCTTGATCCCCAAGAGCTTGCAGCACTCACGGAACACAGCAGATTCGAAGTTTCTACCCTGGTCTGAATGTAGCTCTTGTGGCACCCCAAAACGACAGAAAAACTGATCAACCAACACCTGAGCAACTGTCGCAGCCTCTTGATCGGGGATGGCATAGGCTTCTGGCCACTTTGTGAAGTATTCCATGGTGACACATATATACTGGTTTCCTCTCTCAGTGAGTGGCAAAGGTCCAGCAATGTCCGCCGCGACTCCATTGGTGCACCCACTTGGTACAGCTGGAGAGGGGTGCAACCACGTTTCTTGAGTCCCTTCTTGTCACAGCACACATCACTGACCCAACACCGCTCTTCAACATCCTGATGCATGCCAATCCAGTAGAACCTCTGTCACAGCCAGCTTAAAATTTTCTTCACTCCCATGTGCCCACTAGTGATCTGGTTATGGAACTCATCCAAGATCTCGGACCTCATCTTCTTCAGAACCACCAGTTGCCAATACTTGTTGAGGCCATTGGCTGTCTCCCACTGATGATCCAGTAGTTCGTTGTTCAAGCGAAGAAGGTCCCACTGATTGCAGGAGTTCTTGGTCGCAGGGCTTAACCTGGAAACCCCCTCACAAAATGGTCACACTGCACTCCACTGCAGCCACTCCAGCACCGGTTGCAAATCTGAATCCTCCATCTGCATCTTCCTCAGGTCCTCATCATCTGATGCCAGCCCCATCACTACAGTACAGCAGCATTTCTTCCTGTGTTTCCCATTCCAACTACATTGCATGTAGTCTGTTCTTCTGTGTTCTCGAACACTATTCATCAAAGTTCTCCTGCATTTCTTCAGTGGTGGGCTTTCTGCAGCCTTCTTCTTATCATCCCAACCATTCTGACCTGCCAGTAACTCAATCCGTGCACGGTAAGCTTCCCAAGATACCCCACCATCAAATTCTTGAGGTTTCTTTTTAATTGGACCCCCACGATAGCCATGCACTTCACTGGTTTGGGTCCTAAAATCTGGGGCATCACAACCAAGTCCAAGACTTAAAACTTCTGTATTCTGTTTATTCAACCCCATAATGCTATCTTTAGATGCTTAGGATTCGTCAAGATTCACCGTACACTGTCCTTTCCTTTTGTATGCCCCCTGTACACTAACCTGAGCCTCAGCAGTGCAATATTTCTCTACAGCCTCAATTTTCTCTCTAATTATCTGTACTTGGTCAACTACATGCTCCAACTGGTTACCTACATGCAGTCTGCACTCCATCACTATGCCCTCACTAATCTTCAGCTGGTTGTCCACATGCTGTCTGCACTGTCACTATTTCCTCACTACCTGTCTTCAGCTGTTCGTCTACAAGCTGTTTACACTCTATCACATTAATTCTTGCCTCATACTTCTGCTGCCGTAGCTCAGCGCATACCTCCTCCTTCAATTGTTCCTGTTCTTCCTTCATTTCCCCAAAGAAAGCATCTAGCTGTCCTAACATTCTCAGCTGTAATTCTCTCTGTTACTCCTGTAGTGCCACCTAAAGCTGTTCATATCGTTCTTTCTGTTCTTCGTTCTGTGCCTGCAATTGTTCTTTTATTCCTTTCTTCTCTGCATGTAATTGTTCTTCAAGCTATTTCTGTCCTTCATTATTTGCTTGTAGTTGGACACATTGTGCTTGTAATTGGACACTTTGTGCTTGTAACTGTTCTTTAAATTCGTTTCTGAGCTCTTTCTGTTCTTCACTTAGTGTCTGTAATTGTTCTTGGAGTTGTTTCTGCCCTTCATTCTGTGCCTGTATTAGCTTTATGATTGTCGCCAGGGAAACTTCCTCCTCCTGCCCAGCTCGAGATCTTCTCTTCACACCTTGTGCTTCCATGTCGAAGGTTAGACTCACTGCAGCCCTGAAATAATAATCCCGCACTCCTGACACCAGTGTTATGTCCACACCCCACACTGCCACAGGCTCCAACAGCAGTAGTACAGTACAGGAAGGACGTAGCCCAGTGAGTTGTTCTTCCTAAGGTCAGCCTTTAGGTTTACAGTACACAAGATCAGCTGAGGCGAAAATAAACACTGGCTCCTTAAAGTTCACTGTCTTTATTTTCCAAGTAATTCCACTTAATTCTTTCCAACTTCACTGTTCTCACAAGCACTAGAGCTATACACACTTTACTAACTGCTATTACACTTAATGCTTAGCAACACTTCACAGTTATTACACTTAATACTTGACACCACTGTTTTCTCAACTCCCAGTGATATACAAACTTCAGTAACCCGTCATTGTTTGCCACTGTTTTCACAAATACATAATCTTGACTGACACTGCACTGAAGTACACTCAAAACCAACCTGACACCCGACTAAACTCGCTCTAGTCTCTCCCCATCTTCATATAAACTTGCATTGTTCGAGAATCATTTACTTCTCCACAATTCTGGTGCGTGCTGGTCTTGCATATCAACCGCTAGCAACAACAGTTACCAACTAGGAGACATCAGAATATGCCAGAGTTGTCTTACATTACATAACACTTAAAATCATTTACCATACGAACTTAAATTACATAGTTTAACAAGCAATCACTTAAATAAAACATTAGAAAGACAAAGAGCACAAAAATAAATACATAACTTATGAAACAACTACGCTCACAAACAGCAAGCAAACTGGCAACTCTGACTCATCCCAGAACCGGAACTAGCTACCGTACACGAAACGCTGAGAAGCTTCTTGAGCACCCAATTGGCAAATCTCACTTCTTAATAGTACTCCCTCCCTAGTTCTTTGTCATCCCGACAAAACTACACAGCATATACAAACACAAACCTTAATCTTAATAAAACATCTAACTATACACAAAATAATCCTTCAACTTATCAGGTCTTCTTCTACGTCGCTTCTGACGATGTCCTTGCTCCTCCGCACAGTCCACTCCTCCAGGAAGGTCTTGGTCCTCTTCTTGGTTCGCTTCTTCTCTTGGGAAACTGTCGCCATCCTCTTCTACTTCAGCTCCTTGGTCCCCCTAAACATCCTCGGCTGCCGGTGAGCACACTTCCTTGGAGACGTCCTAGCTGAACTGTCCTGACCCACGGTACTGCCACAGACGATTCACGTGTACCACCTTTGGGTGAGACTTCCTGCCTCCCCGAATCGATTACGTTACATCTGATAGGTCCAGCACAGTGTAGGACCCGTTCCATGTGCTCTGCAACTTCAGTGACTGTCCCTTCTTACGCTGAGGATTGTATAACCAAACTTGATCACCATCCTGGAAGCTCACCTCATTTGCTTTGGCATCATACTTGCACTTCATCACCTCTCCTGAAAAGTTAAGGGCTCCTCGCACTTGATGTACTTCACCCAGCCTTTCCTGAAGGTGTTTCACATAGCCAGTGCTGTCTGTAGGCAGCTCTTCACCAGGTGGTCTTCCCATTAACAAATTAATGGGTAAGCGTAACTCGTGGCCCAATATCAATTTTCCAGGAGTGTAGCCAGTAGACTCATGGGATGCAGACCGATATGCCATCAGAAACGCTGGTAATTTCTGGTCCCATTCTGTTTGTCCATCAACGCAGTACTTGGCCAATTCTTGTCCCAGGGTTTGGTTGAATTTCTCCACCATCCCATCTGACTGTGGCCTTAAGGGGGTCGTCCTGGTCTTCTTGATCCCCAAGAGCTTGCAGCACTCACGGAACACAGCAGACTCGAAGTTTCTACCCTGGTCTGAATGTAGCTCTTGTGGCACCCCAAAACGACAGAAAAACTGATCAACCAACACCTGAGCAACTGTCGCGGCCTCTTATTCGGGGATGGCATAGGCTTCTGGCCACTTTGTGAAGTAGTCCATGGTGACACATATATACTGGTTTCCTCTCTCAGTGAGTGGCAAAGGTCCAGCAATGTCCACTGCGACTCCATTGGTGCACCCACTTGGTACAGCTGGAGAGGGGCGCAACCACGTTTCTTGGGTCCCTTCTTGACACAGCACACATCACTGACCCAACACCGCTCTTCAACATCCTGATGCATGCTAATCCAGTAGAACCTCTGTCACAGCCAGCTTAAAATTTTCTTCACTCCCATGTGCCCACTAGTGATCTGGTTATGGAACTCATCCAAGAACTCAGACCTCATCTTCTTCAGAACCACCAGTTGCCAATACTTGTTGAGGCCATCGGCTGTCTCCCACTGATGCTCCAGTAGTTCGTTGTTCAAGCGAAGAAGGTCCCACTGATTGCAGGAGTTCTTGGTCGCAGGGCTTAACCTGGAAACCCCCTCACAAGATGGTCACACTGCACTCCACTGCAGCCACTCCAGCACCGGTTGCAAATCTGAATCCTCCATCTGCATCTTCCTCAGGTCCTCATCATCTGATGCCAGCCCCATCACTACAGTACAGCAGCATTTCTTCCTGTGTTTCCCATTCCAACTACATTGCATGTAGTCTGTTCTTCTGTGTTCTCGAACACTATTCATCAAAGTTCTCCTGCATTTCTTCAGTGGTGGGCTTTCTGCAGCCTTCTTCTTATCATCCCAACCATTCTGACCTGCAAGTAACTCAAACCATGCACGGTAAGCTTCCCAAGATACCCCACCATCAAATTCTTAAGGTTTCTTTTTAATTGGACCCCCACGATAGCCATGCACTTCACTGGTTTGGGTCCTAAAATCTGGGGCATCACAACCAAGTCCAAGACTTAAAACTTCTGAATTCTGTTTATTCAACCCCATAATGCTATCTTTAGATGCTTGGAATTCGCCAAGATTCACCATACACTGTCCTTTCCTTTTGTATGCCCCCTGTACACTAACCTGAGCCTCAGCAGTGCAATATTTCTCTACAGCCTCAATTTTCTCTCTAATTATCTGTACTTGGTCAACTACATGCTCCAACTGGTTACCTACATGCAGTCTGCACTCCATCACTATGCCCTCACTAATCTTCAGCTGATTGTCCACATGCTGTCTGCACTCTGTCACTATTTCCTCACTACCTGTCTTCAGCTGTTCGTCTACATGCTGTTTACACTCTTATCACATTAATTCTTGCCTCATATTTCTGCTGCCGTAGCTCAGCGCATACCTCCTCCTTCAATTGTTCCTGTTCTTCCTTCATTTCCCCAAAGAAAGCATCTAGCTGTCCTAACATTCTCAGCTGTAATTCTCTCTGTTACTCCTGTAGTGCCACCTAAAGCTGTTCATATCGTTCTTTCTGTTCTTCGTTCTGTGCCTGCAATTGTTCTTTTATTCCTTTCTTCTCTGCATGTAATTGTTCCTCAAGCTATTTCTGTCCTTCGTTATTTGCTTGTAGTTGGACACATTGTGCTTGTAATTGGACACTTTGTGCTTGTAACTGTTCTTTAAATTCGTTTCTGAGCTCTTTCTGTTCTTCACTTAGTGTCTGTAATTGTTCTTGGAGTTGTTTCTGCCCTTCATTCTGTGCCTGTATTAGCTTCATGATCGTCGCCAGGGAAACTTCCTCCTCCTGCCCAGCTCGAGATCTTGTCTTCACACCTTCTGCTTCCATGTCGAAGGTTTGACTCACTGCAGCCCTGAAATAATAATCCCACACTCCTGACACCAGTGTTATGTCCACACCCCACACTGCCACAGGCTCCAACAGCAGTAGTACAATACAGGAAGGACGTAGCCCTGTGAGTTGTTCTTCCTATGGTCAGCCTTTAGGTGTATAGTACACAAGATCAGCCAGGGCGAAAATAAACACTGGCTCCTTAAAGTTCACTGTCTTTATTTTCCAAGTAATTCCACTTAATTCTTTCCAACTTCACTGTTCTCACAAGCACTGGAGCTATACTCACTTTACTATTACACTTAATGCTTAGCAACACTTCACAGTTATTACATTTAATGCTTGGCACCACTGTTTTCTCAACTCCCAGTGATGTACAAACTTCAATAACCCGTCACTGTTTGCCACTGTTCTCACAAATATACAATCTTCACTGAGAGTGCACTGAAGTACACTCAAAACTGACCTGACACCCGACTAAACTTGCTCTAGTCTCTTCCCATCTTTATATAAACTTGCACTGTTCGAGAATCATCTACTTCTCCACAATTCTGGTGCGTGCTGGTCTTGCATATCAGCCCCTAGCAACAACAGTTACCAACTAGGAGACATCAGAACATGCCAGAGTTATCTTACATTACATAACACTCAAAATCATTTACCATACGAACTTAAATTACATAATTTAACAAGCAATCGCTTAAATAAAACATTATAAAGAAAAAGTGCACAAAAATAAACGCATAACTTACGAAACAACTTCGCTCACAAACAGCAAGCAAACTGGCAACTCTGACTCATACCAACCGGAACTAGCTACCGTACACGAAACGCAGAGAAGCTTCTCGAGCACCCAGCTGGCATATCTCACTTCTTAATAATAGGTTTGGTTGTTTGTT
This sequence comes from Coenobita brevimanus, assembly GCF_032717465.1. Taxonomy (NCBI): domain Eukaryota; kingdom Metazoa; phylum Arthropoda; class Malacostraca; order Decapoda; family Coenobitidae; genus Coenobita; species Coenobita brevimanus. The sequence continues at coordinate 18,977,194 of NC_137057.1, read as the reverse complement.
GACGGCCAGACAGTACAAACTGATGTTGTACCACCTTAGCACATAAAGATGATGACCACTATCAGAATATTTGCATTTAACACACACAACTTCTCTACATTGATTTTTTGCCAGGGGCAAACTCTTACTTCATTCATTATTACAACCTTGTTTGACCTTCAGTGTCATATATAATTATATTCGCCTTACCATTTTGTGGGGCGAGGAACATTTTTTGTTTTACACCCTGTCCTCTAATTTTGACTCCTTCATGGACTTCTAAGAAAACTAGATTTTGAAATGGCTTTTTTATGTCCTTTTTTGGCCATGAAGGCCAAAGTAACACAACCATAGATAAGATTGTTTGCACATTATGTGGGATTTAAGGAATGACTTTACCTAGAATGCCTCCCTCTATGGTTTTATGCTCCGAAATTTAATGCTGGCTTTTTTCCACCACTACTTGGCGTAAACTTATTGAGGAGGCCGGCAGACCGGCCTCCAATTACTCGATCCCATATTCCTTTCCCAAATTAATAACTGGAGCTACTAAACAAACGTCAACACATGAAACATGCTTACAAAGCAAGTATTCGGTTATTTAAATATCCTTTTTGTTTTCAGCAAATATTTTCATATCTTAAATTATCTGCATATAACAAAAACTATGGATTCAAACTAAGTGGAATTATTTGACCTCTGTAAAGCAATACTAAATAATGGCAACGATTATGAATGGTATCTGAATGAAACACAGCTAAAAAAAAGAATTACCATACTTTGTTTTCTATGAACTAATGCACGAAATGAATAAAATAAGAAAAAAGAAATGTGGATTTTTTGACCGTTAAGAAGCCAGGAGTTCCCTCAACCGAAGTCGCCTGACAACGGTCAGAATAAAGCACGTATATAAGGCCCTTCATTTAAAGGGACAGAATTAATCATAGTCAAAAATTTATACACTCTTTCTCTGATGAATATTAGTCTAAACACGACCAATATTAATTAAAATAATATAAGTCTCTTAGGAAAATAGGGTAAAATTAATACTCTAACTCACCAGTAATTATCTCCTTATATCCTAGCTAGTCCCCCCGATTTGGCCAAATCATAAAGGTTACATAGCTACATAGAGTCGGAATAACAGATAACGATAGGCGTGATGTCTCGGTCTGTTTGCCGTGGGCTTCTAAGCGTCCTTAGGTGCGTATTTTACAACGTGCAGCTTGAGCGAGCTTTTGGAACAAAATGCAAAAATGGTGAGTCTCTTCTTCCCTCATAGGATTCAGAGATGCCAATTATTTATTAATTACAGTTATCTAAAAACAGTTGAATTACTTTATGAAATATGCCGTACATGGCAAATCTAACTTATATTAATCTTAGTTTTAATTAAACTAAGGCCAAATATACCCTTTATCTATCTAAATACGTATTAAACACTTCCTCCGTTTTCTCGTGAGGGTGCGTCATCCTACCACGCAGGTGCAGTTAGGTCCATGGAAAATTCCTTAAGTATTTACATGTATTAACAATATAATTGTCCTCAAGGGTTAAATGCAGTAGCATTTTATTTATCAATAATAAGAATTATTAAACAGAACGTAATCTCTGGGTCATAAAACAGCTTGAATTAGTCATTAACACTTTCCAGGTTTTCCTCTGCTTTCAACAGGGCAACTATTTTTAAAGGTAAAGATCGCAACTGCTCTGAGGGAAAATATTTCCCACAGTTTTGAGGCTGGGCGAAAAATGATATGCTGTATCATGTAATGTGACCCTTAGCCAGGAGCTCTCTCATAGATCTCGAGAACCCTGTGCTGTGGCCCTTCTTGGTCGCGTTTCTTGACCTAATTGTTCTCCACCACTCACTGCCACCTGGGTAGCCGTTAATTCAAGGGACACCAATTTATCAGTAGTTTTTATATTAATATGTCCCCGATATTTAATTTTTACAAGTCTCAGCATGCCTTCTGAATCTGGATGTGTGAAGATGAATTTAGCTAATGGCCACTGGGATCTTGTTTTTTCTATTTTTACTAAGACCACATCTATGTTTATGAATGACTTATTGCTGGCAGCCTGAGCCCCATAAAATCTTTCTCTTAGGCTCAAAAGATAATATTCGCTCCAATGTCTACTCCAGGTGTCCAATACTGTTTTCAGACGTTGGTATCCCTCACGCGGATGCTGTCTTAGTTCTTTATTCTATTGTAGGATCATCTACTTCCTCCTGGATATTAACCCAAGGCACTGGATGGAGCTTTCTGCCATACAACATATGAGCCGGTGTCAATGCCACAATTGAAACGCTAGTATCATCCAGATAGGTTAAAGGTCTGCCATTAATCCTAGCCTCAGTTTCAGTCATCACTGTTCTCAGCCCCTCTCTAGTGATCTTAGTTCTGTGTAAGGTGTTCCTAAGGAGGTTCTTCACAATACCAATCATTTGTTCGGTAAATCTATTTTGCCATGGTGCTCTTGGAGCTATGAACTGCCAGGTACAATTTCGGATTCCCAGCGCCAAATTAACCTTTGGGTCATTCATTATATTTAAAAGTAGAGATGCTGCTTCAACGAGAGGCGGTGGCTGAATCGGTAGAGAGGCGGCCTCCAGTCCTGATGGACCCAGGTTCGAATCCTGGCTGGGGCAGGGAACAGTTTAAGGATTTGAATTTCATAAAAAAGCAGACTTTCCTGATCTACCAGATGACCCGCCGACATGTCATAAAAGTACCCCCACTAATACCAATACACCAGTCCTGTATGAGACAGCCCTAGCATGTATTCAATATGGACGGTGGGTGCTAGCGCCGAAGTGGTGACATGTAGAGGTGTATGGTATGTAGGAGGACTACTGGGCCTTGAGAGCAGGCTGTGAAGCCTATGCCCAGAGTCGGACAAATAAAAAAAAAAAAAAAAAAATGGTTCCGTTGTCATGTATTAATTTACTAGGACAAGACCTTCTAGCTGCAAATCTTCTAAATACGTTCAGGAATGCCTCTGAACTTAAATCTTCTGCCATTTCTAGATGGACTGTCCTTGTGTAGGTGCAAGTAAACAAACATATATACACCTTATGGGGAGTTCCCTCACCCACAACAGTTAGAGCCCCTGTGTAATCCACTCCGGTTACTTTGAAGGGCCGACTTACATTTACCCTATCCTTTGGTAAAGCAGGTGGTCCTGGATAGTCATATTGTCGTTGTTCATACCTGTTACATATATTGTAACTCTTGGGATATTACTTTACAACCTGTCTACCCTCAGGGATCCAATACCTTTCTCGGATTCGGACCAAACTCTGCAGCACACCTCCATAAGGAGTTTACTCATGGGCTTCCTTAATATTAACTGTACAAAATAATCATTCTTAGGTTGCAGTATAGGATGTCTAGTTTGGAGATGCAGATCAGCCTTTACTCCTCTCCCACGGCTGTCAGGACTCTACAGTATCATAATACAATACATAATAGCTGCCAACATACATAGGTAATCTAGAAGATTAAGTCAAAGTTACGGCTAGGGCCTGCAGGAAATATCATTTGCACAGTCCCACTGAGGAATGCCAGTCTGCGCCTCATGACACCTGATAGGAAAGCTACGACACACACACACACACACACACACACACACACACACACAGAGGCTTCTAGAAGGTTCAACAACTGTGTAGCCCACGTGACACAAATTCTCATATACCGTACAGAAGGAAACAGAAGAAGTCAAAAGGAGTTAGGAGGCTGGAGGAGAAAGGGCGAGAAGGGGGGCACGCTGGGTTATGAGAAGTTAGCAAGCATAAAACGCTCTTGCGTAATACACTCAGTGTTAATCTTGAGCTTTTCCTTTTGAAGAGAATAAACTACAGTCAACCCCAGACCCATCTGTATCTTCTCCTGTCGTCAACTACAAGTAAACTGAGTTTATCTCCTACAATTTAAATCACTGTCCACTACACCTCGGCTACGTCTACGATATAATCAATTACAGAGATGATATATGTATTATTTTATCACACCACTGCCATTTAAATAATACAGTACATCAGATCTGTAACTGATTATATCGTAGACGTAGCCGAGGTGTAGTGGACAGTGATTAAATTTGTAGGAGTTAAACTCAGTTTACTTGTAGTCGATGACAGAAGAAGAAAAAGATGAGTCTCGGGTTGATTGTAGTTTATTCTCTTCAAAAGGAAAAGCTCAAGATTAACACTGAGTGTATTACACAAGAGCTTTTATGCTTGCTAAATTCTCGGAGCCCAGTATGCGCCCCCTTCTTGCTCTCTCCTCCACCCTCCTAACTCCTCTGATTTCTTCTCCTGTTTCCTGCTGTATATGAGAATTTGTGTCACGTGGGCCACACGATTGTCGTCTAGAAGCCTGTGTGTGTGTGTGTGTGTGTGTGTGTGTGTGTGTGTGTGTGTGTGGTGGCTTTCCTATCAGGTGTCATGAGGCGCAGACTGGCATTCCTCAGAGGGAATGTTCAAACGATATTTCCTGCAGGCCCTAGCCATAACTTTGACTTAATCTTCTAGATTATCTATGTACGTTAGGAGTTATTATGTATTGTAGTATGATATTATTGAGTCCTGGTACATCTAATTAGACCCTTTCTGTCTAAGAACAATCCTAAATCTCATATCAGCTTATTACTGCTGCTAGTGCCTTGGCATGAAAGGTCAAACATCTCTGCGTAATATTTTTTTTGACGCTTTTTTCAGTCAATATTCCATGGGATCAAACTCCTCAAACCCCACTTACTTATTTAAAAAATTAATAGCTAATTCAGTAGTGTTAAGGAGTTGTCTTATTGTTGAAAATCTACTAATGTCAAACACATCTGGCTCAGGTAATACAGGATCCAAGTTTACAGTACTAACCTCAGCAATACTATACTGTTTCTGCTCAGGCCATTCCTTAGTAAGTAACCATTTAGAACCTTTAAACCACAAGTTATCATTGATCAGTCTCTTTACTGTCGAACCTCTCGAGAGCAGATCAGCTGGATTTTGTTTGGAGGATACATGCATAAATTTAAATTTGGAAGACAGTTCTTTAATAGTCTTCACTATATTGTGGACGAAAGGAATTTTACTGTCTTCCTTTCCAATCCAATAATGACAAATCACACTGTCAGTCCATATATAAAAATCCTCAAACTGAGTCTCAAGAGTAGTGGTTAAATACCTGGCCAATTTACAGTAGTTCCTACTTATATGGAAGCCAATTCCATTTGAGGTAGGGTTCTTCCTTTAATTGGTGCATAGCTGGATTTGGACATAGTTATCTTACTATCCTCTCCTGTTGCACAATAAGCTACTACTTCATATGCTTTTTGAGATGCATCACAAAATATATGTAAATGTGACTTCTCATTACTGTTTATCTTCCTGGGAATACATAGGCTTGATTCTTTTTTAAAACTCCTTTCTAATCTGTTCCCATTGTTCAACATATGTCTCACCTAATTCAGTGTCCCAGTCCAACTTTTCTCGCCAAGCCTCTTGCACTAAACATTTGCCCCTAATAACTATAGGACTGACCAATCTTAATGGGTCAACTAACATGGAGACCTGACTTCACAGGGACATCTTGGTGAATGTAAGATCAGAGAACTTAATTGTTTTTAAACCTATTTCATCAGCTCCGGTATCCCAGTTTAGACCCAACACATTTTGAATTTTAGGAATGTCAGTATTTGGATAGTCCTCTTGTATTCTATTCCTTAACCCACCACATCCCGGCAGATTTTTCACCAACGACCTCCCCCCCCCCCAATCCTGGAAGATTTTATTTATTAATTTTTTTTATAAAACCTCCACTTTTTATGAGAAACATCGAAAATTCAGAAAGAAAGTGCTCAGTTGAGTCTAGGAATACGGTAGAAGTAAGAGTACCTTTACCTTGTTACCGTGTTGTCTCAGGGCAGGCTCAAGAGAAAACTTTTCTATGAGAGGGGTAGCTATTTCAAACCATTCATAACTGGTTAGATATTTATTTATTTGGTACGAATTCATATGTTGTACAAGAGTATATTGGTTCTCAGACAATAATGTAGGCATTATAAGAGGTGTTCACTCACCAAAAACATCAACACATGGCACCTCCTTTTACAGCGTTACCGCTTCATCACTTCTGCTTGCTTCTTCCTCTGGCTTATTTCTACCTTTGTCCTCCAACCTCAGGAATCACTTTCGCCTTGAATTTCGTCATTGGAGAGACCGTGGTGCGACATGTCTTTACTGGCCAGGTTACTGCTAACAGATGGGTTGCTGAGAAAATGGCGTGCATGGGGGGGAGGGGGGTCAGGTGGGGCCATGCATTATCCCCGCCTGGTGTTGGGTAGAGGAAGGTCTCCCACATATGCCTACCAAAAATCACCTGTGAAACTTGAAAAATGTGAAAATAACGGACCTCACAGTTGCATAACGTATGGATACGTCATTGGGTGTCACTGTGACAAAACGCAGTGACTTATCCATATGTCGTCGGGATGTGGTGGGTTAAAAGCGGTGAATTTGTATTCCAGCTCTGTAACAGCAAATTTGCCTTCCCACATTCAGAATTGGCTACTTCATAAGCCTTCAGTGCTTCCATCTCTGTATCAGCAACACCTTGCAATTATCCATATAAAAAGCCTGGCCTATTTCTGGGCATTTGGCATTTCCAAAATGATGCTTCAAAGTGTTGCAAAGTTGGAAAGGACTAGCACATGAGCCAAAGAGCACCGACTGGAAACAGTAAGTTTTCAATGGACTATCCTGATTTTGAGGATCTTGAGGCCAGAGGAATTTTGTAAATTTCCTATCCTCCTCTTTCAATCGTATTCTGAGAAAAGTCTTACTAATGTCTGCTGTTTAAGCATAAGGTTTCTCTCTAAATCTTAGTCATACATTCCCTAACTTCTCTGTTAGTGTAGGTCCAGAGTATAAGCAATCGTTCAAGCTAGCTGATCCTTTGGACGCTTTACTACTACAACTGAAAACTATCTTAATGGGAGTAGTTACTGAATCCTTGCTTACAGCATGATGTTGTAAGTAATGTACTTCTTTGTTTAACAGGAAAGTCTACCTAGTCTACAAATTTATTCTTCAATTAATCTTTTATAATTTTATCATGTATGGTTAGATGTTCTGGTTTGTCTCTCAACTATCTTAAAAGAGAATTTAACTGAGCCTTAGCTGCTTGGTACCTTGTTGGTAACTCTGAATGGTTTAGTTTCCACTGTAATCCTACCCAATACTGTCCATCTCTAAATTCCACAGACTAGTTATACAAATTCAGAGCTATTTTATCACAGGGGTTCGTTCTTCAGAGTGTATCCCTACACTCTCTAGGTCCCACAGTTTGTGTACAGGTTCATTTTTTTCATCCAGCAAAACATTTATCTGAGTAGGTTCTAGTTCTGCACCTATTCTAGCCACCATCAATGACTGTGTGGGGGTAACAAAGACTGAGGCTACCAGTTTGGCCTCTCTTTAGCCTTCCTTGAAAAAGCCAACTGACCCATAATGTGGTTACCTCCTGGACTCTTGAACAACTATACTTTATTCTTGAAAGTCCTATGTAGGAATCTTCCACAGTAAATGGCACCAATTATCATTCTGATGGGACCCACAGTATCTGATTTCACATTCTGTTTTGCTAACCTTATCCCTGAGCTTTGTAGATGATCAGAGTTTTCCTTCAGTTCTTTTTTACATATACTTGTTTCCATATTATCCAGTACAGTTGCTGTTATACGGCATTTATAACTACCAAGTCGTATTACAGGTCTAACTAAATCAAAGGCCTGAGCTTCCTTAGTCTATCTATCTATCTATTGCCAGACGCCTCAATCCCGTTTGGGGTGGCCACAAACAAATCGCCTCCAAGTCGCCCTGTCCCCCGCCATTTCACTGCCCTGCTCCCAACTCACACCCCCCTCTCTCATATACCTCTCCACCCCATCCCTCCATCTCATCCTCGGCCTCCCCCTCCCTCTTTCCCCCTCCACCTCACTCACATACACTCTCTTCGTCAGTCTTTCATCCTCCATCCTCTCCACATGGCCAAACCACCTCAGTGTGTTCCTCATAACACTTCCTATCACATCCACATCCACACCACAACGCTCCTTTATATCCTTATTCGTCAGCCTGTCTCTCCATGTGACTCCACAGGCTCCTCTTAAATAACTCATTTCTACTGCTCTCACTCTTGACTTATGTCCTTCCAACAACGTCCAAGCTTCACTTCCGTACGTTAGAGTTGGTATCACAATACTGTCATGTAGTAACTTTTTCACTTCCATGCTCGCTTCCCTGTTTCTTATCACTGCTTTCAAAGAACCAGCAACCTTTCTTCCCTGCTGTACCCTTTCAAGTACTTCACCCTCCAAACCTCCATCCTTACTCATCACACTACCCAAGTACTTAAACGTACTCACATTTTCCAATTCCTCACCATCCAGCCTCACTGTACATTCATTGACTTCACGTCTCTCAAAGACCATCACTTTACTCTTCCCTACATTCACCTTTAGATTCCGTTTCTTACACACTCTCCCAAACTCATCCACCAAGCCTTGCAGCTCCCCTTCGTCTTCACTCAACAACACTGTATCATCTGCAAACAACAGTACAGGGAGTTTCCGAACACTATCCTCTCTCACCAGGGCCACTCCAACATCCACTACCCTACCTTGTACCTCTTTTATTACCCCATCCATGTACAGATTGAACAACCATGGAGACATGACACATCCCTGTTTCAACCCAACCCTCAAAGAGAAAAATTCACTTAGTTCCCCATCCGCACGCATTGCAGCCTTCGCACCATCGTACATACCCTTCACAGCATTCAACAACTTCCCATCTACTCCATGTATTCTTAACACTTTCCACAATCCTTGTCTATCCACCCTGTCATATGCTTTCTCCAAATCCATGAAGGCCGCATACAACTTCTTTCCCTTCTCTAGAAACTTTTCCACTAAAGATCTAAGAATGAATATCTGATCTACACAACCTCTTCCCTTCCTAAAGCCTCCCTGTTCTTCTCCAACTAATTTCTCTGTTCTTTCTCTAACTCTGTCAATAAGTATCCTACCATACACTTTTCCTATTATACTAAGAAGACAAATGCCCCTATGATTACCACACACTTCTTTTTCCCCTTTTCCTTTGTACAAGGGAATAATTATACCTGACTTCCAATCCTCTGGGACTCTACCTTCCTCCCAGGCCAATCTGCACATCTTCCACATCCATTCTACTACTATCTCTCCTCCATGCTTCAGCATTTCACCACACACTCCATCAATTCCTGGGGCTTTCCCCGATTTAATTTTCTTCATTGCTTCCACAACTTCTATCCTACTGATTTCTTCCTGTCTTCTCACCTCCCTCCTTCTCCCAGCCATTCCCCAGCCACTTATACTCGCATTACTTCCATCCTCTATGTTCAACAATTCCTTAAAGTGTTCTCTCCATCTGCTCACTTTTTCTCCCTTCTCCACTAGTAATCTACCATTTTTATCTTTCACTCCCCTGCTAACTTCACTTACACCCTGTCTTACTCTTTTCACCTCTTTCCAGAACATTTTCTTACAGTCCCTCCACTTTACACTCAAATTCCTTCCAAATTCCTCATCCACTTTCTTCTTACTCTCTCTTACTAATCTCTTCACCTCTCTCTTTTCTTCTACATATAACTCTTTCTTCCGCTTCTCAACTTCTTCCACGCCCCTATTTCTCATCCATTCATTGTATGCTTTCTTCTTTTGTGCCACAGCCTGTCTCACCTCTTCAGTCTACCACGCTGTTCCTTGCACCCCCCTCCGTCTTCTCTTCCTTCCACACACCACATCACATGCTGCACATATTTCTTCTGTAAATATCCTACACACACCTTCCACGTCTCCCATCTGCTCCAATTCATATTTGCCCAATCGTTCCTCCACTTCTTTCTTATACTCTGCCTTTATCTCATCCTCTTGTAACCTTTACACTCTCCCTGCAACTACTCCTTCCTCTCGTCTTTCCCTTCTTCTATTCCTCCATCTTACTTGAATTCTAATTCTGGCCACCACCAAGTAGTGGTCAGAAAGTCCACTCCCCCAGCCTCTATAAGCTCTTGCATCCATTACACATCTTTCCTTAGTACTGTAGGTAAAAACCCTGTAATGGCTAGATTTACTTTGCCAATAATAGGTAACTTTAATTTCTTCACAATGTCTGCAAAAATGAAAGTTTTCTTTTGCACCCGTATCAAAGAGAGTACATGCTAATATGCTTCTATTTTCAATCATTACCTTCACATCTGCAATTGGAACTGCAGCTGGCATTCTTGCTGGAGTATTTGCTTTCACAACTGTCATATTGACACGATTTTAGGAACTTCATACTTCATCATCCTTGGGCACAAAGCACTGTGATGACTGTTCCTATTGCATTTAAAACAAAAATTTTGATTGGTTTTACAGTCCGTGGAAATGTGTCCGGAATTCATGCAAATCATACAACATTCCAATTCCTGAAGCCTAACTGTTCTAGAAGCGTATTGAGGATAATGTTGACAAGATGCATTGGAATGTTGTTCACCACAAAACACACAGACCCTCCTGTCCTTCACCATGGAAATTTTTACCTCCTTATATTCATCAGCTTTTCTATTCCTTGTCCTTAATAATTTATCCCCGGAATATAAAGAACTAAGAAAAATACCTATCCCTTCATTTGGTACAGACGTAGCCATCCCTGACTTAGGTTTCCAATAGAGTAGGTTAGCAGTTTTTTTTTTCCTTATTTCAGCCATCTGTTTAATTTCAGCAGGCTTTACTCTTACTTGCAAATGTTTACCGAGTTGCATTAAGCCCTCCTCAATCTCCCCACAGAAGAAATAATCATTTGGGTACCTACCATACAAGGCATCCTTGGTTTTAGGTAGAAGCTTTAAGGACACAGTTCTAGAAAGCACTCAATCTGCTGCTTTAACATCTTCGCAAGTACCTAAAACCTTTAAATTACAATTCACTGCAATCCGACAATTTTGCAAAGAATCAAAATCATGTTTAGGTATGGGTACTTCAACTAGAGCCTTCAGTAATTGGGTAATGACCTACTCCCTGTCTTCATAAGCCTGTCTAAAGATAGTCAAAGCCGCCTCATAATTGTTTTCTTGCACAGGTAATTCCCTTATCAACTTGTAAGGCGTCCCTTTGACCTGTACTAACAGATATGAGAGTTTACTCACACTCGGGAGATCTGTTCTGTCATGGACTAAGTATTTAAACTGATCCCAAAAGAATTTCCAAGTTTGCACCCCATCATACTCTGGAAGCATAATTTGCGGTAGTGCACATGCGGTTGTATTAACCAATTTCGACTCAAACAGCTTCACAACTGCCATATATTCCTCTAATTTACTTTCAAATTTGGCAGTCTCCGACTCCAAAAGATCTTTATAATCGTCTTTCACTATTGCTGCTTCTAAATTAATGTAACTTTCTTCATACTTAGTATATCTGTCTTCTAGTATACTGTATTCATAAGACTACTTAGTTTCTCCTTTGTCTGAGGTATTTCATCTAACAATTGTCTACAATCATTTACGGCTCTCGTTACCCATCCTGCCTTACCACTGGATGACCTCTGTAACAAGGAATTAGACATTTGACTGATTTCTAATTTACTTGAATTACCATTAGTAACTATTAATAATTTTAAATTTTGAGGAGTGTAGGGATTGGAGTATGGTTTTAAACATATTTCCCTGTGTTGTTAAACCTTTTGGGTTATGTCTTTATCCCCACACTCAATTTCCAAAATAACCCAGATTTCCTGAAGCTCAGAACCAATTGGTATCGTAATATACCATAGGACCACCCAAAGCCTGTACAGCATAGAACTGTTCTTTCTTTAACTCAGTGTAATTTATACGTACCGTAACAAACTGGTGAACCATATGGCAGGTTTCTAGGTTCAAGAAGGGTTATGGTAACCAAGGATTTACATGAACCTTTAATGGCTCCTACCACAACCAAAACGTTTTCAACAATTTCATTAAGTTCCACATCTTCATAAATGTCATTTCCTCCCAGGAAAAGGATAGTACGATCATGCTTCCAGTCCAATATGACATTTAGACGCATTTCATAACAAAAGGACCTTGCCCTTCCACCAGGAGGCCTGTAGATATGTATTTCCGTGTCCGCTCATTCTATGGAATGTGGAAGAAAACTGTCCCACAAATCTGACTTTGAACTCGTTCAGTGCCTCTGATAAGTCTGTTATCCTCACTTGAGGCACCAAAATGTCAAAAATTTTATACACTCTTGCTCTGACGAGTGTTAGTCTAAACACCACCAATACTGAATTTAAATAATATAAGTCTCTTAGGAAATCAGGGTATAAATAATACTCTAATTCACCAGTAATTGTCTCCTTATATCCTAGCTAGTCCCCCCGATTTGGCCAAATCATAAAGGTTACTTAGCTAGATAAAGTTAGAATATCAGACGACGATGGGCGTGAGGTCTCAGTTTGTTTGCAGTGGGCTTCCAAGCGTCCTTAGGTGCGCATTTTACAACGTGCTTCTTGAACGAGCTTTTGGAACAGGGTGCAAAAATGGCGAGTCTCTTCTTCCCTCATAGGATTTAGAGATGCTACCTATTTATTACAGTTATCTAAATACAGTTGAATTACTTCATGAAATACACGGGGAAAATCTAACTTAATTTAATCTTAGTTTCAATTAAACTAAGGCCAAATATTCCCTTTGTCTAGGTAAATATGTAATAAACACTTCCTCCGTTTTCTCGTGAGGGTACGTCATCCTACCACGCAGGCGCAGTTAGGTCCACAGAAAATCCCTAAGTATTTACATGTATTTACAATATAGTTGTCCATAAGTGTTAAACGCAGTAGCATTTTATTTATTAATAATAAGAATTATTAAACAGAACATAGTCTCTGGGTTATAAAACTGCTTGAATTAGTCATTAATGCTCTCCGAGTTCTCTGCTTTCAACAGGGACAAGTATTTTAAAAGGTAAAGAGTGCAACTGCTCTGGGGGAAAATATTTCCCACAGGAATGTTTAATTCTCAAAGTTCCGATAACAACAAAGATAACGATTTTCAGAAACACGAAAAAGATGCAACAAAAAAATTGCTGAAAATGTTCGTTCACTATAGTAGACATTCAGTCATTAGCCACGCCACCAAACACTAACAACAGGTATAAAAATGGACCACAGAATAAAAGTGAGCACAATTTTTTTTTTTTTTTCAAAATGTGCCTAAGCACCTGCACAATGATTTAAAAATACAGTATAGACAAAAAATATGAAAAAGTCTGAGACAACAGTCCAAAAAAGGCAAAACACACACACACACAGGATATATATATGTATAGTGGATCGAGAAAAAGTGTGCCAGAGATCGAAAAATTATTATAAAAATTCTGGTGGTAGGTGGTGGCGGCCATGAGCCACTCGTATGATGCAGTGCTGCTTGCTTCTTCCATCACCGTTGTTATTCTTTTTCTGAGTCTATTCTTCTTTTTTCCTATTTCTTCGATTTTTCCTCTCACCTTTCAATGTTTGTCTTCCTTGTTCAGAATCCTTTACCCTGAGTGACAAGTCCAATGGTCTACTCTAAGAGAGGAAACCATTTACAGAGCTGGGTAGTAACCATATAACCAACCCATAACTGTTCTGTGTCAGCAAGTGGTTTGGCAGAGGGTTAGTGCCTCTCCCCGTAAAACAACTAACTCAAAGATAAACGGCCACCTCTTTCGATATTATGGCATCTGGCTGGATGGATGGATGGAATTTAGCAAAATTCTTTATCGACATGACCTCAACACTCAGTTCACAATTTAAAAAAAAAAAACATTAACTGATGACCATAAGAAATATAATAGCCTCCTTCGCGATTCGTCAAGGGAGGTGTGTTTTCTGCCTAATGATATTACAGAATGTCCTAAAGGGCTCTATAGTGACCAGACGCCTTAATCTCGTAAGAGCTGGCTACAATCAGATAACCTCCACATCGCCCCGTTCTCTGCCATTTCGCTACCCCCCCCCCCAGCTTACAACCCACTCAATCATATGCCTTTCGACTCCATCTCTCTATCTCACCCTCGGTCTCCCCATCCTTCTCATCCCTCCACCTTACTCATATACACTCTCTGTTTTAGTCTTTTACTCTCTATCATCTCCACATTGCCAAACTACTTCCTAACTCTATCACACCCACATCCACACAACAACAACGCCCCTCCATTTCCTCATTTGCCAGTCGGTCTTTCCATGTAACTCTACATTTTCCTCTCAAATATCTCATTTCTGCTGCTGTCACTCTTGACTTGTGCCCTTCCAACAAGGTCCAAGCTTCGCTTCCATACATTAGAGGGGTGATCATAGTTCTCTCATGCAGCGACTTTTTTTTTTTTTTTTTTTGCTTCCATTCTCACTTCTCTATTTCTTATCACTGCTTTCAGCTACCCAGCAACCTTTCCTCCCTGTTGTATCCTTTCGAGCACTTCATCTTCCAAACTTCCATCCTTACTATCCACACTACTCAAGTACTTAAATGCTCTCACATTTTCAATTTCCTAACTATCAAGCCTTACTGTGCATTCAGGCACTTCATTATTCTCGAAGACCACAACTTTACTCTTTCCTACAGCCACCATTATATTCCGTTTCTTTCATACTCTCCGAACACATCCACCTAGCGTTGCATTTTTCTTCTTCACATAACATTTTAGTATCATCTGCAAACAACAGAACAGGAAGTTTCCAAAAGCTGCCCTCTCTTATTAGAGCCGCTCCAACATCTACATCCCTTCGTTGTATCTCTTTTATAACTCCATCCATATACTGTACAAATTGAACAACCATGGAGACGTGACACACCCCTATCTCAAAATAACATTCAGATAGAAATTTATTGGTGTTGACCATTCACACGCACTGCAACCCTAGCGCCTTGATACATACTCTTCACGACAGTCAACAGCTTTCCATTCACTCCATTCACTTTTAATATTTTCCAAATTCCTTGTCATATGAATTCTCCAAAAACATGAAGGCCGCATTCAACTTCTTTCCCCTCACAAGAACCTTTTCCACTAAACACTTGCAGATGAATATCTGATCTACACAACCTTTTCCTTTCCTGAAACCCCCCCCCCTCCCTCCTCTCCTTCTCCAGCTAATCCTTTGATATTTCCCTAACTCTATCAATAAGAGTCCTACCATATAATTTTCCGACTAACCTAAGAAGACAAATTCCCCTATGATTTGCCACACACTTCGTTTTCCTCTTTTCCTTTGTACATGGGAATAATTACTCGTGTAGCTGACTTCCAGTCCTCAAGGGCTCTACCTTCTTCATAGGCCAGTTTGCCTGTCTTCCGTAACCATTGTACTACTTTTAAATCTCCCCCACGTGCTTCAGCAGTTCACCACACGCTCCATCAATTCGCCTGCAATCCCGACTTTGATTTTCTTCATTGCTTCCACTACTTTCATCCTACTGATCTCTTCTTCCCTTATCATCCTTCTCCCAGCTTTTCACCAGCAAATTGTACCGACGTTACTTTTATTATCCATGTTTAAAAATCCCATTGTGTGTGTGTGTGTGTGTGTGTGTGTGTGTGTGTGTGTGTGTGTGTGTGTGTGTGGGTGGGTGGGTGGGTGGGTGGGTGGGTGTGTGTGTGTGTGTGTGTGTGTGTGTGTGTGTGTGTGTGTGTGTGTGTGTGTGTGTGTGCGTGTGTGTGTGTTGGTATTATTTTTCCTATCAACGCTCCTTACCACAGCCTCACGCCTATATTTATGGTTCGACTCACCTGAAAATTATTCCCTATGAAACTAGGTGGAGCGCTAGGGACATTTTTCTTAATCTCGATCAAAGCCGTTAAAAGAATTATATTAGCCTAAAAACTGTGCAAAAACACATCAGTAACCACCAGAAGGTGGGCACAAAATTACTTGACACCTAGAAACCACCATAGAAAGGCACGTGTTCTGTTCGCCTCTGAACGTGGTTGTAGTACGGACCGATTTTAATTTGAATCTGTCTAATAGTCTGTTGTTCTATGATTCATTCATGTGATGTGGCTTACAAATGCAAGCCTACATATACTGTATGCATGCACACAATAAGAAACAATTTTCAGGAAATGCCATACATCCTACTGCGGATATTGACTGTCTAGTTTATAGTCATCATCCGTTTATCAATCAACTCAGACCCACCTGAGACGGGAGGACGGTGAAGAGAGCAGCGTTGCCAAGCGTCCATGTGATGTTGGGGTGAGGTCTCGACCCCGCCACCACACAGGCCAGCTGGTACTCGGCCCCCACCCTCAGGTGCCTTGGGGGCGCCTCAAGCCTCGCCACCAGCGGACGCACTGGCGGGTTGAGGTAGCGGAAATGCAATTGAATGAATACAAAGGGAAATCCTGACGTTATTTCATGTGTTCATAGAGTTATGCAATCTGAGTAAGGTTTCTGATGACATCTGTTGCTCTGTCACTAGACAAGTCAACCCATTACATTTAATTTGATGTGTCATGTACAGAACAACTATGATCCACTGCCTCACCCCTCTCCTCTCCATATTAATACATAAAATCATTATTTTTTTGTTCCGTCACTCATATATGTAGCCCCTTCCATCACAATTATGCATCCATACAATTTCCTAGCCACTCTTCCCCCAGAACAACCACTAGTTCTCCACACACACACACACACACACACACACACACACACACACACACACACACACACATACATTTCTAAGCCAGAAAAACAAGTTCAAAATTACATCCGTTTCATTTGCTTACTGAGCAAGTCACCATCGCTAGACTAGCACTGTATTAATGCCAGGCCATCCCATCTGGTGCTTGTTGCATTAATCCTATTCGTTTTTGCCTAATTATATTCGATCCCATGAGAAAATTGTGATACGGTGAGCTGGTTCCAGGATAATCATCCTCTCTCTCTCTCTCTCTCTCTCTCTCTCTCTCTCTCTCTCCCTCTCCCTCTCTCTCTCTCTCTCTCTCTCTCTCTCTCTCTCTCCATACACAACTATCTCCTTCCTGTGCAGGTATGCTTCGCAGCACGGCTTTACTGGTTGCTTATTTACTCTCATATATTTTCTTATATAAATTAATTCCCATATGAATATATTATCTATCTATTTATCTATCTGTCCATCTATCTATCTATCTATCTATATCTATAGATAGATAGGTAGATAGATAGTTAGGTAGATATAGATATAGTTATAGATATAAATATAGATAGATAGATTGATCAGAAGGAAAACAAATTATATAGAATAATTATTCCATACACCACATTGCAGGTGTCCTCCATTCATAAAAAAATCTGTAACAACTGGACTTGAACCGCTGTTGGTTGAAGTTTGGGGGAACGAATTCCAAAGGGAAGCGGATCATGGATTAAAGGAATTATTAGCAGGGCTTCTGGAATATGGCAATAGGACAATTAAGTCATGAGCGCTAATGGATGCCTGTGTAGCACGAGGGAAAGCGTGGAGGGATTTCACAACGGATGCATCTTTTCCTGAGTATTTGCCGTCAAAGTATCTCTGAAACAATGCAAGGGAAGCAACATTCTTTCTTAATTGTAGAGGAGGAAACATTTGTAATAGTAGGGTTATTAATCATTCCTATAGCCTTGTTCTGAATTTTGTCCATTTGTTTTAGTGAAACCTCTCCACATCCACTCCATAAAAGTGAGCAATATTTCAGCTAAGAGTGCACATGACACTTGTAAATTACAGCTAACTTCGTCAGTGACGAAGTTTCGGATTCTGTACAATATTCTTTTTTTTTTTTTTTTTTTTTTTTTTTCAAGTGATCTAACATGAGAGATCTGCCTGTAGGTAGTGTTAAGCGAAATACCAAGAATATCAATACTCTGAGAGATAGAAATACTGGTAGCACTGAAGGTAATATAGGAATCAGGTAATATCTGCTTATCAAAATACAGACAAGATACGTAAAATCCATCCTAGACAATTTACCTACCAACAAAGCTCCAGGCCCATATGGAATTCCGCCAATTGTTTTGAAAAAGTGTTCCCCTGAACTTGCCTCTGTTCAAGCTAAATTATTTAGACTATGCATACGTACTTCTTTATTCCCAAATTCATGGAAAGAAGCCAATATTCACCCAATTCCGAAGAATGGAAGTTCGTCTGACCCCTCCAATTACAGACCAATAGCTGCCA
Organism: Coenobita brevimanus; assembly: GCF_032717465.1. NCBI lineage: Eukaryota > Metazoa > Arthropoda > Malacostraca > Decapoda > Coenobitidae > Coenobita > Coenobita brevimanus. The sequence goes on along the minus strand of NC_137057.1, from coordinate 18,958,958 downwards.
CATCTTCTCTTGGTAAGGTATTTGAAACTTTAATTAACAAGTACATTGTTAAACATCTTGAATCCAACAACTTATTTAGTGATAGACAATATGGTTTTCGCCACGAAAGATCCACCATTGACATACTCAATCTCCTAACTCATACCATCCATCTATCAATTGATCTACATGGAGGAACTCATGCAGTAGCTCGATATTTCTAAAGCTTTCGACAGAGTATGGCATCGTTCCCTGCTGTCCAGACTCCCTTGTTATGAACTAACGTCTTTTGTTCCTTTGATTTCTTCATATCTTAGTGACAGGAAAATAAGAGTAAAAGTAGATGATGTATATTCCAATTTCCACTTACTTAACGCCGGCGTGCCGCAGGGATCAGTTCTGGTGCCAACCCTATTCTTGGTTCATATTAATGATCTCTTATGTGTCACCCACAATCCCATTCACTCATATGCAGATGACTCAACACTACATAGTTCATTCACACTCAGACACCCATTTACAAAGTTTAGTATCTCTACCTCTCAACTCAGTACAGCCATCTCCATAAGTCAAGATCTATCTACGATCAGTGAATGGGGACAAAACAACCTTGTCTTCTTTAATGCTAGTAAAACTAAATATATACAGTTTACTAATAGACAGATATTGCCAGATTCGTACATTACCTTCAGTGCTACTAATATTCCTATCTCCAAAAGTATTGAAATTCTTGGCATCTCACTTAACAATGCCCTCAGCTAGGCCTCTCATGTCCCATCACTTGCTAAAACCGCCTCAAAGAAACTTGGATTATTGTACAGAGTCCGTAACTTCTTCGCTGATGAGCAGTTAGCTATAATTTATAAGAGTCACGTGTGCTCTCAGCTTGAATATTGCTCACCCATGTGGAATGGTTGTGGAGAGGTTGCATTAAAACAACTAGACAAAATTCAGAACACAGCTGTTAGAATCATTAACAACCCTGCCATTACAAATAAACTACCTCCCCTGCAAGTAATAGGGAATGTTGCCTCCCTTGCATTATTTTACAGATTTTTTTTGGCGAATGCTCAAACGAAGTTGCGTCCATGGTGCCACCTCTCCATGCCTTCCCTTGTGCTACACGGGCATCTGGTAGCGCTCATGACTGGAATGTCACTCAGCCATATTGCAGAACTTCTGCCTATCAGAATTCTTTCATTCCCTGAACTGCATCTCTCTGGAACTCGCTTCCCCAGAGTTGTTTCCCTCCAAATTTTAACCCGCAGCTGTTCAAGTCTAACTGTTACAGATATTTTATGTACAGAGGTCACCAGTAATCAGGTGTATGGATTATTTTTTTATTCATTTGTTTTTCCTTCCTCTGTTCTGTTACTTAAAAAAAAAAAAAAAAAAAAAAAAAGAGATATATTTGGTTTTTCTAGCATTAAATGAGACAATGTTATTTTGTCTCCATTCAGTGATCTTAGATAAGTCTTGATCTATGGAGATTGTTGCACAGAGTTAGGAGTTAGAGACAATCAAACGGTGTGAACGGGTGGTTAAGAGCAATGGAACTGTGAAGTGTTGAACCATCGGCATGTAAGTGAATGGGATTATGTGAGACAGACAAGAGTTCATTGATATGAAGGAGTAACAGGGTTGGTCCCATGGCTGATCTTTGCGTGGCACACCGGCATTACTTGAGTGTAAATTGGAATATACATCATATACATTTTGTCTTCCCTTTCTGTCGTTGAGATACGAGGAAATCAGTAGAACAAAAGATGATATGCCATAGCAAGGGAGAATGGACAGCAGGTTAGTGTGCCACACTCTGTTAGAAGCTTTAGCAATATCAAAGGCTACTGCATGGGTTTCTCCATGTTGGTCAACTGACTGATGGATTGTATGAGTAATGAGACAGTGTATTATTGGTGGATCTATCCTGGAAAAAAAACATACTGACTGCCAATAACTAAGTTGTTGGATTCAAGATGTTTAACAATGTGCATACTAATAACAGTCTCAAATACTTTACGAAAACAATATGTGATAGCTATGGGTCTATAATGAGAAGGACCAGAGAAACTTCCTTTCTTTGAAACTGGGCCAATAAGGGTCATTTACAGTTCTTTCATCTTCCATGGTTTCTCATGATCCTACTATGCAAATCACATTAAATTCCTGTAATAGAAGTCAATGTTCCTAGAAGCTTCCTGTTGTGGTAGTTGTTGGACCAAATATAAGTCAGTTTGTTGCCTTATGGTCTAATCTATTTCTTTCTGGGAGTATCTATTGTTGGCAAGGATCTGGAAAGCTGTCATTAATCCAGCAGTCAAAGAGGGGCATTGTGCAAAAAGCTCTGTTGATAAAGCAGTTGATTAACCTAAATCGCTGTTTTTCAGGAAACTTGTTTGCACCATTTAGACAAAATCCCAAGCGGCAAGCCTTCATGGAGGAGTTGGTCCTTCGCTGAAACTCCATCTCATGTGTGAAGTTGAGAAAAAATGCATAACTGGAGATATTTAAATGAGGACAAGCTGTATATGTGTGTGTCTTTGTGCATCTGTTCATTTCTTTAACGATAACGGTAATTGATATCAACCTAACTGTTTCTGCATAAGGTTGAGGGAAGTCCAGGTAGTGTCAGAAAGATACAAAAAAAAAAAAAAAAAGTGAAATCACATTCGACATAACAGCGCAAAATTGTCGGAAATCGTGACAAGGGAAAATGTCAGTCTGTACATTTGTTCGTTTCTGTCAAGAGAACAGTAACAGATATCGACCTAATTCTTTTTGCATTAGGCCTGGGTAATTCCAGGGAGTGTTAGAAAAACACGAAACAAAAATGTTGGCCATCGCGCGCGACGCGACAGCGCTAAGTTGCCGGAAATCGCAACACATAAGAAGGTGCGAAAATCATTTCTTCGTCAGTTTGGTCAGAAGTAGTCATTGTGGGTTCAATAGCAGTATGGAAGCAAACATAATGGTATGTGTGAAAATTTTGTGATGGAATGGCTATTAGTTAGTCTCGCAATTTTTTGGCAGGCAAGCACTAGTTTATCATATGAAGAATGCCCTCCTCGTTTTGGCACTGATGATGTCGTCCACATACCTTGCATATATATATATATATATATATATATATATATATATATAAGGCGTTATCTCAGGGTGTTGTGAGAATATTCTCCCTTCAACTGAGCCCATGTCAAGTTGGCAAAGAGGACTCCCAGTGAGGAAACCCATGTCATCCCAGTCATTTCCTTGATACATGTTACCGTCTGGCCTACAGAATGTGCTTCTTTGGTGCAAGCTTGTCTTATTCGCCAAAACGGTGAGATCATGGGAACCCCTAAGCTCCCCCTCATCAAAGGACTCTGCAAGAATGAATGTGTCTTTAGGAACGTTAAAGCCCATAAGCATGGTTTCACCCTTCGCCCTGTAATCAGCCAGATTCCATCTTTCACTGACAGGCTAGCTAAACGTCTTAGTGACTTGATTTCATCACACAAATCGGCGTCCTACAGCTTGAAGTCAACAGAAGAATTCCTCGACAAAGTGATGAATCGCGACCTTCAGATATTATTGCATCAAAGGACACTGAGTCTCTCATCACTTATGTTCCAGTGGATAATGTCATCGACTTGACATATGAGAAAATGCTTCACTCAGAAGGAGACCCTCTCCCCATTCCCGGGGTTCACTAAGTATCCTACAACAAGTTTGCAACAAAGAAACACCAATCTATGGCCTAGACGGGAATATGTATTTGAAAATTGATGGTGCTGTCATGGGTTCCCCACTGGGTATCTTCTTTGCTAGCTTTACATGGGCTCAGTTGAATAGAGAATATTATCACGGCACCCTGAGCTCAAGCCTTGTATGCATGCAAGGTATGTGGATGACATCTTGATTAGTGCTAACACCGAGGAGGACATTCTTCATGTGATAGTATCAAGCAAATATCTTCCCTCAGCTTCTTATGGAATGGAAGTAAACAACAAACTCCCCTTCCTTGACTTTGTAGCTTCACGGAGAGACCAAGTCCTCCACTGGAGTAGATATGAAAGGTAGCCGCATGTGATCCTGTCCAAATGGTGCAAGTGAAATTCCTGAAACATAACAATGCATCTGAATCAACTGTTTTATCAACTGAGCTTTTACACACTGTCCCTCTTGGACTACCACCAACACATACTAAGAGAGAGACTCTCACATCCTTTTCAAAAACGGATACCCAAAGAAAAAATGCATAAGATAATAAAACGGCGAATGGACAAATTTATGGCCCAACAGCCACCCCAGCAAGAAACTTCTCGGAACACTAACCTATATTACAGGAACTTTATTTCAGTTGCATACTACAATGATGAGAAGGCCCTGAAGAATATAATACATAATATCAAACTTACTGAGCCTAATGCACAACTGAAGCTGATCATCTGTTACAAAACAAGACGAACTTCCAACCTTATTATGAGAAACAGCTGTCTCCCACCTGCAAGTCCTCTTCAGGATGAACCTAGCAGTGGCATATATAGGTCCATGGAAAGAAGGGGGCTACAGGGGTGAATCCAGGATTTTTTAAAGGGGGGAGGGGAGGAGGCGAGCGAAGCGAGCCTCTACATCTGGTGGGTCTGGGGGCATTGTAATCCCCTCCAGGAAATTTTTTGAAATTCAAGGATTTTAGGGGCATTTTGAGGCCTCAGGAGGGATATATTGCACTAATATAATATTCACAGGCAAAACAATATAAAGAAGCTTATGTATCTTGCTAAAGCAAAAACGATCCGTTTGAAAAATATTTAATTAGGGAATTCTACAGTACCCAGTATGTATAAAAAAAAATGCTTCATCATAATATAGAATTGCTGATTCCTTCTTTCCTTGGAGTTGCAGTGCTCATTTTTATATGAAATATTTAAAAAATTAAAGTAAAACTTGCATTAATGACTTAGAGAGAGAGAGAGAGAGAGAGAGAGAGAGAGAGATTACTCACTTCTCCTAAAAAATGCAGGCTGTTAGTTACAACCATCATTTTATAACAATCGATAACGGAAATTTATAGTTTCTGTACCAAAAGATAACGACCAAGGACCGGACAAAGGACATGGTACGGATCGCGACGTGGAATGTAAGGGGTGGAAATGATGAGGTGAGAGAGACTGTCCAGGTGCTTGAGGGTGCGCAAGTGGATGTATGTAGATTAACTGAAACTAAATGGTGAGGAGAGAGTGTGTGACAATGGAAGTATGGATGGGGTATATGTGCAGGAGTAGGAAAGAATGAGAGGGCAAAAGAAGGAGTATGTATTGTTGTGAGTAAAAGATCGAAGAAGAACATAAGAGAGTATGGATCAGTTGGCTCAAGGATTGTGTGGGTAAGATTGAAAGTTGGAATACAAATGTGGGCGATTGTGTGCATGTATGCACCAACGCAAGATCGTGCAAGCAGAGTGAGAGAAGAGTTCTGGACAAATGTGGAAGTGTGCATGGAAAAGTTTGGAAGGAATGAGAAAGTGTTTTTGATTGGTGATAATGATGGTAAAGTAGGGAATGTGAAGGTGGATGGAATAGTTGGTGAGTGGGGTGTGCCTGCTGAGATAGATGAGAATGGCGGTGCGTTAGTGGACATTTGTGCTGGGAGGGGGTTGGTGATAGCCAATACCCTCTTCAGGCACAAAAAGATCCACAAGTATACATGGCGAGTAATGAGAAGGGTGGGTGGTGAACTGAATGAAAGGAAGGCAATGATTGATTATGTGTGTGTGGATGAAAGGATGCGAAGATGTGTAATGGATGCAAGAGCTTATACAGGCTGGGGGAGTGGACTTTCTGACCACTACTCGGTGGTGGCCAGAATCAAGGTCCAAGTAAGATAGAGAAACAGAAGAAGGGATGGACGAGAGGAAGGAGCAGTTGCAAGGAGAGAGAAAAAGGCGGACTATAAGAAAGAAGTGGAGGAACGATTGGGTAAATATGAAATGGAGCAGATGGTTGATGTGGAAGGTATGTGCAAGATATTCACAGAAGAAATATGTGCAACATGTGACGTGGTGTGTGGGGTGAAGAGAAGACGGAAGGGGGTGCAAGGAAAAGGATGGTGGAATGAAGAGGTGAGACAGGCTGTGGCACAAAAGAAGAAAGCATACAATGAATGGATGAGAAATAGGGGCATGGAAGACGTTGAGAGGTGGAAGAGAGAGTTGTATGTAGAAAGGAAGAGAGAGGTGAAAGGATTAGTAGGAGAAAGTAAGAAGAGAGTGGAGCAGGAATTTAGAAGGAATTTGAGTGTAGAGTGGAGGGACTGTAAGAAAATGTTCTGGAAAGAGGTGAAGAGAGTAAGACAGGGTGGCAGTGAAGTTAGTAGGGGAGTGAAAGATAAAAATCGTACATTATTAGTGGAGAAGGGAGAAAAAGTGAGCAGATGGAGAGAACACTTTAAGGAATTGTTGAACATAGAGAATGGAAGTAATGCGAGTATAAGTGGCTGGGGAATGGCTGGGAGAAGGAGGGAGGCGAGAAGACAGGAAGAAATTAATAGGATAGAAGTTGTGGAAGCAATAAAGAAAGTCAAATTGGGGAAAGCCCTAGGAACTGATGGAGTGTGTGGTGAAATGCTGAAGCATGGGGGAGAGATAGTAGTAGAATGGATGTGAAGGATGTGTAGATTGGCCTTGGAGGAAGGTAGAGTCCCTGAGGATTAGAAGTCAGGTATAATTATTTCCTTGTACAAAGCAAAAGAGGGAAAAAGTGTGTGGTAATCATAGGGGCATTTGTCTTCTTAGTGTAATAGGAAAAGTGTATGGTAAGATACATACTGACAGAGTTAGGGAACTAACAGAGGAATTAGTTGGAGACGAACAGGGAGGCTTTACGAAGAGAAGAGGTTGTATAGATCAGATATTCATTCTTAGATCTTTAGTAGAAAAGTTTCTAGAGAAGGGAAAGAGTTGTATGCGGCCTTCATGGATTTGGAGAAAGCATATGACAGGGTGGATAGACAAGGATTGTGGAAAGTGTTAAGAATATATGGAGTAGATGGGAAGTTGTTGAATGCTGTGAAGATTATGTATGACGGTGCCAAGGCTCCAGTGCGTGTGGATGGTGAACTGAGTGAATTTTTCTCCTTGAAGGTTGGGTTGAAATAGGGATGTGTCATGGCTGTTCAATCTGTACATGGATGGGGTAATAAAAGAGGTACAAGGTAGGGCAGTGGATGTTGGAGTGGCCCTAATGAGAGAGAGCAGTGTTTGGAAACTCCCTGTACTGTTGTTTGCAGATGATACTGTGTTGTTAAGTGAAGACGAAGGGAAGCTGCAAGGCTTGGTGGATGTGTTTGGGAGAGTGTGTACGAAAAGGAATCTAAAGGTGAATGTAGGGAAGAGTAAAGTAATGGTCTTTGAGAGAAGTGAAGTCAGTGAATGTACAGAGGGATTGGATGGTGAGGAAATGGAAAATGTGAGTACGTTTAAGTACTTGGGTAGTGTGATGAGTAAGGATGGAAGTTTGGAATGTGAAGTGCTTGAAAGGGTACAGCAAGGAAGAAAGGTTGCTGGTTCCTTGAAAGCAGTGATTTTTTTTTTTTTTATGCGAGGAAGAAGGAACCAAAGGCCATGAGTCCGCAGTAACAGTTCCCTCCAAGAGAAAAACAAAATACAATAGAGAGCCAAATTCAAGATCCGATCATTTTGAGATGCCTGGACACACTGCGTTTGAAAGACTGGAGATCATAGGCAGCAGGAAATACAGACAGAGGGAGACAGTTCCAGAGCTGACCTGTTGCATAAATGAAAGACTGGGAGTAACGGTTAACTCTTGCATTAGAGAGTTGGACAGAAAAGGGATGAGAGTTTGCTGCCAGACGGGTGCTACACGCCCGTCGTAGAGGTGGAGGAATGCAAGCAGACAGTTCAGAGAAGCAGTGACCATTAAAGTAGTGATAGAAAAGAGATAAAGATGCAACAGTGCGGCGAAGAGACAGAGGTTGAAGGGAGTCAGTAAGAGGAGGAGAGTTAATGAGACGAAAAGCCTTTGACTCCACCCTATTGAGAAGAGCTGTATGTGGGGAGCCTCCCCATACATGAGAGTTGTACTCCACACAGGGGTGGATAAAACCCCTGTATAGAGTCAACAATTGTGCAGGGGTAAAGAAAGAGCGGAGTGAGCTTAGCACACCCGATCTCTTGGAAGCAGATTTTACAAGAGATGTAATATGATCTTTCCAAGATAAGTCCCAAGTAAATGAAACCCCAAGCATGTTCAAGGATGATGCAGGATTAAGCTGAATATTATTAAACATTAGTGGGTATACCTGTGGAAGATTTTGTCGGGTTGATAGGTGTAAGAACTGAGTCTTAGATGCATTAAAAACAACATTATTTTTACCCCAGTCAGAGATACGAGCCAAGTCAGACATTAGGTGTGCCATAGCCTCATCCCTTGTTTGTTGAAGTAACTGTTGAGATGGGCGTTGCGGGAACCGAATGGAAAGGTGAAGGGTGGCGTCATCAGCGTAAGAGTGGATAGGGTTAGATGTACAGCTTAGAAGATCATTGATGAATAAAAGGAAGAGAGTTGGTGATAGGACAGAGCCATGAGGAACACCACTGTTGATAGATCTAGGAGAAGAACGATGGCCGTCTACAACAGCGGCTATAGAACGACCAGAAAGGAAGCTAGTGATGAAGGCACAGATAGAAGGATAGAAACCGTAGGAGGGCAGTTTGGAAATTAAAGATTTATGCCAGACTCGATCGAAAGCCTTTGAGATGTTAAGTGCAATGGCAAAGCTTTCGCCAAAGTCCCGAAAGGAGGATGACCAAGAGTCTGAAAGGTAGGTGAGAAGATCGCCAGCGGAGCGTCCCTGACGGAACCCGTACTGACGATCGGAAAGAAGGTTGTGATAGGAAAGATGCCTTAAAATTTTTCTATTGAGAATTGACTCAAAAACTTTTGAAATACAGGACGTTAAAGCAATTGGACGATAGTTGGAGGGTTGGGAGTGGTCACCCTTCTTTGGGACTGGCTGAATGAGAGCAAACTTCCAGCAAGAAGGAAAGGAAAAAGTTGACAGACAAAGGCGAAAGAGTTTGCCTAGGCAGGGTGTAACCACAGAAGCACAGTTCTTGAGAACAACAGGAGGGACCCCATCAGGCCCATATGCCTTGTTAGTACTGAGGCCAGTGATGGCAGAAAATACATCGACTGAAGAAATTTTAATGTCAGCCATGAGGAAGTCAGAGGGGGGAAGTGATGGAGGAACAGCACCGGAATCGTCTAAGGTGGAATTGGAGGAGAAACAGGGAAGTGAGCATGGAAGTGAATAAGTTACTACATGATAGTATTGTGATGCCAACTCTAACGTACGGAAGTGAATCTTGGACGTTGTTGGAAGAACACACGTCAAGAGTGAGAGCAGTGGAAATGAGTTATTTAAGAGGGGCCTGTGGAGTCACATGGGGAGACAGGCTGACAATTGAGGATATAAAGAAGCGTTGTGGTGTGGATGCAGATGTGACAGGAAGCGTTAAGAGGAACACACTGAGGTGGTTTGGCAATGTGGAGAGGATGGAGGGTGAGAGACCGACGAGGAGAGTGTATGTGAGTGAGGTGGAAGGGGGGAGAGGGAGGGGGAGGCCGAGGATGAGATGGAGGGATGAAGTGGAGAGGTATTTGAGAGAGGGGGAGGTGTGAGTTGGGAGCAGGGCAGTGAAATGGCGGGGCACAGGACGACGTGGAGGCGATTTGTTTGTGGCCACCCCTTACGGGATTAAGGCGTCTGGCAATAGATAGATAGATAGATAGATATACCAACCAATTCATGGGAACCTATGCCATATGGGCAAATGTTTTGTATACGTATTTAGATCTGTAGATATATAGGCCTACTGGGACAAAAGGGGGGGGAGGGCCATGGCCAAGTGCCCCCCCCCCATAGACGCCACTGGAACCTAGTATATCAGTATACATGCAAGACTGTTGAGAGGTGTCACTTGAATTCTTGATATATAGGCTTCACCACAACCACCTTCTCCAAGAAGATGGCAGCTCACCTACCGGATGGTGCAATTCAATGCCGCAACAGCAGAAGTCATGGCCTTGCCTTAACTAGACAACGACTTAAAAACCATTCTTTTATCCTGCATAAAGAACCTGACAGTTGGAGGCTAAGGACGTCAGGAGCTTGTTAGATCTACGCCAATAAACCTACCATAAATTTGGAGCAACTGCCAGAATCTACTCTCACATCAAAGAGAAAACCGCAGGGCACTGTTTGATTGGCTGAGAGCCCTAATGTATGCTCCATACTCTGATTGTTTGATTACCTGGGATTCCCCATCACCTGATCCAGCCATAAGGCATCAATACAGGATCACCAGCCACCAACTTGAGCACTCAGCTAAGAAGTATCTCCTGAAGTTGCCATGCTGATGGCCGAAATCCGTCTCGGGAAATCAAAATAGAATTTGGAAACTTATCCAATGGTCAGTGAACCGAACATCACATCCTTGTCAGAAGAACTGAGAAAACTACATACAAAATAAACAATGTTATCACTGCAATAAACTTCACACACACACACACACACACACACACACACACACACACACACACACACACACACACACATATATAGAGAGAGAGAGATAGATAGATAGATAGATCTATATTTATCTATCTGTCTATATATATATCTTTATATATATCTATATCTATCAATCTATCTATCTATATCTATATCTATCTATCTATCTATCTATCTATATATATATATATATATATATATATATATATATATATATATATATATATATATATATATATATATGTATGTATTTATTCATTTATTTATATATTATCTCTTTGATGTGAGAGTAGATTCTGGCAGTTGCTCCAAGTTTATGGTAGGTTTATTGGCGGAGATCTAACAAGCTCCTGATGTCCTTAGCCTCCACCTGTCAGGTTCTTTCTGCAGGATAAAAGAATATATATACTGTATATATATATATATATATATATATATATATATATATATATATATATATATATATATATATATATATATATATATATATATATATATCAGCAGCAGCAGCCGTTTGAGTGTCCACTGCAAGACCGGCCTATCCCGACCGAAGTGGGGACGATACAGCCTATGTATTTCTACCAAGTGGCTTAGGCTGTCTGGTAGAGGATGTATGTAGGGTGAGAAGTGCTTATAAGTGTGACTGTAGTGTTGTAGTGGCTTTGGATGTGTGTGTAGTCTGTGAACCAAGTGTAATCGGCCTGCGCAAGCCGATGGGTGCAAACACACTTTACAGTATGCGACACAGGTTCAACCACAGCACCCCTGGTGTCCGCCAAAGCAATACATGGCCGGGAGAACGCTTCCAAAGTTTATTACCCTGGTGGGGCGCGAACCCTCGCTCTCCAGTGTACGAAAACGCACACTTTGCCACTGAGGCTCTCATATATATTATATATATATATATATATATATATATATATATATATATATATATATATATATATATATATATATATATATATATATATTCAGCCATTGCAAATCCACTGCTGAACAAAAAGCTGCCCCAGCCTTTTCTACAAATACTTTGACTGAGGCAATCTCTGTCACATGTATATATATGTGTGTGTGTGTGTGTGTGTGGTAGTGTGTGTGTGTGTGTGTGTGTGTGTGTGTGTGTGTGTGTGTGTGTGTGTGTGTGTGTGCAAGGGAAACAGGGAAAAATGTGTGTGGCAATCATAGGGGCATTTGTCTTCTTAGTGTAATAGGAAAAGTATATGGTAGGATACTTATTGACTGAGTCAGGGAAACAGCAGAGGAATTAGTTGGAGAAGAACAGGGAGGTTTTAGGAAGGGAAGAGGTTGTGGTGGTCAGATATTCATTCTTAGATCTTAAGTGGAAAAGTTTCTAGAGAAGGGAAAGAAGTTTTATGCAGCCTTCATGGATTTGGAGAAAGAATATGACAGGGTGGATAGACAAGGATTGTGGATAATATCAAGATTATATGGAGTATATGGGAAGTTGTTGAATGCAGTGAATAGTATGTATCAGGGTGCTAAGGCTGCACTGAGTGTGAATAGCGAACTGGGTGAATTTTTCTATCTGAAGGTGGGATTGAAACAAGGATGTGTCATGTCTCAAAGGTTGTTCAGTCTGTATATGGATGGGGTAATAAATGAGATACAAGGTAGGGATGTGGAAGTTGGAGCTCCCCTAATGAAGGAGGGGAGTGTTTGAAAACTCCTTGAACTGTTGTTTGACGATGATACTGTGTTGTTAAGTGAAGACGAAGGGGAACAGCAAGGCTTAGTGGATGAGTTTGGGAGTATGGTGTAAGAAACGGAATCTAAAGGTGAATGTAGGGAAGAGTAAAGTTATGGTCTTCGAGAGAAATGAAGTCAGTGAACGAATAGTGAGGCCGGATGAGGAGGAAAGAGAAAATGTGAGTGCATTTAGGTACTCGGGTAGTGTCATGAGTAAGGATGGAAGTTTAGAGGGTGAAGTGCTTGAATGGGTACAACAAGGAAGAGAGGTTGCTGGTTTCTTGAAAACAGTGATAAGAAAAAGGGAAGTGAGCATGGAAGTGAAAAAGTTACAACATAACAGTATTGTGATATCAACTCAAACGTATGGAAGTGAAGCTTGGACCTTGTTGAAGGGACAGAAGTCAAGAGTGAGAGCAGTGGAAGAGAGTTAGTTGAGAGAAGCATGTGGAGTCATATGGAGGGATAGACTAACAAGTGAGGAAGCGAAGAAGCGTTGTGGTGTGGATGCAGCTGTGATAGGAAGCGTTAGGAGAAACACACTGAGGTGGTTTGGCTATGTGGAGAGGATGGAGAGTGTGAGACTGGCGAGAAGAGTGTATGTGAGTGAGGTGGAGGGGGTGAGAGAGAGGGGGAGGCCAAGAATGAGATGGAAGGATGGAGTCGAGAGGTACTGTATATGGGAGAGGGGGGTGTGAGCTAGAAGCAGGGCAATGAAATGGCGGGGGTCAGGGCGACATGAAGACGATTTGTTTGAGGCCACCTCTTACGGGATTAAGGCGTCTGGCAATATATATATATATATATATATATATATATATATATAGATAGATAGATAGATAGATAGCTATATGTACGCTCCTGACTTGGAATCGAACCCTGGACTTCTTAGATTGAAGTCAGGCACTGATACTACTCAACCACGGCGTAATAAAATCTGTGACAACCTGATATTTTTGATGAACAAGGTTTGTCAAAAAAAAAAAAAAAAAAAATGGTTTGTGAAAAAAAAAAAAAAAAAATCAGGTTGTCTCAGCTGTTATCACGCCGTGGTCAAGTGGTATCAGCGACTGACCTCTGTCTAGGACAGTGATTCTTAAAGTGTGGTCCGCGGACCCCCAGGGGTCCGTGGAACGTTCCAAGGGATCCGCAAGCTAATTTGAGCATAAGATAAAACATGTGATTATAATGTAAATTGTAAAATGAATAATGTTTTATGACAGTTATGTGAAGTAAAATTTGAACAATTATGTTCGAGTTAAGCCATTAATATATAATTCAGTAACAATTTTAGTATATTATAGCCTACAAACACCTTTAAACTCAAGAGGTAGGTAGGAGGGAAATCTACCCATAATTAAGGGTCCGCCACATGATTAGTTTTAATAAATGGAGTCCGCTGCACGAGAAAGTTTAAGAAGCACTGGTCTAGGAGTGCAGGGTTCGATTCCCAGTCAGGAGTGTACAAATATATTTGTACACACACGTGTAATGTGTGCCTCTCCAATATATATATATATGAACTTTTCTTATTTATTCTTTTTTTAATACCTTGTTATAGACACTAATTCAATTTGTTCAAGACATGTCAGAATTTTGGTTCCACTTCTTTATTGATTTAGCTTCTGCTTAGTTTAAGTTGGTAATTATAAGCAGTGATTTTCATTATCTGCCAACCTTGTTACATATGAGGATACAGCTACTGTATAATGATAATCAAATGTTGTGTTAAGAGTGAAGAAATGAATACCATAGGCTGGAGTTCAAAGACATAACCCAGAAGACCGAAGTCTACGCACAACATTTCGTCTGCTTCATTCTAGGTTCAATTCGTCCCTTACAGAATAAGCACTGGTTACAGGTGCTACCTTCCATCCTAGTGAGTATTTCCTGGTCCTGTATTGGTGTGGTAACACTAGTACAACTGAACGATGACTGCCGTCCGATGTGCCTTCATCCCGAAAGCTGCTAATCCTCCTTTCTACAGTTCTGCTTACATCGAATGTTAGAACTATCTGTTTGGGATTCTTTCCTCGTAAGGTATATCATATCCTCTCTCACCTTCCCAGTAGTTGGTCGCATGTTGTTTTGCCCTGTCCATACCAAGGAACATATCAGGTCTGCATGACATTCTTTATTATATAACGACCAAGCACTCATTGCCTGACAGAATTTGGTTTACATTTCATCTCTGAAGCAGCAATACCCCCAAATGGATGTTAAGGCTTCGAAATTTACTGGGTTCGTTAATACTGTCATCTCATCAGCAGAATATATGAAACTGAAGAAAGTCAGGCTAGTTAACCACGAATATGTAGCTTTGGTAGAGCTCTCATAATATTTCACATGTTACACTTAACCTTCAGACAAAACAGGGACACGCTTGTCTTTCACCCTACGTCTTAGCTGGGATTATACATTTGTTATACACTTCTCGTTTCATACATAATGACAAGCTACTTCTCATGATGTCTCTATGCTTTACCGAAAGCTTTCCATCCAACTGTACTGCAACTTGTTTTTTCGCTATCATGGTCTTTCATTAGATTCAGTATTTGCCCTGAGTAACTGTATTCCTTGACTTCTTCAATAACTTCTTCGCATATTCTTATGACGCTCTTTGGTAGTTTAGTTTTACTCCGGTTCACCTTTAGCTCTACTTTGAGACTATGTCATTTAACGTTTCTTGCAACGTCTCTGCAGTTTCTGAGATTAGGACAGTGTCATCTGCAAATCTGAAATGGTTTAGGTTTTATTCGTCCATATTTACTCAGTTGTTCTCCCAGCCTACCTTTCTGAAAATACTTTCTAGGCACGCCATAAATAGTTTCGGTGAAACTGTATCTCCCAGACGAACTGCCATCTCAAACTTTTTAATTTTTCCGAATCTTTACTCAATTTAACTATAGGAGTTCCATCTTTATATATGTTTTCCAGCTGTTTACAATGTTCTCAGGTACTCTTTCTTCCCTCAGTGAATTTATAATTGCTATGTGCTCCACTGAGTCGAAAGCCTTTCTGTAATCAAAAGCGAAGCACAGTGTTTTATTAATTTCTGTAGTATTCTCAGTTAGCTGATCAACTGCGTGTAGACGACCAGTAGTCGAATACTCTCTTCGGAATCCTGCCTGTTTACGAGGTTGGTTGACTTCTAAATTTGTTGTTATTCTGTTCGTAAGGACTTTAGTGATGAGTCTGCAAATAAGAGGTAAGAAACTATTGGGTCTATAATTACTAATGTCTTTTGAGTTGCCTTTTGTGTAATGGAAAATAATTGTTGCATTTCACCGTGTTTTGGGAATTTTTTCCCCCTTTATACACTGAGCAAATATATGGGCGAGCCTGTTTTTTTACTTCTACCTCTGCATCCGACAGTAAACCTGCTATTATTTCATTTTCTGGGACCTTCCCTATTTTTGTGCTTTGAAGAGATGTATTTACTTCTTTTGGTGTCACTTCAGGGAATTCACTTGTCAGCAGAATTATTAGCTATTGGTACTATTCTCTTTGAGGTATACAGATCTTTGTAAAATTCTTCAACTCTCTTCACCATCTTATCTCTGCATTAAATGGCTTCACTGTTACTGTTCTTCATTGATATAATTTGTTGCTTTCCTAGTGTTATATTACTTCGGACCTGTATCAGACTTTTTCTCTTTTTGATGGTTTCTTTGATCTGATCCAAGTTTCTCTTTCTTTTTTCTTCTCTCTGTCTCTTGTTCATCAACTTTTTAAATTCCACTTTTTCTGTTTCATCTGTTTTTATTTTCATCTCCTTTCTTCTTTTCGTGAGCTCAAGGGCAACTTCTGAATTCATGTTGGCTTTGGTTGTAATGTACTAGCTTTCCCTACTACCTTCGCCGATTCTCTTAGCTTTTTTGGTAGTCTATTATTCAACTCATCAGTGTCACAATCAGCACAACTTATACCCTGAAATCTGTTTGTTATTTCCAACTGAAAGACTGCTTTGTTTTCGCTTACTTTTACTGGGCATATATTTTTATTTTTAATCAGCTTTCTTTCACATCTGAAACTGAATCTAGCTGTGCAACCCACCATTCTATAGTTACTTGCTATGTTTACTTTGTGGATAACTCATATTTAAGATTGTGTTATTCTTATCTTCTATAATGAAGTCGATATCATTCTTTGTTTCTCCATTAGGACTTCTACAGGTCCATGTTTCTCCTGTTCTTTTGTCAAAGAATGTGTTCATTATTCTCATGTTATGCATTTCAGGAAAATTTATTACCATTCACCTCTGTCATTCCCTTCTCCCCCTCCGAATTTTCCCTTGCATGCTTCTCTGTTTTTCGATTTGCCAATTTTTGCATTTAGGTCTCCCATGTGTACCATCTATGTGGTCTTTCTTCATCCTTAACCTGGAAGATGTCGTCAGAGAATGTTTCTGTTTCTTCATCTGAGCCTTAAGAAGTCGGTGCACATACTGGTATTACTTTCAGGGTGTATATATCTTTTGCGTACTCTGTCAGATACACCGCTGATTTTAGCAAGGTCCTCTGCAAGATTTCAGTTAATTAGAAATCCTACACCACTAACTCTTTCATTTTGCCTTCGTCTGTTAGAAAATAGGTGGTTGCTGTCTTGGAGCTGAATTAATATTTATTCATTTCTGTGGATCTCACAGAGACCTATAATATTGCAACTGATGTTTTCCAATTTAGTCATTAAGGTATCAAGTTTGTAAAATTCTGCAAGGTTTCTTACAGTGTACATACAGATATTCAGGTATTTCAGTTTGTTCAAGTCCCTGGCTTTTATTTGCAGAGACAGTGTCGGCTCACTTTCGGTGGCACACTGCTCGTATGAACAGGAGGCAGTGCGGTTGGACTTTTAGCAGACGTTGATCCAACAGAAACACCAGTGTAATCATTAGCAGTAAAATTGATGTTTGGTTGGGGGGATTGTGGCAAATATCCTGACTTCCTTGCCACAGATTTGTGGTGAGATATAATTTTTATGCCACCTTATTCAGTATGTTCAGTGGAACCCTGTAATCTATAGGTGGTCCCAGGGACATCGCCATCAAAGACGGTACCTCGTATATCCACAAGACCTTCCCCTATCTGCAACCCGGAGACAGCCAGGTAGCAGAGGAATCCTGCCCCTGGAGATATTAATATTTATTTATCTATTTATCTATCTATCTATATATTTGTGTGTGTGTGTGTGTGTGTGTGTGTGTGTGTGTGTGTGTGTGTGTGTGTGTGTGTGTGTGTGTGTGTGTGTGTGTGTGTGTGTGTGTGTGTTTTAGCAAGTATTATGATACTTAATATAAAAAGCTTTAAATGACAGATTGAGCATATGAATACAGACAGCTCCCCTAGTGCGTGAGCTCAGAGTGCGAGAATTGCATAATATACAAGTGACCAAAAATAATAACCAAAAATTCTTGACTGCACGAGTTTAGCCCACAACATGCAAGGCAGAGGCATGGAGTGGCACAAAAACGCCATTTTCCCTGAGAACGCGACTCCCACCCCAACACAACGCGTCCATCATGACGTCAGTTGTGATGCAGATGCGCAGAAATTCCCGGGCATTCTAGTGTGATGGAGGGCAGCACAGAACTGTCTATGTCAAAGATAAGCAAGGTCCTTGCTGCCGTGGATAAGGTCAAAGAAGAAGTGAAGGAACACGAAATCAGCCAATAAAGAATGGAGGAGGTTCTCATTAGTATCGACAGAGCCTTCCGCTTCTGCACAGACAGGCACAGGCAAGAAATTAACAGGAGGAGGCAGATGCTCATAACAAGTTACACAGGGCGGCCTCAAGAAAGTGAAAGTGAGGGACCAGTTACATCATCTGATCCTGTTCCTGTAGAGAATGAAGAGGATGCAATGTCAGTTGTGTCAACATTGGATTTCGATGGTTTTTTTGGCCAAAGTGACTGAGTTAGAGGCTCGTGGGGATGGTGCTCAGGAGGTGTCTGAGGACGGAAGTGTTGGTGGGGTGAGGTGCGGCAGGGGGAGCGGCACTGTAAGTGTTGCTGCACCTCGGAACCCCTGTTATTTAAGTCCATCAGGCCTCTTGTCTACTGTTGTTTAGGCGACTGACCATATTTTTGTTACTGTAGCAATATCTGTAGTATATGTATAAAATTTTTTCCCTTTATTATGTCTTTAAGAGTCAAAAAATGTCAAGGTATGAGGGGGTACTGCCCATGTGTAATTTTTCCCATAAGATTATGTATTCACAGTGCACGATTTCACAGTAGGCAAGGTCCAGGACTGCCCATCCATTCACGCACTGTGGAGCTTACTGTATATCAAAAACCAAGCACGGAAGTTGAAACAATAGATATAACAATGGAGAGGACTGGTTGGATAAATGAAGAAAGTACTGTACACAGAATTACCGATAAATGTGTGGTACCGTTATAAACACTAGATGATCGATCAAAAAACTTTGTCTAACAGGCGTATGTGAAACAGTTCCTTAATGAGTTACTCATACAATTAATTCCAAACTTTCATTGTTTTTGAGGTATAGCCAGGATTTCGATTGTTTTATTATTCTGTGAATGCATGATTCATTTTACTTAACATATATACATATATATATAGATAGATAGATAGATAGATAGATAGATAGATAGATGACATTGTCCTAATCTCAGAAAAAGCAGAGACATTGCAAGAAATGTCAAATGACCTGAACAGAGAAAGTCTCAAAATAGGGCTAAAGATGAACCGGAGTAAAACCAAAGTAATGTTTAATCCACGAACACCGAAGAGCGTCATCAGAATAAATGGAGAAATTCTTGAAGAAGTCAAGGAGTACAATTACCTGGGACAAATACTAACACTAACGAAACATAATGATAGCGAAATAAAAAGACGCATTACAATTGGATGGAAAGCGTTCGGTAAACATAGGGACATTATGAAAAGTAGCTTGCCAGTTTGTATGAAACGAAAAGTATATAACGAATGTATAATTCCAGCTATGACGTATGGTTGTGAGACTTGGAAACTGAAAAACCGATGGCAAATAAATTAATTCGTTCTCGAGGGCAATGGAGAGGACAATGTTGGGCATATCTTTAAGAGACAGGAAAAGATCAACTTGGGTGAGAGAGCAGACTAAAGTAAAAGATATTATAAAAGTTACGAAAGAACAGAAATAGAGGTGGGCAGGCCATGTAGCAAGAACAAGGGATAATCGATGGAGCAAGAGGTTGATTGACTGGACACCAAGAGATGGTAAACGTAGCAGAAAGAGGCCAGACAGGAGGTGGAGGGATGAGATATAGTTGCAGGGAAAACGTGGCAAAGATTGGCTCAGTCAAGGAATTCGTGGAAAAGGTTGGGGAAGGCCTTTGTTCAGCAGTGGATTTATAATGGCTGATGATGATGATAATATACATATATATATATATATATATATATATATATATTATTTATATATATATATATATATATATATATATATATATATATATATATATATATATATATATATTGTTACAAAGCCTATGATTTCATCATCCTTTGTGTAATTCTAACGTACAGTATGCTGCATGTTTGATCACGAGCGTGTTCTACCTCACTCCCCCCTTCTACCCTTATAGTAGAGTAAGTCGTTCTTTCTATTGTTCAGAGCAGGATTGTCAACTCTTTGTCCCCTATGGCTTCATTTGCGCGTCCTTCTTACAAGTTGTATCAAGCTCTGCCGGCCCCTATATAATGAGCTCAGTCTCTGCATTAATTGCCACTTAGATCTACTCCTCATTTTGCTCACATCTCTGTCCTCCCCTGTACAGTTGTTATTATTGTGAGTGCTCAGGAAGTCTCCAACCATCTAACAGCTGTGTAATTTGAGTATAAGTGTTATTACATTTTTTCTTGTACTGTATAGCATACGGTGTTAATTCGTAGGCCTAGTGAGGTTTTTGTGATTCATGTGCTTTAGGTGTCAGCCATTACTAATAATATTTTGTATCTGTAATAATATATCTTGCATTCACTGAGCATTATCCGGTTTTCTCATTTTATCAGGGCTGACTTAGATAAATTTACACTTGCTAATTTCGTGTTAATAGAGGCTATTGCAGTTAACCATATATTTAACCTGTTTTTTGCCATTACATAATCCTTATGAGTCCTGAATGTTTAGTTGTTAGTTTGAGCATTAAACTTTAACTTGTAATTTTACCTAACTCTTTTGTTTTTAACATGGAACTTTGCGGGACAGTTTTCTCTGTTCCGTAACATAAATTTGGCGACCTCTTATCAGGATATTCAGGATATTATCATAAGGATATTGCTTGATATTTTGTGACTGTGATTTATTCATGATGTCTACTATTAGTACGCTTGATGAAGCCAAAGATTTTTTGTCAAATGTGCAAACAGTGTGTGATTTAGAAAACAGAACAAAGAATGAACTTAAGCTTGTTGCTCAACAATTGGGAATTGCAGTTCACTCTCATCATTCTAAAGATCAAATTGTTGGCATGATTAATAAAAGCTTGTTTAATGTAACTCCTCCAGATGAGCAAACGCAGATTCAAATAGCTAAGTTACAGCTACCTCTGCAGGAGGCTCGTGTTAAGGAGGCTGAGTTTCAGGCACGTGCTAAGGAGGCTGAGTCTCAGGCTAAGGAGGCTGAGTCTCAGGCTCGTATTCAGGAGGCACAAATTGAACTTGCTAGGATTCAGGCAGACCATGAGTATCGCATGAAACAAGGTGGAACTGGATCATCTAGCTCTGATGATTTTGATGTGGCTAAAAATGTTAAACTTGTCCCTCCTTTTAATGAATCTGATTTAACAAAGTATTTTCAGTTGTTTGAGAGGGTAGCTACAGGTTTTAATTGGCCCAAAAAGTATTGGCCAGTACTCCTTCAGAGTGTTCTCACCGGTAAAGCTCAAGTAACTTATGCATCTTTGCCTCAGGATCAATGTGATAATTATGATGTAGTTAAGAGCTTGATTCTTAAGGCCTATGAGCTTGTTCCTGAAGCCTATAGAGTAAAATTTAAGACAACTTATAAGCAAGATAAGCAATCCCATGTTGAGTATGCAAAAATCAAAGAAGATCTGTTAGAGCAGTGGTTAAATTCTAAGAATGTAAATTCTGATTTTGATATATTTAAGCAGATGATTTTGCTGGAGGACTTCAAAAGGTGTATTAATAAAGATGTAAGCCTATATCTTGATGACAGAGGAATAGATAATTTGTCTGATGCTGCAGTTTTAGTTGATGAATATGTTCTCACTCACAAGAGATATTCTAAAGAAAAAAGGAAAGCTGAGAGTAAGTACGTTGCCTCTACTCAGAGTACAGGTAACAGGAAAGAGAATAAAGATGATGTTTCTCAGGAAGTAAATACCAGCTCCACCTCTAGATTTCAGAAAAGTAAATGTACTTATTGTAGTAAGCTTGGTCATACTACGGAGAAATGTTTCAGGAGACAGCGTGATGTGAACAAAAAGGAGTCTTTAAATATTCAGTCAATTGGTCTAGTGTCCACCCTTGAGAGTTCCCAGAATTCTTTAACTGAGTTAACTGAACCTGCTTTGAGGGGTAAATTAAATTCTCATGACGGAGCTCCTCTTTTGACCAGTAACGTGGGTGACACTCTCAAGAGTTCATGTGCTAATTTCCTGTCTCATGGTTGTGTCAGTCCTCTGGACAGTAATGACAGGAAATTAGTTAAAATATATCGTGATACAGGTGCTTGCCAATCCCTTATGCTGACCAGTGTTTTAGGCTCTAATGTTAATTCCTCTGATGAAACTGTAATCTTACAAGGTGTAGGGAATAATTACTTCTCTGTCCCTCTGTGCAGAGTGAATTTAGAGTCTGGTTTTGTTAATGGTTCCGTTATGGTTGGGTTGGTTGAGACACTCCCAATGTCTGGTGTAACTTTCTTACTTCGAAATGATATTGGTGGAAGTCAAGTGTGTCCAGCTCCTCAGTTGTCTAGTAAGCCAGTGGCTGCAGCCCAGGATTGTGATGTCCCTGATGTGTTCTCTGCATGTGGTGTCATTAGGGTTAAGTCTAAAGTTACTGGTGACTTAGAGGATAATGATGATGATGATGTTATCCTAGCTGACACTTTTCTTGCTAATTTGGACCACTCACCAGATGAGGCAGTACCCCGTAGTGTTGATAATTGTCTCGTCAAGAGTTGGTTAAGTTGCAGGTTGCTGACCCTGAGTTGAAAGGTCTAGCTAACTCTTCTTGCAGTGAGGAAGAGTCAGCTGGTGCTTCTACTTGTTATTATATAAAGTCAGGAGTACTTATGAGGAAGTGGAGACCCCCAACAGCATCAGCCGACTGTGAATGGGAGGTTGTACATCAAGTTGTCATCCCTCGTGTTTGTAGGCAGGATAACATTAGAGTGGCTCATGATTCCAGTTTGGCAGGACACCTTGGATTGAGGAAGACTGTGGCACGCATTTTGAAACACTTATACTGGCCAGGTATCTTCAGAGATGTTTCCTGGTATTGTAAGTCTTGTCACACCTGTCAAGTTGTGGGGAAGTGTAATCAGACCGAAAAGGTTGCACCTCTAGTTCCCATTCCTCCTTTTGAGGCGCCATTCACCCGTGTGTTGGTGGATATTGTGGGCCCTCTTCCTAAGACTTCTTCAGGATTTTCTTATGTGTTGACCCTGATTGATATGGCTACTCGTTATCCTGAAGCCATTCCACTTAGAAATATCTCAGCAAAGAACGTAGTTAAGGAAATGCTAGGGTTCTTCACAAAGTATGGTCTCACCAAGGAGGTACAGTCAGACCGGGGAAGTAATTTCATGTCAAATGTTTTCAAGCAGTCTCTGAAAGAGTTGGGCATCACCCAGATCACGTCTTCAGCTTACCATCCCAAGACCCAAGGAGCGTTGGAGAGATATCATCAAACACTCAAACCAATGCTCAAGAAATACTGTTTGGAACATCAGAAAGACTGGGATAAAGGTCTTCCATTCGTTGTATTTGCCGCAAGAGAATCTCCAAATGAATCACTGGGCTTCTCACCCTTTGAACTACTGTTTGGCCATGAAGTAAGAGGACCCCTTAAGCAACTCAAGTAATACTGGCTGTCAGAGGAAGATGACGTCAACCTGCTGGAGTATGTGATGAAGTTCAAAGAACGGCTGTCCACTGCTTTACAGCTGGCGAGAGAGAATTTAGGAGCTGCTTAGGAGAAGATGAAGACTTGGTATGATAAGAAGTCCAGGTTACGCCACTTTCAGCCAGGAGATCAGGTTTTGATTCTGCTACTGGTGCATGGGCAACCTCTTTAAGCCAAGTTTAGTGGTCCTTATTTCGTGGAGAAACTCAGTGATGTCAACTATGTCATCGCCACACCAGATCGTAGAAAGAACAAGCAACTTTGTCACATCAACATGCTAAAGTTATATCACAGGCGGGACGAAAATAACCCAGTCTGCACTGTAGCTGTTCCACCCGAGTCTGCAAGTGAAGTTCTCCCATGCAGCATGAGCCTGAGTGATAGTTTGGGGAAGAATCCTGATATCATGAATGATCTCCTGACTAAGCTTTCTCATCTACCTCCCTAGGAAAGGCAGGAGTTTTCGGCATTACTGCAGGAGTACCCGCAAGATTTCCGTGCCACTCCAGGAAGAACCACTGTGTTGATGCATGATGTCGATGTTGGAGACGCAAAGCCAATTAAATTGCCTCCTTACCGTGTGAACCCAGTGAAAGTTCCTCTCATCCAGAAGGAGCTTGGCTACCTGTTGGACCACAAGATGATTGAGCCCTGTCAGAGCGAGTGGAGTTCTCCTGTCACTCTAGTCCCTAAGCCAGGTGGGTCACAGCGGCTTTGCATCAACTACAGATGTGTTAATCAGATAACCAAAACAGACACTTATCCTCTCACTCGCGTGGAAGATTGCATAGACAAGATCGGAAAGGCTAGGTACATAAGTAAGTTTGATTTGTTAAAGGGATACTGTCAAGTACCTATGTCTGAACGTGCTAGGGAGATCTCATGTTTTGTAACACTAGGAAAGACTCTTGCATGTTCTGTAATGCCATATGGTATGAAGAATGCACCAGCCACTTTTCAGAAGCTCATGAATGTTGTAACAGAGGGTTCGGCAGGGTGTGTTGTTTATATTGATGATGTATTAATCTTCAGTGACAACTGGAAAGATCACCTATGCAATGTCAGTAAATTTCTTGAGCGTTTGGTTCAGGCTAATCTTGTAGCTAATTTATCAAAGTGTGAGTTTGGTCAAGCTAAAGTTCAGTACCTTGGGTACGTAATTGGTGATGGACATTTTGCACCACCAGGAGCTAAGGTTCAGGTTATAAGTGATCTTCCCAGACCTAAAAGTAGGAAAGAGCTACAAAGATTTTTGGGAATGGTAGGTTATTACAGGAGATTTGTTCTTAACTTTTCAATTCTTGTATCACGACTTACAGACCTACTGAAAAAGGGAGTTAAATTTGTCTGGACTGATAACTGTGAATCCTCTTTCAACAAACTTAAAGCTATCCTATTAAGTCAGCCAGTGATCGCTACTCCAAATTTTGCTAAGCCTTTTAAGATGGTTGTTGACGCAAGTGATACAGGAGCTGGGGCTGTTTTGCTGCAAGACGATGATCAGGGTATTGAACACCCTGTATCTTATTACAGTAAGAAGTTCACTCCACCTCAAAAGAACTACTCAACTATTGAGAAAGAGCTTTTGGCCTTGATTTTGGGTTTACAGCATTTTTCATTTTATTTGTGTTCTGGTTTTGACCCCATAGTCATTTATACCGATCATAACCCACTGAAATTCCTCAGTAAGTTTAAAGATAAAAATCAGAGATTGACAAGATGGAGTCTACTTCTTCAGGAGTATTCATTAGACATACAACATGTCAAGGGGAAAGAAAATGTTATTGCAGATTGCTTATCTAGACTTTAGACAGAGTGTTTTAGAGTAATAAGAAATTTCCTTTGTAAATTTCTTTTTTTTTTTTTTTGTGGGGAGGTGTCACATAGCCTATGATTTCATCATCCTTTGTGTAATTCTAACGTACAGTATGCTGCATGTTTGATCACGAGCGTGTTCTTCCTCACTCCCCCCTTCTACACTTATAGTAGAGTAAGTCATTCTTTCTGTTGTTCAGAGCAGGATTGTCAACTCTTTGTCCCCTATGGCTTCATTTGCGCGTCCTTCTTACAAGTTGTATCAAGCTCTGTCGATCCCTATATAATGAGCTCAGTCTCTGCATTAATTGCCACTTAGATCTACTCCTCATTTTGCTCACATCTCTATCCTCCCCTGTACAGTTGTTATTATTGTGAGTGCTCATGAAGTCTCCAACCATCTAACAGCTGTGTAATTTGAGTATAAGTGTTATTACATTTTTTCTTGTACTGTATATCATACGGTGTTAATTCGTAGGCCTAGTGAGGTTTTTGTGATTCATGTGCTTTAGGGTTCGGCCATTATTAATAATATTTTGTATCTGTAATAATATATCTTGCATTCACTGAGCATTATCCGGTTTTCTCATTTTATCAGGGCTGACTTAGATAAATTTACATTTGCTAATTTCGTGTTAATAAGGGCTATTGCAGTTAACCATATATTTAACCTGTTTTTTGCCATTACATTATCCTTATGAGTCCTGAATGTTTAGTTGTTAGTTTGAGCATTAAACTTTAACTTGTAATTTTACCTAACTCTTTTGTTTTGAACCTGGAACTTTGCGGGACAGTTTTCTCTTTTCCGTAACAATATATATATATATATATATATATATATATATATATATATATATATATATATATATATATATATATATATATATATTTTGCCAGACTCCTCAATCCCGTTTGGGGTGGCAACAAACAAAACGCCTCCACGTCGCCCTGTACCCGGCCATTTCACTGCCCTGCTCCCAACTCACACACCCCTCTCTCATATACCTCTCCACCCCATCCCTCCATCCTGTCCGCGGCCTCCCCCTCCCTCTTCCCCCCTCCACCTCACTCACATACACTCTCTTCGTCAGTCTTTCACCCTCCATCCTCTCCACATGGCCAAACCACCTCAGTGTGTTCCTCATAACGCTTCCTATCACATCCACATCCACACCACAACGCTCCTTTATATCCTCATTCGTCAGCCTGTCTCTCCATGTGACTCCAAAAGCTCCTCTTAAATAACTCATTTACACTGCTCTCACTCTTGACTTCTGTCTTTCCAACAACGTCCAAGCTTCACTTCCATATGTTAGAGTTGGTATCACAATACTGTCATGTAGTAACTTTTTCACTTCCATGCTCACTTCCCTGTTTCTTATCACTGCATTAAAAAAACCAGCAACCTTTCTTCTCTGCTGTACCTTTTCAAGCACTTCACCTTCCAAACCTCCATTATTACTCATCACACTACCCAAGTACTTAAACGTACTCACATTTTCCAATTCCTCACCATCCAGCCTTGCTGTACATTCACTGACTTCACCTCTCTCAAAGACCATCACTTTACTATTCCCTACATTCACCTTTAGGTTCCGTTTCTCACACACTGTCCCAAACTCATCCACCATATATATATATATATATATATATATATATATATATATATATATATATATATATATATATATATTTGATGCGAGGAAGAAGGAACCAAAGGCCATGAGCCCGCAATAACAGTTCCCTCCAAGAGAAAAAAAAAATACAAGAGAGAGCCAAATTCAAGATCCATTCATTTCGATATGCCTGGACACACTG
Source organism: Coenobita brevimanus (assembly GCF_032717465.1). Lineage (NCBI taxonomy): Eukaryota > Metazoa > Arthropoda > Malacostraca > Decapoda > Coenobitidae > Coenobita > Coenobita brevimanus. The sequence goes on along the minus strand of NC_137057.1, from coordinate 18,931,962 downwards.
CGTGTGAAAGACTGGAGATCATAGGCAGCAGGAAATACAGATAGAGGGAGACAGTTCCAGAGCTGACCTCTTGCATAAATGAAGGACCGGGAGTAACGGTTAACTCTTGCATTAGAAAGTTGAACAGAAAAAGGATGAGAGTTTGCTGCTAGACGGGTGCTACGCGCCCGTCGTAGAGGTGGAGGAATGCATGCATACAGTTCAGAGGAGCAGTGACCATTAAAGTAGCGATAGAAAAGAGATAAAGATGCAACAGTGTGGCGAAGAGACAGAGGTTGAAGGGAGTCAGTAAGAGGATGAGAGTTAATGAGACGAAAAGCCTTTGACTCCACCCTATTGAGAAGAGCTGTATGTGGGGAGCCTCCCCACACATGAGAGTTGTATTCCACACAGGGGCAGATAAAACCCCTGCATAGAGTCAACAATTGTGCAGGGGTAAAGAAAGAACAGAGTCGGCTTAGCACACCGAATCTCTTGGAAGCAGATTTTACAAGAGGTGTAACATGATCTTTCCAAGATAAGTCCCGAGTAAATGAAACCCCAAGCATGCAGGATTAAGCTGAATATTATTAAACATTAGTGGGTATACCTGTGGAAGATTTTGTCGGGTTGATAGGTGTAAGAACTGAGTCTTAGATGCATTAAAAACAACAGGATTATTTTTACCCCAGTCAGAGATACGAGCCAAGTCAGACATTAGGTGTGCCATAGCCTCATTCCTTGTTTGTTGAAGTAACTGCTGAGATGGGCATTGCGGGAACCGAATGGAAAGGTGAAAGATGGAGTCATCAGCGTATGAGTGGATAGGGTTAGATGTACAGCTTAGAAGGTCATTGATGAATAACAGGAAGAGAGTTGGTGATAGGACAGAGCCCTGAGGAACACCACGTTAAAAGATCTAGGAGAAGAACGATGGCCGTCTACAACAGCGGCTCTAGAACGACCAGAAAGGAAGCTAGCGATGAAGGCACAGATAGAAGGATGGAAACCATAAGAGGGCAGTTTGGAAATTAAAGATTTATGCCAGACTCGATCGAAAGCCTTTGAGATGTCAAGTGCAATGGCGAAGCTTTCGCCAAAGTCCCGAAAAGAGGAAGACAAGGAGTCTAAAAGGTAGGTGAGAAGATCGCCAGTGGAGCTTCCCTGACGGAACCCATACTGACGATCAGAAAGAAGGTTGTGATAAGAAAGATGCCTTAAAATTTTTCTATTGAGAATTGACTTGAAAACATTTGAAATGCAGGACGTTAAAGCAATTGGACGATAGTTGGAGGGTTGGGAGTGGTCACCCTTCTTTGGGACTGGCTGAATGAGAGCAAACTTCCAGCAAGATGGAAAGGTAGAAGTTGGCAGACAAAGGCAAAAGAGTTTGCCTAGGCAGGGTGTAAGCACAGGAGTGCAGTTCTTGAGAACAACAGGAGGGACTCCATCAGGCCCATATGCCTTGTTGGTATTGAGGCCAGTGATGGCAGAAAATACATCAGCTGAAGAAATTTTGATGTCAGCCATGAGGAAGTCAGAGGCGGGAAGTGATGGAGGAACAGCACCGGAATCGTTTAAGGAGGAATTGGAGGAGAAAGTCTGTGCGAAGAGATCTTTTTTATCAGTAGAAGAAATAGCTACAGAACCATCAGAGTAGAAAAGAGGAGGGAAGGATGATGAGGTAAAGTTGGTAGAAAGGTTTCTGACCAGGAGCCAGAAGGAGCAGGAAGAATTCGAGTTGGAGAGTTGAGAGCATTTGGTACGGATGAAATTATTTTTAGCAGAGCGAAGAACAGACTTAGCACGATTCCGGGCAGAAACGTAAAGATGATGTGATTCAGGGGTGGGTTGGCTCTGGTACCTTTTGTGGGCCCTCTCCTTGTTGCGGACAGCATTAGAACAAGCGTGATTAAACCAAGGCTTTCTTGCGTTAGTCAAAGGATATGAGAAAGGAATGTATGCTTCCATGCCTGAGAGAATAACCTCCGTAATGCGCATGGCACACTCAGATGGCTCCCGGCCATGGAAGCAATAATCATTCCAGGGAAAGTCAAAGAAGTACTGCCTGAGGGCCTCCCAATCCGCGGCTCCAAAATGCCACAGACGACGTTTCCCTGGAGGGTCCACAGGCTGTACCAGAGTGATAGGACAAGTTAAGGTGATAAGGTTGTGATCGCAGGAGCCTAACGGAGAGAAAAGCTTAACAGTGTAAACAGAAGGATTAGTTGTAAGGAAGAGGTCAAGTATGTTGGAGCTCTCTCCGAGGTGGTCTGGGTTACGGGTAGGGTGCTGTACAAGCTGCTCTAGGTCATTAAGGATAGAAAAGACGTAGGCTTGTTCACCAGGTGGATCAGTGAAAGGAGAGGAGAGCCAAAGGTGGTGATGAACATTGAAATCTCCTAGAATGGAGATTTCAGAGAAAGGAGAAATGGATAGAATGTGTTCTATCGTAGAAGTAAGATAGTCAAAAAAATTTTGATAGTAGAATTAGGAGATAAGTAAACAGCACAGATATATTTAGTCAGAGAATGACAGGAAAGCCGCGGCCAGAGTGTAGAGAATTCAGAAGAATCGAGTTCAGGAACACGAGAGCAAGATAAGTCGTTGCGTATATAATACACAACAGCCACCTTTGGCTTTTGAGTATAGAAAAAGTAGAAGGATACAGAAAAAGGTTTGCTGTCTGTTGCCTCAGACAGCTGAGTCTCAATTAGAAAAAGAAGGTGAGGTTTAGAGGAGGAGAGGTGGTGCTCAACAGAGCGAAAGTTAGAGGAAAGGCCACGGACGTTGCAGAAATGAAGAAGAAGAGAGTCAGACAGTGGTTCCAGGCACCTCGAGTCGTCACCGCGAGATGGGCGAAGGTGGGGGTATTTATGGCCCCCCCCCCCCTGGGGACTCCGAGGCTGGGTGATGAGACGACATGATTTTTTTTTTTTGGGGGGGAAACGAAGTGTAGTGTGTACTGTGCATGTAGTTTGGTGTAGTTAGTTAGAGAAATTTGCGTTGGAGAGCATGCTGGCCTACTCTCTGTGTAACTGAGACATTGAAAAAGTTCAGCAAAGGGGAATGGTCAGGAACTAGTCCTGAGGGCTGATGAAACGGGAGCTCCAGCACTCCCTGTCATCAGCTTTCCATCCACCTCGGGAGTACTGCCCTACTCGACTGGTGCTATATAGATAGATAGATAGACAGATAGATAGATACAGATAGATATACATCTAACCCTTAACCATTCCACCAAATTTGCTTCAAATCCGATCAAAACTGAGTTGTCTTCTTCCCACGCCCTTGGCATTCAATCCTTCCTTGTGATTTTGGCCTTTGACTCACTGCATTCAAAATCGAATAATTTTGTTGATGGTATATCGTCAACTTTCGGACAAAGCTCGGTCTAAATCGGATAAGAAACATTTTTAATTTCATGTTGCCCTGTGACATTCATATGTGTCCTATTATTTTAAGAAACAAAAGGTATACTGCTTTGCCGACCCTGAATCATTTCATCAAGTTTGGTGTGTTCTCAAAACTGAATATCATAACACTTGCCGTACACTCAAGCGTACCCTCAAGTTTCGTCAAAATTGGTTAAAAGATGCTTTAGTTAATTTTCCTGGGTCAGACACTGACACAGCCCTGTGACCTATTATACCAAAAAAACAGCATATAACTTAAAACTAACCCTCATCCCTTCCAACAAGTTCGGCCAAACTCGTATAAAAACTATTAGCGTTATTTTAACACACACACACACACACACACACACACACACACACACACACACACACACACACACACACACACACACACACACACACACACACACACTCAAGAGCTCTCTTCGCGAGTTTGGGTTCAATTACCCTAGCCCTGCACTGTCAGGCAAGGACGCTTTGCTAAATTCCAAAGCTGTCATTTGCACTAAAACCCATGCATACTCACCAAAGTCTCTTCATTACATGTTGCCAATAATCAGGCAACATCTTTCTGGATGGGAAATAAACCAGTCAGTGCACCAGTCCATCTCATAAATATAGTGATTCTAATCAATCCAAGTGCTCGGTACGTAGCACACTGGCTCCAAACTTTAATTAATATCAATAGTAATATTATTAATGACATGGAACTGTGATACCGCGTTAATACTCGACAAGTTGTTGGTGCTGAAAGCTTGCGGAAATGCATATTTTGTGGATACTATTTATGCATTCTACACCACCTCAACTGATATCCCTGTGAGGAGTGTCCTCGGTAAGAAAATCTCAAGGCATTTATGTAACTAGTTAGTATCGGACTTTCCTTATTCGTAGCAACCTACAAAGGCGTTTTCCCAAGTCTTGTATTGCCACATAATTCGTGATGCACCTTACAGTATTTTCTCACAATTGTCCCTTTTGTTTCATTCTAGTTCTTATGTTTGATTTACCAACCTATGTGCTTTGCAAAATTATGCCCATTTCCAAACAGAGGTATATGTTTTTCATGACAGGTATACACAAGTAAAATCTCACAATAAAAATACAATGAATGGTAGAAAATGTGATCTCACGGTTCATGGTAACGGTTACAGAAGCGAGTAGCGGGGCGGTGATTCTGTTGTTGGTGGCGCTGCAGGTCAGCTTAGTGTTGTGGTAGTCCCTGGTCAGCTGATCCACCCGTAGCTGGTTCACAGTCATGCCAGTCGACCGAGACTCTATGGTTGTCATGCCAGTCGACCGAGACTCTATGGTTGAGTCCAAAACCTGTAAAGATGCAGATTATTCTCTTCTGATGGAAATCCATACCACAATATTGTTATTCAATATTTTGGAGATATAACTAACTACCTGAGTTTGAGTTGTTATGGCCTATTGAAATGGTCATACACAGACATGAACCAGGTGGACTACAATCCAAAGCTCCTTTCCCTGCCGTCCATCAGCTCCATATGGAGAATAACTCGAGTGATTAAGAACATCGTAGCAATGGCAGATTTGATATAATTCTACAGTTATTCTCTATAAGAACACACACACACACACACACACACACACAAAGTCATTTTCCTACATATTCATGTCCTTGTCCTCATATTTCTTCCCCTTTATCTTAACTCCTCCAGACCTTTATCAAATCCGAGTCACCCATTCACCCTGTACTTCCCAACGTCCACACCTTCATCTTTCTCCCTTTCTCTGCGTGACTCACCTGTCCCTCCCTGAGCCAGACAACGGACGGGTGGGGGACACCACCCTTTACGCTGCACGACACCTCCAAGGACGCCCCCTCCTGTAGCGGCCCCAGCACCCCATCCGTAGCCTGCTGCCCCTGCACCCTCAGAACTGGGGCTTCTGGGGGCACCACCACCACTAGACTCAGGTGTGTCCGCCTCGATGATGCTATGGCATAAAGTTATAACTGAGTGCATAGGTTCTTTTTTTGCTGAAAAACATTTAACCTAGGAATGTAAATCAACAAAAAGTTTGAAAGTAATTAAGTCACGTGTGTAAGAAAGAGCCCATCAATGATCCCAGAGATGAATATATAATATGGTGTCATGGCCATACAGACTAACACTTGTTCAGCCCAAAACATATAATATCTAACTCCACAGCAAAGGTGTATTGTATCTGCTTACCCTTAAACCCGCAGGAGAGCATAAATGAGACTATGACAGTAGACATGGTTTCACATCGCCTCCCACAGAGCATAGATGAGACTATGACAGTAGACATGGTTTCACATCGCCTCCCACTCGCAGAATCCCTTGTTTCAACTCTTTTTACGACCCTAACTAAGTGGTAGCACCAGCAGCGGTGGCTAGAATATGTGTGGACAGGAATGATCCTTGTCTACCCATGGGCATCCGTCCTGACCTACTTATACCACCCTCTACGCCAAGCTTCATCTCGGTCATGTAGTAGAAACCAGCTATGCTAAAGACAACTCAGTTCCATCGCGTCAGGCACAGGTAAATATAGCCTCACTGAACTCTTCACAAGCACTGGGCTACCCATCATTAACCCTGCTCAAGTAGAGGTGGGTCTGAGAGACCCACCCACCCCTGTCCCATTTTCTGTTTCATTAACTTCTAAATACCCGGGAGCCCTGTTCTTCTCAGTAGCTTCCTAACTCTATGTATCCATGCAAGGGGTGAGGGAGTTACTTCAAGCTCTCTCTCCGTTTCTGCAGTATTAGAGTATGTGAGTATAAGTTGGGTATGTGAGACCCACGTCTACCTGAGGTGTGTGAGATACTTTGTTCTCCCTGACTTCAGATATGAATGCAGTGTCTGGCAGCCCCTCTTCACACCATGAAGAACCATCCATACCAAGCTTTGGGACCACTCAAGCAACCATTCAGATTTTTTTTGTTTCCATTTTCTTATAGAAGGCCAACATTTATTTACTGTTTTTCCTACAGTTTTTTTTTCCAAACAAATTTTATAAATATAAAAAGGAAAACAACAGTTAATTGCTTTACATGTTTGTGTTGCGGAAACATTAAATATGTTACTCTACTTTCAGGATTGAAATAAAGGAAACAAAAATTTTTCCCGATTTTTTGTATTTTTGGGTCTGAGAGACCCACGTCTGCCTGCTATGCAACACGAAGAGACATCTACCTGAGCAGGGTTAAATAAAGTTGTCTGGTGGTTGCAAAAATAAACTACAAAAGTATGTGCTTAGATGAAAGGGATTAACATAATATAGGGTACTTACATGGGAGCTGTGTGGTTGTGAAGAGAGTAATAAAAGCTATATCTAATCGCTCCTGCTTGCAGTGCCCCCTTAGAAAAATACAATTATTTTCTGGCAGCAAGAATGTAATCTGCAAAGGATCGTCCTACTAAAACAGACAACAATTACCTGAACTTAAATGTATCCTGTTCTCGTGTAAGTATATTTATTACCCCTGAAACTAACACCCATTCACCCAACTGTCCCACATCTACCAACCTATCCTAAAGTCGATCCTGCAGGTGTAGTTGGCCTGGTCGGTGGGTGCAACAGAGAGGATATGAAGGGCCGGAACTCGACCCCCAAGCCTGAAGGTGACTCGCCCTTCCAGCAGCTGACTCTTTACCGTGTGCCGCTCCTCGGACGTCTGCAGAGCCAGGCGCCTTGGCCGGTTGTCGTAGCTGGCGGGGACACCACAAGGTAGGTCAGGGAGGCGCGCGCAGAAGGTAGGAGGTGTAGAAGGAATGATGTCAAATGAATGGTAAGGTCAATCGTGTGGTACTCAGTGAAGTAAGGTGACGTGTGAGGAATGACAAGAGAGCGATTAGAGGTATGAAAGATAAGAGGCGAGTGTTATAAACAACGAGAAAATCAGAAAAAGAACGATGAGTCAGTGAGAGATAATGATGCTAGTAGTAGTAGTAGTAGTAGTAGCAGTAGTAGTAGTAGTAGTAGTAGTAGTAGTAGTAAGATAGGTGTGGAGTTTCTTCTTGTGCATTCAGAGAAAGCATGGAAACTGTATACCAGTCCTGCGATATGCATGCCGATTTGAAGGTATTACAAAATATTGGTAGTATTAGTAGTAGTAGTAGTAGTAGTAGTTTTTGTTGTTGTTGTTGTTGTTGTTGTATTATTGTTATTATTATTAGTAGTAGAAGTAGTAGTAGTAGCAGTAGTAGCAGTGCTAGTAGTGGTAGTAATGGGAGTTAGTGGATGACAGCCCATTTTACATGTACTACGACAGCAAAATGATATCTGCCCTCCTTCCTGTATTTTGTATCCTCTACAAATCTCGAAGGGGGCTGACCCCTATGAAAATAAGGGTGGAAAATATTATATACTGGAAGACTGTTATCAAGGAACCAGATTAACTTATCTGAAAAGCTTTATTGAAATGTACGTGCTCACTTTCCCTTGTTTCCGATCACTTTTAGTTTTGGGAGGGAGGCTGACCGACCCCTCCCTCCCCGCCCCTAGTCACTGGGGGGATCACGCTCCCCCAGTTTTCTTCTTATGGATGAAAATCTGTTGTACAACATATACTAATATTTATCAAACCATTACGTGCTCTCCTTTCCCCATGTATCTGAGATTTTTTTTTTTTCACAGAGGAGCTGACCCTCCTAACGTTCAAAGCTGGAAAACTGTACAGTATATAGTGGAACACGTTCAGAGTAACCAGATTAACTCACCTGGGACGTTTCACTCAAATCCATCAAATATCCTAGCAGGATTTAAGGCACACACACACACACACACACACACACACACACACACACACACACACACACACACACACACACTTAACGTTCTCGCTTGCCATCTGGTAGACGGGAGTTCGCGCCTCGCTCAGGTTGCAAAAAGTTTCACTGACGAAGTGGGTGGTTACTGTCCCCCTTGAGCAAGAGGATGGGTGTGTGCGTGTGTGAAGGTCACAGCCTTGCCCTTAGATCGGACAATATGAGCTCTCAGCTCCCTTCCGGGAGGGTAAAAGCTGACGATCACGTCCATCATGTGATCCTGACCGACCCGGTGAATTACACAACACGAATCTCGCACAACGGTATAGGGCGAGATGGCGAAAATGGTAACATCCAGCTTTGCAGGTGTAATAATAATAATAATAATAATAATAATAATAAGTAATAGTAGTATTAGCAGTAATGACTGATGTTCTGTTCCTCAAAACCACAATTTCCTCATAAGAAACTAAAGCACAAAACCTGAAAATACGAGTAACAAAGCTATTATTTCATAAATATTATTACATTAGGGTTGTGATCCCTACTAAACCGATCAACGTCTGTCACGGTAACATCAACAGGATCATAATTTTTGAGAAAAGGAAAGATGAGAAATTTTTTAAAATAATGCAACTTGTGCTGAGGGCCTTAAAAATACAAAGGTGAAAGAGGTACCGTAATCAGGATGTAAGTACAGAACACAGTTCTTGAGAACAGGAGGGACCCAATCAACGCCATGCACTTTGTACTGAAGCCAGTAAGGGATGAAGCTACTATATATAAACTCAGAATATTTTAATGTCAATCATAAGGAATTCAGAGGAAGGAAGGGAGAGGTGGGGGAGGTGTACAAGACTCGTCTATAGTGGAACTGGAGGAGAAAGTCTGGGAGAAGAGTTATTTATCTGTAGAGAAAATAGCTACAAAGCCATCAGAGCAGAAAAGAGAAGGGAAGGAGGATGAAGTATCGTTGTTAGAAAGATTTCTGCGAAGATACCAGAAGTACCAAGAAAAATCTAAGTCGGAAAGGTCAAAGCATTTAGTGCACATGAAATTATTCTCAGGACGGCGAAGAAGAGACTCAGCACTAATAGGGGCAGAATCATAAAAGAGATGAGATTCAGGGATGGGCTGACACTATAATCTATTGATTGACCTGTGCACCTGAGATGCATGGGGCAAGTAGGGTGTGTTTGATTCGCGGCTGCTGATTGGCCGCCGATTATTTCGTTGAAGTAAATGCGGGGATGTATTGTTGTGCAACATGCGGACATAGGTGTACACCGTAGATGGATACTACAGGGTTTATGCAACAAGCGGACGCATGTGTACACCGTGGGTGGATGCAGTGCAACATGCTGACGTGGGTGTACACGTGGGTGGATAATTTACTTCAAAAATCACTCATCGTTTTATAGAACTTTATAATCAACTTAAATTTTCTTTGATAACAGTAAACTTTTAAAGCTAATTTTGACCTCTTTAGCTTCGGAAATTATTCCATGTTTAAGCTGGCTGTTTAATGTATATTGCAGGCAATGAAAATTATAAATATATATATATATATATATATATATATATATATATATATATATATATATATATATATATATATATATATATATATATATACTGATATAAGAAGCTCTGTAGTTTTACATCATCGGCTGCCAATCAGCTGGCGCGAATCAAACACCCTACTAGCCCTATACATCTTAGCCGGACAGGTCAATCAAAAAGGGTATAGTACCTTCTGCAAGCCTTCCCCTTGTTGTGGACAACATTTGTTACTAGTCAGAGGATAAGAGACAGGTATGTATGTCTCCAAACCTGAGAGAATAACCTTCGTAATATGCGAGACACAGAAGGCTCTCGGCCATAGAAGCAATAATCAATTTAGGGAAATCAAAGAAGTTCTGCCTGAGGGCCTTCCAATCGAAAGTCTCAAAATGCCACGAAGGCCACTTCTTGGGAGGGTCTCCAGGCCTTACTGGTGCAGCAGGACTGGTTAAGGTGATCAGGGAGTGACTGGAGGAGTCCAAAGGAGAGAAAAGATCAACAGAGAAAACAGAAGGATTAGCTGTAAGGAAAAGGTCAGGTATGTTGAAACTCTGACGGCCACGGATATGCATCCGGTGCTGTACAAACCGCTCTAGGTCTTTTAGGATAGAACAGCTGTCGGCCTGTTCGCTAAGTGGATCAGCGAATAGGGAGCCAGTGATTGTGGTGAAGTCACTTAGAATGGAGATTTCTGAATATGAAGAAAATAATAGAATCTGTTCCATCTTGGAAGTAAAATAGTTAAAGAATTTTTCATTGTAGAGTTCATAGCACAGATCTATTTCGACAGGGATTCATGTGATAGCTGAAGCTAAATCGTAGCGAGTTCAGAGGATTTTAGTTCAAAGACTGGAGAGCAAGTTTATGTTGTTGTGTATATATACACAACGAACATCCTTGACTTTGAAATGCGATTTCCAAAGTGGTGTCTATCTTTCCTGTAATTTCAAAATTGTCTGAAATATCCAAAAAAGTTCGCTACTGCACTACAGTTTTCCTCCCGACCCCTGCCCCCATTTCTTGCTTATGCGATGAATCGTTCGCTCGGGTACATATGTCGGGGGTCCAAACTGTGACTAAATTTGGTGTTCTCGCTCGCGAATAAGTTCTTTTTAGTATTTTCAGGTCAGGAAATCAGAGGAAGATGAGCCACATGAGACAATATTCAGCCGACTCCGTTCCTTCTTTACCCCTGCGCAATTGTTGACTCTATACAGGGGTTTTATCTCATCCTCTTACTGACTCCCTTCAACCTGTCCCTTCACCGCACTGTTGCATCTATATCTCTATTCTATCGCTACTTCAATGGTCACTGCTCCTCTGAACTGTCTGCATGCATTCCTCCACCTCTACGACGGGCGAGTAGCACCCGTCTAGCAGCAAACTCTCATGCCTTTTCCGTCCAACCCTCTAATGCAAGAGTTAACCGTTACTCCCAGTCCTTCATTTATGCAAGAGGTCAACTCTGGAACTGTCTCCCTCTGTCTGTATTTCCTGCTTCCTATGATGCCCAGTCTTTCAAACGCAGTGCGTCCAGGCATCTCGAAATGATCGGATCTTGAATTTGGCTCTCTCTTGTATAATGTTTTTCTCTTGGAAGGAACAATAACTGCGGGCCCGCGGCCTTTGGTTCCTTCTTCTTCGCATAAATAAAAAAATAATAATGCCTGACTTACTCGCTCGCTCGAACACGTTCCACACTTTCAGTGTGGGCGCCTATTACATATTAATTACATCGCCTAATTAATTCCACTTCCTTACTAATCATACGATTCATTAACCTGGATTAATTTAAAAATGATATAGTGGAATTAATTACAATTAGTAATGCACGTATAAAATGTAACTGACCCGTGACTGCTGCTGTTTACTCAAGATCACTTCTTTTTCTCTTATTAATATTATCAGTGCATCATATACAGGTATCTCATTTTAAAAATTGTCTAGGCAACTTAATCATATATGAAATGTTACATAAGGAATCAAAGAGACCATGTAGACTGTAGAACAGCTATGATAACAGTCTCTGATGCATAGTTCTGTTGTACTGTACCTTGAACATAAAGCAAATTCATGTTAAAAGTTTACTGAATCGAATCTGGGCCAAAGGACTACTCCAACATGACCTAAGAGCCTAAGTGGCAGCGGTGATGAAGGAGAAACCGTAAAGCAAGAAGAAATAATACGAGAGATAGCCGACCTAAATCCTAGGAAGGGAACGCAAAAATATAAATGAATTAACGCAAATTTTCATATATATATATATATATATATATATATATATATATATATATATATATATATATATATATATATATATATATATATATATATATATATATATATATTGTTACGGAACAGAGAGAGATAATGAACACTTCAAGTGAGAATACTAAAATCACTACTGTCCCGCAAAGTTCCAGGTTCAAAACAAAAGACTTAGGTATAATTACAAGTTAAAGTTTAATGCTCAAACTAACAACTAAACATTCAGGACTCATAAGGATAATGTAATGGCAAAACAGGTTACATATATGGTTAACTGCAATAGCCTCTATTAACACGAATTTAGCAAGAGCAAATTTATCTAAGTCAGCCCTGATAAAATGAGAAAACCGGATAATGCTGAGTTAAAGCAAGATATAATGTTATTACAGATACAAAATAGTACTAATACTGGCTGACAGTATGGAACCAATATGAATCATAAAAACTTTACCAGGCTTACGAATTAGCGCCTTAGGCTATACAGTACAAGAAAAATGGTAATAACACTTATACTCAAATTATACAGCAGCTAGATGGCTGGAGACATCCTGAGCACTCACAAAAATAATAATATACTGTACAGGGGAGGACAGAGATGTGAACAGAATGAGGAGTAGATCTAAGTGGCAACTAATGCAGAAGCTGAGCTCATTATACAGGGGGCGGGCAGAGCTTGATTCAACTTGTAAGAAGGACGCGCAAATGAAGGAATAGGGGACGATGAGTTGACAATCCTGCTCTGAACAACAGAAAGAACGACTTACTCTACTATAAGGGGGAGAAGGGGGGAGTGAGGTAGAACTCGCAAGCCTGGTCACTATGGAAGCCATGTGGTGAATCGTAAACAAACATGCAGCATACTGTACATTAGGATCATACAAAGGATGATGCAGTCATGAACAAAACTGTATCATAAGTTAGAATTATACAAAGGATGATGAAATCATAGGCTATGTAACACTTCCCCACAAAGAAAAAGAAATTTACAAAGGAAATTTCTTATTACTCTAAAACAATCTGTCTAAAGTCTAGATAAGCAATCTGCAATAACATTTTCTTTCCCCTTGACATTTTGTATGTCTAATGATTACTCCTGAAGAAGTAGACTCCATCTTGTCAATCTCTGATTTTTATCTTTAAACTTACTAAGGAATTCCAGTGGGTTATGATCGGTATAAATGATTATGGGGTCAAAACAAGAATACAAATAAAATGAAAAATGCTGTAAACCCAAAATCAAGGCCAAAAGCTCTTTCTTAATAGTTGAGTAGTTCTTTTGAGGTGGAGTGAACTTCTTACTGTAATAAGATACAGGGTCTTCAATACCCTGATCATCCTCTTGCAGCAAAACAGCCCCAGCTCCTGTATCACTTGCGTCAACAGCCATCTTAAAAGGCTTAGCAAAATTTGGAGTAGCGAGCACTGGCTGACTTAATAGGATAGCTTTAAGTTTGCTGAAAGAGGATTCACAGTTATCGGTTCAGACAAATTTAACTCCCTTTTTCAGTAGGTCTGTAAGTGGTGATACAAGAATTGAAAAGTTAAGAACAAATCTCCTTCAATAACCTACCATTTCCAAAAATCTTTGTAGCTCTTTCCTACTTTTAGGTCTGGGAAGATCACTTATAACCTGAACCTTAGCTCCTGGTGGTGCAACGTGTCCATCACCAATTACGTACTCAAGGTACTGAACTTTAGCTTGACCAAACTCACACTTTGATAAATTAGCTAGAAGATTAGCCTGAACCAAACACTCAAGAAATTTACTGACATGATATAGGTGATCTTTCCAGTTGTCACTGAAGATTAATACATCATCAATATAAACAACACACCCTGCCAAACCCTCTGTTACAACATTCATGAGCTTCTGAAAAGTGGCTGGTGCATTCTTCATACCATATGGCATTACAGAACATGCAAAAGTTTTTCCTAGTGTTACAAAACATGAGATCTCCCTAGCACGTTCAGTCATAGGTACTTCCCAGTATCCCTTTAACAAATCAAACTTACTTATGTACCTAGCCTTTCCGATCTTGTCTATGCAATCTTCCACACGAGGGAGAGGGTAAGTGTCTGTTTTGGTTATCTGATTAACACGTCTGTAGTCGATGCAAAGCCACTGTGACCCACCTGGCTTAGGGACTAGAGTGACAGGAGAACTCCACTCGCTCTGACAGGGCTCAATCATCTTGTGGTCCAACAGGTAGCCAAGCTTCTTCTGGATGAGAGGAACTTTCACTGGGTTCACACGGTAAGGAGGAAGTTTAATTGACTTTGCGTCTCCAACATCGACATCATACATCAACACAGTGGTTCTTCCTGGAGGGTCACGGAACACTAGCGGGTACTCCTGCAGTAATGCCGAAAACTCCTGCCTTTCCTCGGGAGTTAGATGAGAAATCTTAGTCTGGAGATCATTCATGATATCAGGATTCTTCCCCAAACTATCACTCAGGCTCATACTGCATGGGAGAGCTTCACTTGCAGACTCGGGTGGAACAGCTACAGTGCAGACTGGGTTATTTTCGTCCCGCCTGTAATATAACTTTAGCATGTTGATGTGACAAAGTTGCTTGTTCTTTCTACAATCTGGTGTGGTGATGACATAGTTGACCTCACTGAGTTTCTTCTCCACGAAATAAGGACCACTAAATTTGGCTTAAAGAGGTTGCCCATGCACCGGTAGGAGAATCAAAACCTGATCTCCTGGCTGAAAGTGGCGTAACCTGGACTTCTTATCATACCAAGTCTTCATCTTCTGAGCAGCTCCTAAATTCTCTCTCGCCAGCTGTAAAGCAGTGGACAGCCGTTCCTTGAACTTCATCACATACTCCAGCAGGTTGATGCCATCTTCCTCCGACAACCAGCATTCCTTGAGTAGCTTAAGGGGTCTTCTTACTTCATGGCCAAACAGTAGTTCAAAGGGTGAGAAGCCCAGTGATTCATTTGGAGATTCTCTTGCAGCAAATACAACGAATGGAAGATCTTTATCCCAATCTTTCTGATGTTCCAAACAGTATTTCCTGAGCATCGATTTGAGTGTTTGATGATATCTCTCCAATGCTCCTGGGGTCTGGGGATGGTAAGCTGAAGACGTGATCTAGGTGATGCCCAACTCTTTCAGAGACTGCTTGAAAACATTGGATATGAAATTACTTCCCCGGTCTGACTGTACCTTCTTGGGCAGACCAAACTTGGTGAAGAACCCTAGCATTTCCTTAACTACGTTCTTTGCTGAGATATTTCTAAGTGGAATGGCTTCAGGATAACGAGTAGCCATATCAATCAGGGTCAACACATAAGAAAATCCTGAAGAAGTCTTAGGAAGAGGGCCCACAATATCCACCAACACACGGGTGAATGGCGCCTCAAAAGGAGGAATGGGAACTAGAGGTGCAACCTTTTCGGTCTGATTGCACTTCCCCACAACTTGACAGGTGTGACAAGACTTACAATACCAGGAAACATCCCTGAAGATACCTGGCCAGTAGAAGTGTTTCGTGCCATAGTCTTCCTCACTCCAAGATGTCCTGCCAATAAACTGGAATCATGAGCCACTCTAATGATATCCTGCCTACAAACACGAGGGATGACAACTTGATGTACAACCTCCCATTCACAGTCGGCTGATGCTGTTGTGGGTCTCCACTTCCTCATAAGTACTCCTGACTTTATATAATAACAAGTAGAAGCACCAGCTGACTCTTCCTCAATGCAAGCAGGGTTAGCTAGACCTTTCAACTCAGGGTCAGCAACCTGCAACTCAACCAACTCTTGACGAGACAAATTATCAACACTACGGGGTACTGCCTCATCTGGTGAGTGGTCCAAATTAGCAAGAAAAGTGTCAGCTAGGATAACATCACCATCATCATTATCCTCTAAGTCACCAGTAACTTTAGACTTAGCCCTAGTGACAGCACATGCAGAGAACACATCAGGGACATCACAATCCTGGGTCGCAGTCACTGGTTCACTAGACAACTGAGAAGCTGGACACACTTGACTTCCACCAATATCATTTCCAAGTAAAAAAGTTACACCTGACATTGGGAGTGTCTCAACCAACCCAATCATAACGGAACCATTAACAAAACCAGACTCTAAATTCACTCTGCACAGAGGGACAGAGAAGTAATTATTCCCTACACCTTGTAAGATTACAGTTTCATCAGAGGAATTAACATTAGAGTCTAGAACACTGGTCAGCATAAGGGATTGGCAAGCACCTGTATCACGATATATTTTAACTGATTTTCTGTCATTACTGTCCAGAGGACTGACAAAACCAACAGACAGGAAATTAGCACATGAACTCTTGAGAGTGTCACCCACGTTACTGCTCAAAAGAGGAGCTTCATCATGAGAATTTAATTTACCCCTCAAAGCAGGTTCAGTTAACTCGGTTAAAGAATTCTAGGAACTCTCAAGGGTGGACACTAGACCAATTGACTGAATATTTAAAGACTCCTCTTTGTTCACATCACGCTGTCTCCTGAAACATTTCTCCGTAGTATGACCAAGCTTACTACAATAAGTACATTTACTTTTCTGAAATCTAGAGGTGGAGCTGGTATTTACTTACTGAGAAACATCATCTTTATTCTCTTTCCTGTTACCTGTACTCTGAGTAGAGGCGACGTACTTACTCTCAGCTTTCCTTTTTTCTTTAGAATATCTCTTGTGAGTGAGAACATATTCATCAGCTAAAACTGCAGCATCAGACAAATTATCTTTTCTTTTCTCATCAAGATGTAGGCTTACATCTTTATTAATATACATTTTGAAGTCCAGCAAAATCATCTGCTTAAATTTATCAAAATCAGAATTTACATTCTTAGAATTTAACCACTGCTCTAACAGATCTTCTTTGATTTTTGCATACTCAACATGGGATTGCTTATCTTGCTTATAAGTTGTCCTAAATTTTAATTTATAGGCTACAGGAACAAGCTCATAGGCCTTAAGAATCAAGCTTTTAACTACTTCACAATTATCAGATTGATCCTGAGGCAAAGATGCATAAGTTACTTGAGCTTTACCGGTGAGAATACTCTGAAGGAGTACTGGCCAATACTTTTTGGGCCAATCAAAACCTGTAGCTACCCTCTCAAACAACTTAAAATACTTTGTTAAATCAGATTCATTAAAAGGAGGGACAAGTTTAACACTTTTAGCCACATCAAAACCATCAGAACTAGATGATCCAGTTCCACCTTGTTTCATGCGATACTCATGGTCTGCCTGAATCCTAGCAAGTTCAATTTGTGCCTGAGCCTGTGCCTGTGCCTCCTGAATACGAGCCTGAGACTTAGCCTCCTTAGCACGTGCCTGAAACTCAGCCTCCTTAGGATGAGCCTCCTGCAGGGCTAGCTGAAACTTAGCTATTTCAATCTGCGTTTGCTCATCTGGAGGAGTTACATTAAACAAGCTTTTATTAATCATGCCAACAATTTGATCTTTAGAATGATGAGAGCGAACAGCAATTCCCAATTGTTGAGCAACAAGCTTAAGTTCATTCTTTGTTCTGTTTTCTATATCACACACTGTTTGCACATTTGAGAAAAAATCTTTGGCTTCATCAAGAGTAGTAGTAGTAGACATCATGAATAAATCACAGTCACAAAATATCAAGCAATATCCTTATGATAATATCCTGAATATCCTAATAAAAGGTCGCCAAATTAATGTTACGGAACAGAGAGAGATAATGAACACTTCAAGTGAGAATACTAAAATCACAACTGTCCTGCAAAGTTCCAGGTTCAAAACAAAAGACTTAGGTAAAATTACAAGTTAAAGTTTAATGCTCAAACTAACAACTAAACATTCAGGACTCATAAGGATAATGTAATGGCAAAACAGGTTACATATATGGTTAACTGCAATAGCCTCTATTAACACGAAATTAGCAAGAGCAAATTTATCTAAGTCAGCCCTGATAAAATGAGAAAACCGGATAATGCTGAGTTAAAGCAAGATATAATATTATTACAGATACAAAATATTACTAATACTGGCTGACAGTATGGAACCAATATGAATCATAAAAACTTTACCAGGCTTACGAATTAGCGCCTTAGGCTATACAGTACAAGAAAAATGGTAAGAACACTTATACTCAAATTATACAGCAGCTAGATGGCTGGAGACTTCCTGAGCACTCACAAAAATAATAATATACTGTACAGGGGAGGACAGAGATGTGAACAGAATGAGGAGTAGATCTAAGTGGCAACTAATGCAGAGGCTGAGCTCATTATGTAGGGGGCGGGCAGAGCTTGATTCAACTTGTAAGAAGGACGCGCAAATAAAGGAATAGGGGACGAACAGTTGACAATCCTGCTCTGAACAACAGAAAGAAAGACTTACTCTACCATAAGGGGGAGAAGGGGGGAGTGAGGTAGCACACGCAAGCCTGGTCACTATGGAAGCCACGTGGCGAATCGTGAACAAACATGCAGCATACTGTACTTTAGGATCATACAAAGGATAATGCAATCATGAACAAAACTGTATCATAAGTTAGAATTATACAAGGGATGATGAAATAATAGGCTACGTAACAATATATATATATATAT
This sequence comes from Coenobita brevimanus, assembly GCF_032717465.1. Classification (NCBI taxonomy): domain Eukaryota; kingdom Metazoa; phylum Arthropoda; class Malacostraca; order Decapoda; family Coenobitidae; genus Coenobita; species Coenobita brevimanus. Next base: position 18,913,386 of record NC_137057.1, on the reverse strand, counting down.
ATATATATATATATATATATATATATATATATATATATATATGGTTTTTAGTACCTCTGCCTCTACAATATAAAATCTCGTTCATGTAACAGATGTGTACGTTTAAGTTCCCGACCAACATGTGCAAGCACGAGCGTGTCCTTACAGCCCCCTCCTGGCCCCACGCAAGACATAATTGCACACAATATCATTACTTACCCTCACAGTACACAGATACTCATGCTGAACAACATATACAGTATATATTTCTCTCTCTCTCTCTCTCTCTCTCTCTCTATTATCGTCAGATAATAGTCTTAAAACACCCGGCAAACATTAAATCTAGGTCTAGGTAAAGCCCCTGCCTTCTCCCCTCTACACACACAGACGGCAGTCATAATAAAATGGGTAAGAAACACGGTGTCCCAGACAGCCTTTAGTCGAGGAACAACGATCGGAGAAGGGACACTGTGAGCAATTCCGACATTAATGTGTTAGTTAAAATGCATTTATGCTTATCTTCTTCACAAGGATCATGTCAGCAAGTAATTAAAATGAACTTAAAATCTGAGGAGAGAAGGTTCAGCAATTTACATTTACCCTTGCTCCGGCGTTATGCTTGTATTGGGAAATGAAACATTGCTAACTGATTACTTTCATGAGGAGAACATTTTGACAATATGTAACAGAACGTGGAAGAAGTAAAATTATTTAAATTTGTTTACTCAGGGGGAAACCATTACGACAATCTTAACCCAGAAAATATAAAACACCAGTATGCTTATGTAGACGCTTAAAGCACCGAAAGGTCACCTTTCCCTTTACAGCATCAGCTCACCAAGATATCGCTGTAAATCTATAGTTAATCCCACAACACGTACTTCTATATTATTTTGCAGATCCTAGATTTCTTCAATTGTGTGTCTGCAGTATGAACGGGATATATCCATCTGTCTGTGATGAAACATCGAGATTTGTCTTAAAGCAAGTACTGTTTTTAGATATACTGCACACTTTAGAAAAAAAAGAGGGAGATGGGGGTCCGGACTCCCTAGATACCACCCTCTACAAAATTTGGTGCGAGTGAAAATCTATTAGTTGGCAGAATTTCGTGTGCCCAAGTAAATACTATGGCGCTGTCTACCCTGGTGGTAGTTTCCACAACAGGAAGTGGCAGTCGAGGATTCCACCCTGCCTGAAACGTGGCCAGGGTGAACCTCTAACGGACTGCAAATTTCTAGGTTTCTAGATTAAAAACCATGACAGTGCATGAAGGCCTTAACCTGAGGACCCCCTTCACTCCTCCATAAGGGTGGCGTCCAATTCTGCTTAATAGGTGGCTGTAGTAGAGATATACTACTGCGCAATATTTCATATTCATGGGAAAAAAAAAAAGGAATTGTTCCCACTGGGGGACGCCCTTACCCGCCCGTCGTGAGTCATCGAGGGCGTCACCCTGCCTAGAAAGCAGCCAAGGTAAACGCTTTTCTTATTCCTAAGTTATAGCATATGTAAACTGTGGATGTGCATAGCAGCTTTGCTGGGACTCACTGGGGCCGCCCCATTCCCCGTGAGGTGCGACCCTCATTGGTTCCATCCCTCCCACAAAGCAGCTCATATGAACAACTATTAATATGCAAGCTTCCATGTTCTACTGCTAATAACTTTGGTCCTGCATACAACTTTAACACAGACCACCGGGGTCGTTCCCGCTGTGGGTGGTGGCCTTCGTTGATGTCACCATGCGTATTACCTGGCACGAATGAAGCTCTACATTTGTGCCAAATTTTGTGTTTTTAGGAAAGAAAACAAAAACTTGTTATGCATAAAGGTGTTCGGTGGGCCAGCAAGGGCCATCGCTCCCTTGGTGGGGGTAGGCCCCTGGGGAATGCACTGACTGAAACCTCCCATGAGGCCTGGACCCGATTCTTTTGAAAATACAATAACTCTGAGTGAGTGAGGAAGGAAAGGAGTAAGAGTTAGGGACAAGCACTCTATTTGACCACCACTGTGTGTGAGGCAAGACTTGAAAAAAATAAATTAATTAAACCTGCTAGTCAACAGCTTCAACCCTACAATAATACAAATCATGAAGAGTGAGCAACTCAGAAACATACCTGTTCAACTGATTAATATCAAGAATAAACGTACACAGCAAAGGTTGTGTAAGAGTTGCTCTAGGAGAATAATATCACGGCGATATGAGGTTGTTATTTGGGTAAAACCAGAAGTTTGTCTTTAGTTCAGGAGAGAAATCCTGGACTGAAGAGGAAAAAAAATGTAAATCAACATAAAATGGAAACGTATATAAGAAAAGGTAAGAAGACAGGCACTTTAAAATTAATCATAATACATGTGTCCTTTTCTTCTCTTTGCTTATAGGCTGTGCCTTATAACTGGAGCAAATGTTACGAGGTAAAAAACTCCAAAATAAAAAATGGCGTATATGGCAACAGAACACTGTGTGATATTTGTGGCCTCATGGTAAAGGAAAAAAAAAAAAAGTGAGTTAAAGGCTCTGGCGAAACTGCGGTCTTTCCAATATTTCCTGAGCACACCGTGCTTGAGACTAAATTTCTTATAGTAACACATTTATTGCAGTATCGGCAATATATTATTAAGTAATTAATAATGAGATGTTATTCCAATGACAACTATAATATAGTAATTATGTATCCGCACGTACCGTGTAATTCACATTGTACATATATATATATATATATATATATATATATATATATATATATATATATATATATATATAAATCAATCAATCAATCATTTCTTGTGGCACCCCACAGGATGCATAGGGCCTCAATGAACTCTCTCCACCAATATTTGTCTCTTGCCATCTCCTTCAGGTCCCACCAACACTCCTCTCCTGCTTCTTTTTTCATTGTCCTCAACCAGGTTTCCCTCGGCCTACCTCTACCTCTTCTTCCTCTAGCAATCCACTCTGGCACATCCTGTATTAAACAACCTTCTTTTCTGTATATGTGCCCCAGCCACTTCCAGCGAGACAGTCTCACATATTCATTAACTGGTTCCACTCTCGTAATATCCCTTACTCTTTCATTTGTAACTCTGTCTTGCCACTTTACCCCAAGAATCCTTCTCAGTATTTTATTCTCAAATCCTAATACTTTCTGATCTGTTGCAATTGTACTGTACCATGACTCATGCCCGTAAATTAAAATTGGTCTAACCATGGACTTGTAAATTTTCACTTTAGTATGTACCGAAAGCATATTATTATTCCAAACAGATTTCAACATTCCAACAGCTCGCCAAGCCTGTCTAATCCTCTCCTCAATTTCATTGTTTAATGATCCATTAGATGATACAATCGTTCCCAGATATTTAAAGTTTTCTACATTCTTCACCACATTATTCCCAATTACGCAATCGATTTGGTTCTCCACGTTCATATTAATAATTTCAGTCTTTCCACAATTTATTACCAATCCCACTTTTTCTCCTTCCTCCACCAGACAATCGAGCACCCTCTGCATCTCGTAAATACTTCTGCAAATCAGTACAATATCATCAGCATAGTCCAAATCCATCAGCTTCTTATTTTCTGTCCAGTTAATTCCTGCACCTGTTCTCCTTACAACCTTTTCATAACATAATCCATAACCAAAACAAACAACAATGGCGAAAGAACTCCTCCTTGAATCACTCCTGACCTAACTTGAAATGGATCACTCAAAGAACCACCCACCATTACCTTACAAAAAGTACCTTCATGCAGGCTTCTAATAATATTTACAAACTTTTCTGGTATACCATAGAATCTCATTATTTTCAACATAGCTCCACGTGAAACACTATCAAACGCCTTTTCAAAATCCACACAACACATACAGTACTAAGTGGCATTTTCATCTCATTAGCTTGTTGCATTAGATGCCTTACAATAAAAATCTGATCATTACAACCTCGACCCTTTCTAAATCCCGCTTGTTCTTCTCTTAAAATTTTATCAATTACTGGCTCTATTCTGTTCAACAAGATTTTGGAAAAGACTTTTGCAACTACAGGTGTCAAAGTTATCCCCCTCCAATTGCCACACACACTTAAATCTCCCTTTTTGGTATTTTTATAATCACTCCATTTTTCCACTCTTCTGGAATTCCACCTTTATCCCAAGCCACATTAAAAAGTTTCAAAAGCGCATTCATCAACTCGTCATTTTCCACCTTAAGCATTTCAGGGAATATTCCATCCTCACCTGGAGCCTTAAAATTCTTTAACTCCTTTATAGATTTTGCTACCTCTTCCAAAGTTATATCCCCTGTTTCTATCTGCAAATCTCTCTCGGCTGGCAAAATGTCCTCTTCAGCTGGGATTGGTCTATTTAGAACAGATTCAAAGTGCTCTTTCCATCTTCCTTTTAAATATATATATATATATATATATATATATATATATATATATATATATATATATATATATTTAAACTATATAATGTGTAATTACACACACACACACACACACACACACACACACACACACACACACACACACACACACACACACACTTCCCTACCCCTAATCCTTCTCTGTATGCTCACATTAAGGGTATCCGTTACAAAATATGGATTAGCAATTCCTTTGTCAATCACATATATAGTTTGTCCTATACACCAACGGGCAGCACGTAAAGAACAACAAGACACCGGAAGCTAACAAATATACAGTAGGTAACAACAAACTATTCTAGATAACGCCCTGATGTTGCTTCACCACTGCATGAGAAATGAAGAGGGATGAAAGGACGAGACTAAGGCTTCAAATGGTGGTCTGTTGGGACGGGGAGTTAAGTTAGTACGCCAACTATGTTAGTTCTTACCACCTAGCAAAGAGAACAATTTTCATCACAACCAAACACTGAAGCAGTCCAGTACGGTTGCATTTCCCTAGCGTAAGCCCATTGATATTTGGTTCCATAAACAGTTTCCACCTCGTAAGAGCTGTGATCTTTCGATGAAAAATACCTATATTATAATCCGTTTGATATAACTACTGAATACCTCTAACTAACCACTAGTTTGAGTTAATAACACTGGCTGCCAAACACTACTGATACTAACTGCAGGCCTTTCTCCTTCAGTAACCTTCTAAATTAACCATTGAGAACTAAACATATTTCTTTAATCACCAACCACGAATCTCAGTTAAGTAACACTTCATCACTAGCCATTAATCTTTACACTTTGAGAGATAATAACCATGCAACAACTTTAATCACCACCATTCTTCCACAAACAAGTACAATGTAAAGTTCTTCAGTGACCCCAGTGGCCGGAGCACTGAGGGGAAGAGAGTGGCGGCGGTGTGGTGGGGCGGAATAGAAGGAAATTACCTGAAATCCACAGGAGGCGAAAAAGAAAATGTAATGGCCCTTAGCTGGTAGTTAGAAGGGGTCAGGAGGGAGTGAAGGAAGGAAGAAAATGGAGGGAGGAAAAACGCAGGACAGGAGAGAAAGAGATAGAATTACAGAGTAAAAACCATGGACGATTTATGTATATGATGCTGCTTCGGGAGAGAGAGAGAGAGAGAGAGAGAGGGGGGGGGGCTGGGGAATATCATAGCAGATGACCTGGCTACACATGACGAGCTAGCAGAGGGAAGGCAACCGTAGTGTTGATCATGAAGGTAATCTCTGTCACATTCACATCCAATTGTGTTAAAGATTTAGGTTTCGGATGTTCAACTTTCACCTCATGTTACTTCACTTGCTTCATCTCTCTCATGCCGCAGAGTCTTAATATCACTCCATAAGAGACTCGGTGGAACATACGTCAGCACATCCAGCTCCCAAATGAAGGAACTCATTGGCTGATCAAAGTCTAGGGCACAGATTATTTCCTTATTGTCCCATCTTCCCCCGGAGTGCAGTTGTCGTCTGGGATAAGATCATGTAAATCATACTGTAGAGAAAGATAAAAAATTTACATAAACCAATTGCCTACGCTCCAATCAACGTGGCATCAAGTATTACTTTCTGCCTTTCGGTTCTTCGTTTATAAATCATAATTGTTGTTTACTGCCGTCACCAAAGTCTATGGTGGTGGAAAGGGTCTTCCTCATGTGATGTTACAAACCCAGTGGATCATATATATATATATATATATATATATATATATATATATATATATATATATATATATATATATATATACATTAGCAGCGGTACCCGATGTTGCCCGGGCCAAAAAGGCGAATCCAAAAATCCTATTCGCTCTAGATCGGTCTTTCTTTCTATTCCAGAGAGACCATGTACCTCTTACGCTTTTGAAGAGGGTTTATAAGAAGTCCAGGAACTATTTATTTTAGCTTTCGCAGACTAACGCACAGTATTTGTGCGCATTTGTTTACTATTAATTTTTGGTGGCCTCAAATGACCTCCAACTGGCAACTACAAATGATCTCAGAGGTCAACCTCACATAACCATGTCCGAACTGGAGGTCATGTGAGTCGTCATGAAACAAATTGGGCTGCAGGGGTACCCGGCGTTGCCCGGGCCATAGAGGCGAACACACTACCTGTGGCCATAAATGACCCAGATCTGAATTTTGACCCCAGTAAAACCATCCTTGAGTCACCCTCATTCAGAATATATATGGGTCTGGGAGTCTCTGGCCCTTGGTTTGGGCGTGATTGCAGGACAAACAAACAACGCGACTTATAGAGGGTATACAGATGTGTGTGTGTGTGTGTGTGTGTGTGTGTGTGTGTGTGTGTGTGTGTGTGTGTGTGTGTGTGTGTGTGTGTGTGTGTGTTTATCCGGCAATGATGAACCTCCAACCCGCCACATTACATTCATTACATTTACATTTCCCAAGGCCTAATTAAACTCTTGCCTGTTCATGGTGCGTAATCCCACAACTAGAAAGCATTTAGAGAACGCATACCTCCGCCAACGCCAATAAAATTTATGATTTATTGCTGTAATTCATCTTCCCAACCAGACGATTGCCTTTTCAGACTCACATAAACAATTAATTCAACAGACTTCGTCACAGTGTTACAGCCGCCAACACCAATGAAATTTACGATTTACTCTTGCATCTGAATCGGCGTCCATCTCAAAACCTAATCTAATCAACTCTTCCCTAACTACTGCCCAGCAAACAAACAGATTTTTAATGAATTCAGTTTCAAAATTTTTAAATATCTTGTGCACTAGCAAAGAAACAAACAAACATGGGTGAATTCCTCCCTGCTACTTAGTCGATGGAGGTAATGATAGGATCCTACTCTATAATATATTCTTTTATGATCCTAGAATCATCAGTGATGATTCAGGGTTTAGTAATCATTATCGCATATATCTAGCTCCTCTTGCCTTACCTTGACATACACATGTGTACGTGACGACCTACAACTCAATGAGCAAGGATGATGAAATATCACTTTTTAAAACTGATAGGAGGATCCTATATTAGAAAAAAGTTCTGGAAAACCCTATCATATATATATATATATATATATATATATATATATATATATATATATATATATATATATATATATATATATATTTATATAGATATATATATATATATCTATATATATATATATATATATATATATATATATATATATACAGTAGAGAGAGAGAGAGAGAGAGAGAGAGAGAGAGAGAGGAAGAGGATCACCAGGCAGAACACAAACATCGTGGCGAAGTTAGGGTCTTTATTTGCTGACGTTTCGGAAAATACTTATTCCATCTTCAGAGCAAAATCTACAATCGAGAATTATACACAGTTAAGAGTTTTATGTTATAACGATCAAAACAAGACTAAAAACATGAAAGTACAAAAACGAAGTCCGTTAAAATAACGTGTTCGTAAACCAGTAAGTAATAAAATATAAAATGAATAGGGTAGGAGAAAGGAAGCGAAACGTTTCTGTAAAATAGTAAGAGCAATACTATAAAAAACCTACCTAGTGTGGAAAACATAACAGTTCACAGAAAGCCATGTCACTGATCGAAGGGTTAAAACGATATTGGTACAAAGCTTCCCTAATGAGAATGTCCGTGTCATTGCTGCTACCACCATGAACTGTGAAGTTGGAATGAGACAACACGACCATCCTTTCTCTCATTCCCAGAAGAGGCTGGATGACTCCGTCGCTGATGCCTGTCCAGGATGCAACATAGCACCCCATACCATTAAGCACATTATGGAAGACTGAATTGCACACAATCGCCTGTGCCAACAACACAACATATACTCCTTGAGAGCTCTGTGGGAAAGCCCGGTCTCGGTCGTGGCCTTCATTGGGACTCGGGGCTGTTTGGCCAGACTGCTTAGGGAACAACAACTACTACTACCACCATTACTTTTATTTTTTTTTCTCTTAAATGCCCCCCCCCCCTCTCTCTCTCTCTCTCTCATAGTGGTGCTATTTCACGATATAATGGAACTCCATTAGGGTTCAGAGGCTTAAAGCTGACCTCAAACTTGTGTAAGTGGATAAATGCGAACTTGGTAAGGTGAACATGGGAGATACAATGCTACACACTTATATACACTGTTCACTACTACATACAAAATAATATATCTTTGTAGGCTATCTGTACAAAATACAATGGAACAGTGGCACTAAGTTGTAACTGACAGAGAGGCAGGTGTTTCTTTCTCGGCCACCTTGGTGTAGTGAGAAATTAATCCCACAAACAAACAATCTTTGCTTTATATATGTTCATTTCTAACTCAGTTCAAGTTTTAATTTTGTCAGTAAGAATTTGGCAGGTTTGCAAGCACTCAGATATAATGATCGATTGAGTTAGCGTTTGTGGAGGAACAGAAGTCATGTGTGAGGGCAGCAGAAATTAGATATTTGAGAGATCATGTAGAGTTAAGTGGAGAGACGACAAATGAGGAACTGAAGGAGCGTTGTGGTGTTTATATGGATATGAGTGAAAGCGTTACGTGAAACACTGGGACTGTTAAGCGTGTGTGGAGAGTGGGGATGAAAGAATGACTAGATGAGTGTTATGTGACTAAGTTGGAGGGGGGAGAGGGGAATGGCAGATCGAGGATGATGAGATGCAGAACTATAAGAAAGAGGAGGGATCGAGTAGAGAGGGCAGCCTGATGGCAGAAGACGATGACACTGAGGTGATTTGTTTATTACCATATTAAGGGATTAAGGCATCAGTCTACAGACAACTGGATAGAAAGACAGACAGGCAGCAGAAGATCACCATTCGGAATGAAGAAGAAATGATGCAGACAGGATTTTGCTATGGAGCAGAGGGCTGATTTTGGATGTCAAATTTTTTTCAGATACACCTGCTCGGAAAGCATTACTGAAGTATCTAGATTAATAAAAGGAGAAAGTATCTAGTGATAAATAGTTGAGGAATCCACCCAGAAAACACACACTCGTTTATAAATGAATAAATAAATAGAATGTTGTGAATCAGATGGATGGAGGAGAGGGAGGGGAAGGCCGAAGATGAGATGAAGGGATGGAGTGGACCGGTAAAAGAAAGAAGTGTATTTGAGGTGGGGGACAGGGCGACGTGGAGGCGATTTGTTTGTGGTCACCCCTTACGGGATTGTTGCGTCTGGCAAGAAATAGACTACCTCCTCGTTCAGCTTAGTTTGTTAAAATGGCAGGACCTGGCTCCTTCCCCCTCGCACCCCCCCCCCCTCCTTTGGTCGCGCCAGTCTGACCTAGTTTGGTAACATACCTCTCTTAAACTCTCCCTTAACCATTAAAAAAAGGAAAGTATCAGACAGTATTAACTAATTAATCTATCTCGAAGCTTTAATAACTTGCTTATGTGTGACTTCTTCAGGAAAACCCGAAGAATTTTTTCCCTGTCCTGCCAGTTGACATTCCGTATAAACGAATCAGGACTACATCTACGGCTTCTGCGATGCTAAACGCAAACTGCATGTCTTTCATGATAATTACTATGGCTAATTCAGCACAATATTATTCTACGCTTGGGCAAGGCACTGGGATATATACCACAACATTCTACCTCTTGCTTAAACCATTCCATTCATCTACGATTCACTCTCTCATCACTTCCTCCAAGCTCCCACGAGATAATGATGTGATTGATTCAGTCGATTCCCTTATTCTTAGCAGATAGCGTGAAAAACAAAACAAAAAAAAGCTGAATTCTGGCCGGGAAGAAATTATTTCCAGTTTATACTCATGCGATGTTATGTTCAAGCTTCATGGTTTATACCGATCTCCTCTTCACTCTCCTGTTCAGTAACATTGAATCATTCCTTCATATAATACTTCCCGACAAAGTGCTTAGTTTAATACACGTCCCTCACCGTTTTGAATGTTTAGACCTCCGTTCATGAAAATTACTCACAGTCCTTCCAGATGCTCCTTTGCAGCCACATTCGTCTCACTCCCATATGTATCTGCATATCGTCTTAATCATTCTCTATCTTTCCTTCTCCCCATCCGACTGTGACTCGTAAGAGAACTGCTGGGACTTATTGGACTGCCAAGTGTACGTCCAAAGTAGATCACGTTAATATATCGCTGTAATATACTAACACCACCTCCTAGGATTTGTCCGGGAAGTAATTATTTCCAGTTTATACAGTACTCATGCGATGTTATGTTCAAGCTTCATGGTTTATATCGATCTTCTCTTCACTCTCCTGTTCGGTAACATTGAATCATTCCTTCATATAATACTTCCTAACAAACTGTTTAGTTCCAAACACGTCCCTCACCGTTTTGAATGTTAAGACCTCCGTTCATGAAAACTACTCACAGTCCTTCCAGATGCTCCATTGCAGCCACATTCACTCTCATATGTATCTGTATATCACCTCCATTAATCTCTCTCATTCCTGCTCCCCATCTGACTGTGACTCGTAAGAGAACTGCTGGGACTTTAGAAATGGACTGTCAAGTGTATGTCCAAAGTAGACCACGTTAATATATCGCTGTATTATACTAACACCACCTCCTAGGATATGTCCATCATACTGTATTTAGTTCCATACACCTCCCATCCTACTCTGTCATTTTCATTCTGGTTATCCATATGCCAAAATACTGTTTTTATGCATCCATTATCCAGCATTTTACGCTCTGAACCATTCTGTAACATTTTGAACCAATGAAATCAATCAATACACTATAATCGGCACTCCTGTCTTCATGCGCTTTGAAGTTCACCAATGTCCCTAATTATTTCACCCCTTCATCAACCTTATGACTTGCCTCAGATCCTTGAGTTCCATTTTTTTTTAAACAGCCGATTCTGGACATAACACCCGGTTACCTGAGCTCCTACGTATCATACACCTCCGCATGTCGCCACTTCTGCGCTAATACACACTGTTCATATTTAGCACTTGCCACGGCTGTCTCATGTAACAGTGGTGAACTAGCATTAGCGGGGTTGATTTTCGGATCTTTAGTAGATCAGTAGTCTTCTTTAACAAAATTCATATCCTTAAACTGTTCCCTGCCCCAGCCTGGATTCAAACTCAAGTCCACTGAAACAATAGACCATCTCTCTGCCGACTCGGCCACAGCTGAATTTACATCAGTATGCCTTACGTTTCAACTGTCTCCAAACCTTCCCTTAAGATTGTTCATTCTACCTGGTTGTAAGCAAACTCTTGCGTATGGCTCATCATCAGTCTTTTTCCTATAAATATTTTCAGTTTGCCTCACCCAGCACCTCTCACATGGTCAGATATCATCAGAAGATTTTTATCTACTGAATATATAACCAATGGTGAGTCAACTACAAACATAATCTGATTTGTATTCTGGTCTCTCTGTATCAGTTAAACCTACCTCGCTCCATAACATCTGCACAGTTATCTCCATCACCAATCTGTCTGCGAACAGACTGGACATCATGGGCACATCATAAATCTCACAGCCATAGATGTACCATAAGTGTAACAGCCATGAACACATCATACATCTAACAACCACATCCATATCCTTTTATGTCCCTAATGAGGTGTTCTGTATATCGCGCCACTTGTTTGATCACTCCCTAGATTTGTCTCATTTTGATCCAATACATCCAATTATCTATTTGGGTTAATCATTCAACACGAATCTCTTTTTATTTTTTTATTTGGCCCATTGTTGCAATGTCATTCATTTCTACCACCTACTCACGCATAATTTTCTGTAATATTTTCTTTACCTTCCCTTTCCTCATTCGGTCATTATCAGCAACACCGTCACCCTGTAAAATTGCAACAACGATAAATGTCCACCCCATCCCCTGGATCATTTATATTTTAATATAAATATGGGTGGATGGCAAAAACGAAAATCTTGGACTATGGAACTGAAGATTGACTTATGAAATTCTAGATTTCCTTGTCTTAAAAAAACCCTGCTGATGCCTCAGCCATATGGAACCATCTAGCCGTTTAACAAATTTGAACCATTAGAACAAGTCAACAGGAGACCACAGTGTTCTTTTTCATCATATCTACAGCTGCTTAACCTAACAGATAGTCAGGCAGATAGATGGACTTAATTCAGTTTGAGACATTTAAAACCCTGCTAGTGAAAATCAGATATACATTATTAACAGAAACTGATTGTAGTTTCTACATTTGGAAAGATCCTTTCAAAGTCATTTGAAATTGATATCTTGCAGAGAACATTATTAACCTCAGCAGTGTGTCAGACAGTACAGCATGGATTGTATTAAGACTAAAAAAGAGGTGTCAGGCACAAAAAAAACTTGCCAAACAGCAGTTGTTCTATTGCTGTTAAAAACTGAATCGATATTGCCATTTAGTGTCTGAACAGTATACATTTGAAGTCTAAGGTAATGGAGTAAATTATTTCTAGTTACGCCCTCTGAAAATCCGTGACCTTGCGTTTGTCCTTTCAGGGTTACTCAAGGTCAAAGGTCTGTCTGTCTATCTATCTATCTATTGCCAGACACCTTAATCCCGCAAGGGATACCCACAAAAAAATCGCCTCCATGTCGCCCTGTCCCCCGCCATTTCATTGCCCTGCCCCTAGCTCACACTGCCCTCTCTCCATCCCTCCATCTCATCCTTGGCCTCCTCCTTCCTCTCCCCCTTTCCACCTCACTCACATACACCTTTCTCGTCAGTCTCCCACTCTCCATCCTCTCCACATGGCCAAACCACCTCAGTGTGTTTCTCCTAATAATTCCTATCACATCCACATCCACACCACAATGCTCCTTCCCTTCCTCATTTATCAGTCTGTCTCTCCATGTGACTCCACATGCTCCTTTCAAATAACTCATTTCCAATACTCTCACTCTTGACATCTATCCCTCCAGCAAGGTCCGAGCTTCACTTCCATACGTCAGAGTTGGTATCACAATACTGTCATGTAGTAGCTTTTTTATTTTAGTGCCCACTTCTTAGCTTCTTATCACTGCTTTCAAGAAACCAGCAACCTTTCTTCCCTTAGCACCCTTCCAAGCACCTCACCCTCCAAACTTCCATCCTTCCCTATCACACTACCCAAGTACTTAAACCACTCACATTTTCCATTTCCTCCTCATCCAACCTCACTGTACATTCACTGACAATAACTTTACTCCTCCCTTCATTCACCTTTAGATTCCGTTTCCTACACACTCTCCCAGACTCATTCACCCAGCCTTGCAGCTCCCTTTTGTCTTCACTTAACAACACAGTATCATCTGCAAACAACAGTACAGGGAGTTTCCAAACACTGCCCTCTCCCACTAGGGCCGCTCCCACATCCACTGCCCTACCTTGTATCTCTAACTCCATCCATATACAGATTGAACAACCATGGAGACATGACTCATCCTTGTTTCAATCCAACCTTCAAACAGGAAAATTCATTCAGTTCACTATCCACACGCATTGCATCCTTAGCACCCTCATAGATACTCTTCACGGACTTCAACAACTTCCAACCTACTCCATATATTCTTAGTACAGTACTTTCCACAATCCTTGTCTGTCCACCCTTTTCTGTGCTTTCTCCAAATCCATGAAGGCCGCATACAACTTCTTTCTCTTCTCTAGAAACTTTTCCACTAAAGATCTAAGAATGAATATCTGATCTACACAACCTCTTCCTTTCCTAAAACCGCCCAGTTCTTCTCCAGCTAATTCCTGTTATTTTCCCAACTCTGTCAATAAGTATCCTACCATATACTTTTCCTATTACACTAAGAAGACAAATGCCTCTATGATTACCACACACTTCTTTTTCCCCTTTCCCTTTGTACTGGGGAATAACTATACCTGACTTCCAATCCTCCGGAACTCTACGTTCCTCCCAGGCCAATCTGCACATCTTCCACATCCATTCCACTACTATATATCTCTCCTCCATGCTACAGCATTTCACCACGTACTCCATCAATTCCTGGGGCTTTCCCCATTTTGACTTTCTTCATTGCTTCTGCAACTTCCATCTTACTGATTTCTTCCTCTCTTCTCACATCCTTCCTTCTCCCAGCCATTCCCCATCCACTTATACTTGCATTTAGAGCTACAGGGGAGAAAAAATGGGGGAGGAAGAATGCACCTGCCAATTTGGAGGGCTGCAAAAACCCCAAAGGACCTCATTAAATCACCGGCTAAAACCAGAGTTCTAAGTTACATCTCTATTCCTGTGTAAATCTTCTGTGAACTTCTCACTTTATAATCGTTTCATTCTTTGCTGTCTATAAACTTATATTTATCACTGAATGAAAGTTATTAGTTTCATTATGTATTTTTCTCGTAAACATGATTATAAATATACTGATGATTTACATGAAAATAACAATGCAGGCTTAGAGCCCTGGTTGTTTTCAGCAACTTTGCGGCTTCCCTAGCGATTTTTGGAGCGTTAGCCTCTCTATATAAAAATGGCAAGTGTACTCTGTGTTCTTTACTTTGTTCACCTCTGAAGATGTGAAAGTGCTTTGGATATTTCGTATATCGTTTTTCCCCGTGTGTGTGTGTGTGTGTGTGTGTGTGTGTGTGTGTGTGTGTGTGTGTGTGTGTGTGTGTGTGTGTGTGTGTGTGTGTGTGTGTGTGTGTGTGTGTGTGTAGGGGAGACTGAGGTAAGTTGATCCCTGGAGTTTGTTGTGCCATCTGCTCCAGAAGCTTTATGAGAATACTTGTATGGAAGGTGGCATCATCTAGTGATTACTAATAACATAGCTTTGTTATTGCTGTAAGGAGCCAAGAGTCTCAGAAGAAGGCTTGAATGTTCTGACAAAAACTCTATTTATTGGCAATAAGGAAAATATTTGTTGGTAATGATAAGTGAATTTCCACTACACGTGCTTTAAATATTTTTCACAATTAATAGGTGTCATAGAATGGTTTGTACTTCTGTGCTTTTATCATTACCTGCTGAACTTGACCTCCATGCACCAATGTATATACAAATGTTAAATCATTCTGGAATCAGAGCTGAGACATATAATGGGATAAGTTGGACCAATCAAACTTGGGTAAGTTCAGCCATGGTTCATCTTACCCACATCTGTTTATCAGCTGCAACGAAAGATTTTAAAAGTATTTTTAACTAGTTTTTTTTTTTTTTTTTTTTTTTTCAATGTAGCGCTTGGGGTTGGATTAGTTATATTGGACAACCAAGGCTAGTAATCTACAGTGTGTATAACTACGCAAGTGTTATTTGCATTCAATTTCACGTCAAAATGCGTAACTACAAACGAAAGACCGCCAAAGGCAGCACTCCAGAAGCTGTGCTCAAACGTGCAGATGCAACAATTCATGGGGGAGGCCCAATACAAGGTGTCGCAAAAGACTTCAGTATGATACAGTACAATGACCCTCATCCGTACATCCAGAAGCTAGAGATAAACCTCAATGCTGTTACAGAATACAAAGCTGCAGCAAAGACACAAGCAGTATTCCTACCTGAAATGGAAAAGGACATGGCAAGTCATATCGAACTATTAACAGACATGTTCCAAAGCTTGTCTTCACAGAAGTGCTGCAGCCTTGCATGCTGTATGAGTTTCCATCAAATAATGAGCTGAACATTCCAGAAAGCTGGGAGAGAAAGCAGAAGGCTGGCATAGACTGGTGGCTAGGATTCCGGTCTAGACAACCCCTTGCTACTCGGTGCCATCCTTCGTTCGAGCTACCCCTGGGAAAACAAAATCTCCAGGATGGAAGAAAGGCCACACAACAATTCTCACAGAAACTCCCATCCGAGATGAATCTACCGCAAATGAAGAGAAGATGAAATTGAAAACAGACAACATTAGACCTGGAGTGAAAAAAAAATGGTATTCAAGAAACGATGGACACAAGTCAAGAGGCCAGAGCTTATTCACCTAATCACCAGTTCTTCTGGTTCAGAATCTGAAGGTGAATTTGATAAGGAATCGGATAATGAAAAAAATCATGAAAGGACATCATGGAGGGTGACTCTGTCGTTATTAGAACTGCTGGGAAATCACACACTGTGCATTACATAGCCTGTATTGATGCAATGGATGATGATAACTATGAAGATATCTTCCTGTGGAAAGTTCCTGGTCGTGTGAAGTGTTAGGATCCCATTTTTTTTTTTTTTTTACCAAATTCGAACGATGAAGCTTCGTTCTAGAAAGAGGACATCATCTATAAACTTTTTCAGCCAAAAATTATGAGATCTGCTCAATATTGTGATGAAATGATGATTGCCAAATGTAACCCAAGCAACTGGAATCAGAACTGAGACGTAAAGCAAATTTTTCTCACATTTTACCGTTTCGCTGAAGTTTTTAAGGAATATAGTTCCTATGATTTAAATCTTACTAATACTTCAGAATTTACATATCATTTAGTCATTTTAATTCACGAAACACTGCAATAAAAGGTTCTATGTTAAATATTTTGTGACATAAATGTTAAAATTACCCATCGTATTTATAGTTCTGAGTGGATTATCAACTTGCCCCACAGCGTGGATCATGTTACCCCATACATGAGATAAGATGAGCCACTTGACCCCCCAAAAATTGTTGGCCTTCAATGATGTCTGTGCTGATGCTGTAAGAAATCACTGTCAGAGGCCCATGACAAGTTATACTATGTGTTATGATATGAGCCATCTTTCTTGAACATATATTTAAGATAAAGCACTGATGAATATAAGAGATGACTCAACTTATCCCAGTCTCTAAACTATCTATCTATCTATATATATATCCAAAGCTATCATGTTCGTAACTCCCCAGATATTCTAAGACATTCCTTACCGTCTCTTTGAGCATTCTTCTACTACAACCCTTAACAGCCGTGTACCATTATATATATATATATATATATATATATATATATATATATATATATATATGGAGCTATATATATGGAGCCACAGTGGTAAAGTGTGCGTTTTCGTACACTGGAGAGCGAGGGTTCGCGCCCCGCCAGGGTCAAAAACTTTGGGAGCGTTCTGCTGGCCACGTACTGCTAGGCGGACATGAGGGGTACTGTGGTTGAACCAGTGTCTCATACTATAAAGTATGCTTGCACCCAGTCGGCTTGCGCGGGCCGATTACACTTGGTTCACAGACTACACACACATCCAAAGCCACTCCAACATTACAATTACACTTACAAGCACTTCACCCCTACATAGTCTCTACCATACAGCCTAAGCCACTTGGTAGAGATACATTGGCTGTATCGTCCCCACTTCGGTTGGGATAGGCCGGTCCTGCAGTGGATACTCAAACGGCTGAAGATTATATATATATATATATCTATATATATATATATATATCTATATATATATATATATATATATATACATCCCATTGGAGCCCGGTGTCCAGAATATTGGACAGAACTGGGATTTTTCAAGTCTTTATAAAGTAGGGAACCCCTGGGTAGGGACCTATGAGCCGTTACGCGACTATGAGCCGATAGGTGGAGGGCTGTACGCTTAGGTCCCAGCCAGCACCATGCCTCGCCCAGGACCCCGGGGATCCAATGGGATATATATATATATATATATATATATATATATATATATATATATATATATACTTACGTCGATCACTTTCATTGCTGTACAAAACATAATCACATCCTTCTTCCACTACAGCCTACTGGTATAATAGCAGTGATCTAAGGTTTCTTATATTTTTCCACCTAACACTTCACTGCACTCTGTCCACTACATTTAACAATCTAAACATATGCTTCTTCATCACCTGATGCCTTCCCATTTTTCAACCACTTCACTGTTCTTCGTTTGTGTCAGTACACAATGCGGCACCAAATTATTATTCCGTACATACTTTGTAGCTGACTGAGAAGTTACTACTTACTTTTTACTTTCAGTATGTGAATATATAATGAGCAAAATACTTATGTACTTAAGTACATTCACAGCACAATATGTATACTTTAACCTGAGAAAAATAATGTGAAGGATATATTACTTTAACTTAAATAGCAAAGTTGGTTACTTTTAACAAATCTGATAGCAAGAAAAGGAAAATGGGTTAGAGAATGAGGGTATGGGAGAGCTGGATAAAACAGGAAGTGAGAGTAGACAAAAATCAGGCACAGGGAAGCAGGAAGAAGGATAAGGAAAAAAGAATGAGGGGTAAAAGAACTATGGGAAAGATTTGGAGTAAGAGAAATGAGATATATGGAAAAGCAGAGGAGGGAAAAAAGCTGAAGCAAGAAAAAATGTCCACTGAAGATTTGATGGGCATTCGACAGCAAGGATGTTTATAAGAGGCGATGTGAGTAGGAGGGGAGGTAGTGTACGTTTAGATAATGATAGAAAGACGTAGTGGTTTAGACGAAAAAAGATGTAGTACGAAACACCAGTTAAAAGAGTAATTTCAGTAAGAATACGAGACTGATTAGCACACTAACATAGGTAATTAAAAAGGATAGGTTTCATGGAAAATACGGGGGAAGGAAAAGGATTAAGTCAGAAATTAGTGTGTTGAAGAGTATTTTTAATGCTCGGATATACCGTTAGACAAATAATAATACAGTATGGGCAATATTTTTTTATCTATAACTCGGTTGAGGGGATAAGAGAAGGAAATAAAGAAGGATGGATATAGGGAAGGGGTTAGGGGAAGAAGGTAGATGCAGAGAAGGGAAACTGAATAGGGCAGACGAGGTCAGCTGCTCAAAACAATTATATATTGAGTTTACGTTGGTGAGTAGATTGTTGTTTTAAGTCCGGGTTGTGGGTTGCAGCAGAACACCCACAGACAGTGCCGGTCCTACCACTAGGCAAACTAGGCGACCGCCTAGGGCGGCATTGATTTGGGGGCGCCAGATTTTTAGATATTCTAGCAAATTTCTGCTGATCAGTGTGATGATCAGTGATTCAGTATGCTTAAGGGGTACTGTTAATAAATGTGAACTCTACGATTAAAATCTTTTGTAGAAGCCAGTAACTTGTAATAGTAGAATAGGAATTTATTGGAAGAGTATTTAAGGAAGAGGAAATTATTGGAACATTTTTTGGTTGGACTTAAAAGCACTTTAGAGAAGGCATAAAATAATTTCGAAGCTATAATAAATAGGTTTGCAGTAATATGTGTACTATATAGTTAATTACACTATATTTAAGCTCCAAAACTTTACTATTCTAGTTATTATTTTCGTACATTCTTTCGAAGGTGGATTTCGTGAGTTTGCTGTATTACGGGCCGGCCATGATGCGAAATGGTGGTCTGCTAAGGTTAGACAAGATTCACCAGCACTGCAGAGGCGTGAAGAGTAACGGGACTCGGGAGTTAGTGTTTCGTCATTTGTGTTGGTTTGCAACCCCAGACTCTACTGTATTGGTGAGTTTTTAACATTTTATTTTCAACTGCTAGGACATAAGATGAAACTTTTGTGTTGTGATTGTTTGTCGTGGTGTGTGGGGATTGGGTTCGGGCTGAGCCATTGTTGTGTTTTGTGCAACCTGTTTAAGGCCACTACCATAGTTAATATTTTACCAATTGTGATTTAAGCATTATATATTTCTGATTCTGAGCAGTCCTATGGTGTATCGCGAAAAATTTAAAGAGGAATTGCACAAATTGTATTAATACTTATGTTTGGAATAGGCTATCTCCAAATTTAAAGATTTATGTTACAAAAGGGAGATGAATATTGGAGTGTTTTAGGTGTACATTTACAATTACAGTGAATTGTAAATAAGTGTTTTTTTTTTTTTAGAATTACAGAATAAAACCAGTTATACGAGGCAAACAATTATTGTTTAATTAATTCTCATCTCTTCCACAGCCTAATCAGTGATGAACAAGGTAAAATGGCTACTAGAAGAAAACCGTCTGGGGCTGAGAGTCGTAAAAGAAAAGCGAAGAAAGAGGAAGAACAAGCCAAGCTAGAGGGATCTTTCCTGAAGTATCTTAATCATCATTCGAAGGAAGAGGAAATAATATTCCCACAGCATCATCAGCATGTTGAAGATACCCCACAGCGTATTCAGACTACTGCTGACTTTTCTTGTGCTAGTAGATCAAAAGACTCAGTGAATTTTATCCACGGTGAAAGATTATTGACGGGTGAGGGCAGTTCACAGCAACAAACGGATCAACATGACATAAAAATACCCTCTGACAGCACATCCCCAAAGGCAGATACAGAAAATACAGAAAGCCATGTTAAAGAATTAAGTAGCAAGATTTATGATGATGTCAGTTTTCAAGTAACCGAAACAGAAACGGCAAATACCCTGAATTATGGTGACCCAGCTACTTGGCCAAAATGTGATGATAGCGTCCGATGTTTGTTGGTTGAGCATGGCGTGGATCAAATACAAATTTATGATTTTCCCAAGGACGAAACAGGCAGGAAATTCTCTACACATCACTACACAAGAACACTACCCAATGGTGAAACACTTCAACGAAGCTGGCTGCAGTATTCCGTCTCCAAAAATAAGGTGTTTTGTTTTTGTTGCAAGGTATTTAAAAGTAAAAGTAATGTTTCTTCACTAGCACAAAATGGCTCAAATGATTGGAAAAACATAGCAGCTATTCTCTCTTCTCACGAGAAAAGTATTGACCATCTAGAGAATTTTCATCAGTGGAAAGAACTTGAAAAACGATTGAAAACTGGGACATCTATTGATGAACAAAACATTAGAGCACTGATGCAAGAAGAAGAGTACTGGCGTCAAGTACTAGATAGACTGATTTCATTAGTGAGAGTTCTTGGTGAGCAAAACCTCGCATTTCGTGGAAGTCATGAAAAATTATACACTCCTCATAATGGTAACTTTTTAAAATTTGTGGAATGGCTAGGTGAGTATGACCCTGTTATGAAGGAACATCTTCGCAAAGTACGTAAGAAATCAAGAGACACACGTCCATTACCTTGGGAAACATATTCAAAATGAACTAATTCAGCTCTTGGCAAATGCTGTTCAGAAAAAAATTTTGGAAGCTGTTCGTGAGGCAAAGTATTTTTCGATTATTCTAGATTGTACACCTAACGTAAGTCATGTGGAACAGATGACACTGATAGTTCGTTATGTGGACATTGCCAAACCAGATATGGAAGGTAATGAGATGCAAGATTCACTGGTGAAAATAAAATAAAATTTCTTGGGTTTCATACTATTAAAGGAAACTACTGCTTCTTTCATGACGGAAACTATTTTGCAAAAACTAGATAAATTGTCACTGTCAGTTGAAAATTTACGAGGTCAAGGTTATGATAATGGGAGTAACATGAGAGGCAAGGAAAACGGAGTACAGCGTAGAATACTGAACATTAATCCCAGGGCATATTTTGTTCCATGTAGTGCACATAGTTTGAATTTGATTGTTAATGATGCTGCAAGATGCTGTTTGGATGCTACTAAATTTTTTGACCTCGTGCAACATATTTATGTCTACTTCTCTGCATCAACTCGCCGTTGGAACGTTCTTACATCGCATGTACCTTCACTAGTTGTTAAACAATTGAGTGAAACAAGATGGGAGAGTAGAATTGATGCTCTGAAGCCCCTTAGGTATGAGCTTGGTAAAGTTCTTGATGCATTAACTGAAATAGCCAATGACTCTACCCTCATAGGATCAAGTGGTACGTCTACACGTGCAGAAGCTGAATCTCTCGCAAATAGCATTTCTAAGTTCAAATTTGTTGCCTCATTGATTGTGTGGTACAACATTCTTTTTGAAATTAACTTAGCAAGCAAGCATCTGCAGTTAACAAATGCGACATTGGACTCAGCCATTAAACAACTGGAGCATTCTAAAAAGTACCTTACTGACTGCAGAAGTGATAAAGCTTTTGAAGAGATGCTCGTAGATGCTCGTGAATTAGCTGATAATCTAGAACTATCAAGCGAATTTGAACCTGAGCCAATCCGCATCATAAGAAAAAAAACAGCAGTTCTCATATGAAGCAAGAGATGAACCTATCCAGGACCCCAAGCAGAATTTCAAGGTGAACATCTATTTTGCTGTTATAGACACAGCAATTCACTCAGTTTCAGAACGATTTGAACAAATTTCACACCTTGAATCTGTGTTCGGCTTTCTTTACGATATCCATTCTCTAAGGGACAAGTCAACACAACAACTAATGGATATGTGCCAGAAGATGGAGTCTGCTTTGCAGGGAAAAGATTCTAAGGATATAGATGCTCAAGATTTATGTAATGAATTGAAGGTCATTGCAAGAAGACTCGAAAAAAGCTGTGGGCCTCTGAACGTACTAAAGGATATTTGTGAACAGAAACAGGTAGACAGTTTTCCAAATACCTATGTTGCTCTTCGGATACTCATGACTCTACCTGTTAGCGTTGCTAGTGGAGAACGAAGCTTCTCAAAACTTAAATTAATAAAGACATACCTAAGATCCACAATATCACAAGAGAGACTTTCTGGACTAGCCACTCTTTCAATTGAGCATGACATTGCTCAAAGACTATGTGTAAAGGAACTGATAACAGATTTTGCAAAGCAAAAAGCTCGCAAAGTTAATTTCTAAGAAAGTTAAATTGTCATTGCAAAGGTTTATTTTTAGTTCATGTGCAGTTGCTTTTCATTTTCATGTAAGCAAATAGATAAAGTGTTATGGATCTTGATGATAAATAATAAGTTTTATTATGAGAATAAAAACATACTTTTTTTTTATACTTTTATGTATATAGATATTGTACATCAGTTTTATTACAATTAGCTTCAAACTGTGTACAGGAATGTTAATAAAACGTCACATCATTCACATGTCTGCTATACAGAGGGGAAATGAGATGTACTACGTACATGTTTATTAATATTGCAATAAAAATGCACCAGAGTCATGTTTTTCTCTTTCAAGCTTGTGTGCATAAAAATTCAAGATGGGTGGGAGGGTGGGGGGCGACACCACCAGTTTGCCTAGGGCGTCAGATGTCCTAGGACCGGCACTGCCCACAGAAGAGAAAGGAGGAAGAGAAAATACGGAGCTAAGAGAATGGCGAGGAGAAGGAACAACAAAGTATACAAAGCAAAAGAAAGTAAATAGCAGCAGATCGTCCGATACCTACGAGCTTGTTTATTCAAGGACATGACGTGGAGGGTGACAGTGAGATAGAATCTTATGTATTCTGCAGTCGTTGCGTTATGAGGACAGTAGAGCAGAAGAACCACACATACACCCATTTCCACCTTCACTTCCTCGTCAAGCCTCTGTTAGCACCACCATCCCATTCAGTCAAAACTTCAAATGAAATGGGAATCATCTTCATGTGCAATCCCTTCCAGTTCCACGTCTACAGGCTGTCCTCATGTTCAGAAAGGTGTGGAAGCGCTGTGTTTACAGTATATCGGATGGGCCTCTTTATAGGAGATACATTGTATATGGAGATACATTATGTAATATATGCAACTGCTAAGAACTTTTTTTTTTTTTTTTTTTAACATATTTTGCCTACCCAATGTCTCTGAGGTGACTTAAATGACAAATTAGGTAGAAGCTGATGATAGATTACGTAGGACTGCCAGAGGCAAGAAATTAAATAGGGTAGCCTAACAACCTCTGTGTACCATAATGAATAAAACAGGATCACAAAATAAAACAAAACAAAATTATATAAATATGTTGTGCAGCCTGAAGGTGTAAAAACAAATGAGGTAGTGGAAATAATAGAAGAGCTTCGATTGCGGAACAGGACTAACTAGATTAGCCTGAATGGTGAATGAATGTGTTTAACAATTATAAATTCTTATCCATATCCGAAATTAAGGCTACCTTCTTAGGTACTATACAAAAAAAAAAATGCATTCGTTAGCCTTACTAAAGCTGTTTCGAAACAGAAACCGATTCAGATGATGACGTCTTATCTGAGCTCGAGGTTCAGAAGTACTTGTTTCACAAAGCATGAATGATGAAAGGTGTTACTGATGGTGTATGCTTCCTTTCGTTAACCTGTTTACAAAACCTTGGTAATATTACTAAAACACTGAAGAAAGCACCATTTAGTGTTTATGAAAATACATTTCATTAAAAAATATTGGAGATCATGAAACTTCTAACTGTGGAATATATACTGCACCACAAAATGCCGTAAGCAGGACAAAAACTTATAGTAAATATATCATTAATACGAGACGATACATTTATTTCCCACGTAATTCACAGTATATAAAATAAATAACAACTTTAGAAATTTCGCTTGAGAAGACAAACAAAAGTTGTATAATATGCTGTGGCCATAATTCACACTGTGTTATGGACGACGATTCGACGAACTCAAAAATTTAACAAAGACGATTTGAAGAAAAGGCATTCGGAAAAATTACAAGAAAATAGAATATAATGACGTGAATAATTAAACATATTATAATAATTTATTAGTTCCGATAAGAACTTACAGTAGCGACGGTAGTGATGCAAGGACTAAGCCTATGGGAGAAGAATCAAGACACAGATCAACTGAAACAAAGTAGGCTCCATATCGCGGGGGTGTCTACGATATGCCGTTGAGGGACAGATGTAGAAAATCAAGTAAGGATTCGTGAAAATTGTCCCGTTTGGATTCCGACTTTATGTAAGACAAATTCTTAGACTTTCTGACAGGTGGTTTGGCCTTACGGAGAGATACTAATTTGAAAAGTTTATAAGAATGAGATATTTGGAATGAAAAATGGAGAAAGACAGAGAATTAGGTGGTCAAACAGAGTGGTAGAGCATGATGAAGAGCAAGTTTCGGGAGAAGTGAGTTCGTCCTGAACAGAGAAGAAAGTAATAGAAGATCCTCTTGCCAAAGCCATTTCTCACAGAATGGAACGTTAGGAAATGCGAAGCCAGGATAGGCAAAGAAAATGAAGCCTGTAGAGGGCGTGTAAAGATATGAAGAGGATGAGGAAGTAGAGAAAAGGCTGAAAAGTGGTGAAGAGCAAGGGATAGGGGAGAAGAATCAAAAAGAGGGAAGATAAAGAGAGAAGACAAACTACGAGAAAGACCTGAAGCCCTTGGTAAAGATTTGAATAAAATGGGGAAGAAAGAAAGACTTGTGATGAGGCAGGGAAACCGCGGAAGACTGGTGAAGAGAAGTGGGATATGGGGAGAATGACGAAGAGGAAAGGTAAGTGTAGATGACTGGTAAAGAGGCAAAGGGATCGGGAAAATCTGGTGAAGGGGAAAGGGAATCGGGAAAGACTGGTGAAGAAGAAAGGGAATCGGGAAAGACTGGCGAAAAGGAAAGGGAATCGGGAAAGACTGGTGAAGAGGACGGGGAAGAAGGAAAACTGATAAAATGGAAGAAAAAATGAGGAAGACTGATGAACAGGAAGGGAAAATCGGGAAGGTTGATGAAAAGCATAAAGAGGTGAGAAGGGTGATGAAGAGGAAAAGAAACTGGGGAAGAATGATGAAGAGAAAGGGAAATTTGAGAAGACTGACGAGGAGGAAGGGGAAATAGGGAAGAAAAATATAACAAGGAAGAGAAGTGGAGAATCATAATGGAGAAAAGGGGGAAGACTTGATATGACCGAGACTACAGAATGATAAACAAAAAAAAAAAAAACAAGATTTATGCCAAGGATAGGTTTACTACGTATTTTGTAGTATCGGGATTCAGGCTCAAGTGCTTAATACGGTAAATCATCATGAATGTTGCATTTATTGATAACAGTTATTCTCAGTCATCTGTGTTTATCTCCAATATCGTAAATAATGTTATGGCCTTTCAAAAGAGGAACAGAGTTTTTGTCATAGCAGTACTGGCAATTACTCCCAACTCTTTAACACACACACACACACACACACACACACACACACACACACACACACACACACACACACACATTCTGTCCCCAACAAAGCAAAACTCTTTCTCTTCTCTTCTACAGAATCATATGTAAACTCATCACCACAATTCATACCTCCTCACACATAATCGCGGCTGATGTACAGTAGCTTCTTTACTTAAATCCCATGAGATCACGCACACACACACACACACACACACACACACACACACACCTGTAGATGGGCTCCTTGTTGTCATTCCTGTACCACAGCACCACGTAGACCATATCGGAGGGCTGGATGCTGCCTACCTCACAGGGCAGCACCGCCTCCTGGCCAGACACCGCCTCCACGCGCCGCCACACAACTGCAACAAACACAGCAAAAACAATAAGTCAGTGGCAGAATGGCTAATAGGCAGGTAAGCCCTAAGGAGCTAGCTAGCTATAAAGATAGGAAAGTTCACAGATTTAGATAAAACTGTGTTTATGTATGTTAGAAAAAAGTCTGCTTAGAAGTAAGTGACTTAGTTAGGATGGGCATTTTAAACTTAGAAATGATAAATGAACGTGCGAATGGTACTAGAAAGTGACAGGAGAGATGCGAGAAAGAGGAAGAGAGTAAGCAGACACAGAAAAAGTGTGGTAAACGTGAAGGAAGAAGTATGCCCATGAGTGAATGAGAGTTACCTAAAACATTAACACCCACAGAAACATACCAGCTTTACTATTAGTAATGTGTTCTTTTTTCGTATTTCTACGATTAGAAATTCATCATGAATATACTCCTGTAATTATGTTCTTATATCTTTTCTAATTGCTGGGCAGTACATAGTTTGTATAACTTAACTATTTTCATGATTTTTTTTTTCCCGTGTGTTATGGGAGTGTATATTACAGTGCACTCTTAGCCCTAAATCAATCACCAAAAGTGGTAAGGTAAAGCTCGCAAGAAAACTAACTTAACTTTACTGTACCCTATAACATACACACACCAAGGAAGAAACCAGGATTCGTTTTACAAGAAAGGGAATTCATATAGGCCTCAGAATACAAATATAAAACGAATTATTTCTTACCTAACCAGAATACGCTCAGTGAGGCTAAGTACTCACAAAGGTCAAGGAAACTTGGAGAACTTGTTGATGAGATAATCCAGATATAATTCACACATTAGTGTAAATGAAGAAGTGAACCAAAAATGGGAAATGGTGCACAAACAGTGTGTTTTGTAATCAAAGTCACATATTGAATAATGTGTGAAAATATGAGGAAAAGTGCAACAAAATGTGACAAAGTGTCATATGACAGTGACAAAAAGTGTGAAAACGTGAAAATGTGACAAAATGTGTACAAATGTGAACAAATGTGTCAAAAAATGTCTCTCTCACATTGTCGTCGAGCTTATAAAGCAGACTTACTCTGCCTCTCTCGGCTAACTAGCCACTAGACTGTCTTAAGTGCAATCTCCAGCCACGTTCAAACAATAGAGGCACCTGCTACCAATGGGAGCCTTACACATATTACACAAAACCAATGGCGTGCCGTCAAGAAAGCTAAAAAAGAGTTATTCAGACTTCTATTGGCAAATACTCTCATTTTGCTCCTCCGACACTATAAGTTACACCCACTAAGTTCAAGGAAAAGTATCTGTGCAATTTATGGAAAAACAACTAATGTGTTATCAGTAGGCAAAATTGACCACTGAGTAAATACAGCTAGGGTCTAGGGTTACCCTTACATCCAGCAAAACTGATAAGACAAATATTTATCTGGCGGCTCACCTGTCTCCTTTCATTATCACCTTATCTTCTATTTCACCATTTGCTACTGGGGTAACTACGCCAGTGACACGTGATAAATGGAATTTTGACTTCTGTGAAAAAAACAAACGACTTTCATATCAAGGTTTTCCTCCTGATTATTGCATATTCTAACTGCTAAATTATTCATTGACTTTTTTTTGGGAGGGGGGAGGGAGCTTCACTAACATTATTTTTTCCTGTGCACACTAGCTCTGCCTCAGGGTCAGGTGTTTCACAGTAATGCTAATTCTTACTGTACTTGGAGTAGGTTGCCTACTTACAAGCGTAAGTAGGCAAACTATACATTCCTATTTAGGCGTTTACTGAGATGAAACATAAGGCATTCAGTGTTTGGCCATATTAGAAGATTGCACTGTTTTCAGACAAAGTTGTTTCATCATTTTCCACTGTACCTAATACAACTCACTCAAAACCAGCGTTCGAGATGTGGGGGGGGGGGCTGACCCCTCAAATACACTGGAGACCCATGGAAATAGAGTGTATAGGAGGTTATAAGAAGACCCCCTCAAATAAAATGTTTATTGTTATGAGGACCGTATTTCTATTTGATATATGGTCATGTGAAAAGTGAATTAAAACATCGCTTTTACTCTGTTGAAAGTTAGGAGAGTAATTTATGTGCACCCTATTAACTATGTTCATCACACTGTGAAGAAGACTTAGTTAAGTTCGTAATCTTGTCCCAAAATATACCACATGATGAAATTGACCATCATAATGTAGTGTGATTTTCGGATAAATTTAAAATACATCACCTTTATTAAAGCTATATTTAATATTATTTCCAAGAAAAATTTGAAGCATGCTTCCCAAGAGCTGGCAATTCAGGGGAGGCTTTGAAGATGATACAATATATAACTAAGAAAAAAACAAAAAAGCCTGTGATATCGGCAATAATTCATCGTGATTTTTTAATCGTGCTTTGGTATCCATTACTGCATGTGGCCACATACTGGCCCATGTTCAATAATATTTATCGAAATAGGCTTAGAGCACCCATCTAAAAAAGGTCGCACCCCACTCCCACTTGGAGTGCCACTTTTGTCAAAGATCATGACCCTACCCCTCCTAACATACCTGCCTGTTTCGAACACTGCTCCGAGCATTGTTTCTTTCCAAATCCAAGGCATTTTGACTCACAAGTTCGTGTTGCCTCTCTTTTCCTCTTCCATTAGCAGCTCACAACCAAGCAATAATTCAGTTATTTTCTAAGAACAAACAGTGACCAGACAGCCCAAAGAACAGAACGCTATGTTTTTTGTTGATTTTCTCCGGTCGAGCAAACCCATCAACCGCAGACAAGCAATCGCCTCTACAGGCCCTCCCGTGCTGGGCGAAGAGTGTGCAGGCTTGGTAACCAGTTGGACACCGCATTTGCGTCTCCACTCACTTAACAGGGACATCACAGAAGGCTCTATAGCACCCCCAATAATGCGATAAGAAGCACATGAATGATAATCACTAAGTTCGTAGACCAATATACCCATCAATTAGTCACTGAGTGACTCCAGAATTAACTGAGAACAGATATTATAAAGTATCAAAATGGATTCTTGTTTCAGAAAAATGAAAGTAAACTACAACTTAAATTCTGGTAACGTTATGATAATTAGACACAACAACAGCCCAAAATAACTCAGTAATATGTGTGCTGGGGCATGAATTAACCTGCTTGATACCCACCTGTTCCGGTGTTTCTCAAATTGTTTCACTTCATGCCCCACTTGTGGGGATCCTAACATTCTCGTGGCCTTCCTTCAATTTTTTCTCGAGCCATCAGATCAGAAATAATTATGAGAAAAAAAATGTTTTAGTACCCCACATTTATTTTAATGCTTACATCAAATTAAAATGCACATTTTGTTGTATATCACTGGTATGGATGACACTGTTTGCTTTCAATAAGTCAACTGATTCAAGGTTGAGTCACTGATAACGCACATATCATATCTGGGTCCACATCCAACTGATTTTGGAATTTACTTTTTATGTCTAGAAGGGTGGAGAAATCAGATTCATATAAGTATGCTGTGGAAAATGGCAACAGAATTCTAAGTGCGATTTCAGAGACACACATCGATTTACTTTTTAAAGTAGCCCGCCATCGTCTGCCTAAAGTGCTGCAGTGGCACCCTTGGAGTGCATGGCTCCCAGTTTGAGAACCAGTGGGCTCTGTACACAGTCAGAATGAAAATGATAACTTGCTAAAGATGTTGGAATGTTTCAGTTTAAATGTATGTTTGCAAGGCACTGGGGGTAGAGCGCTGTGATGAATCATGAGTTTGCATTGGGGTTCTCCGATTCTAAAGATAAATTATTAATAATTTTAATAGTATTTGGTTATAGCCTACCACCACCACCGCCACCTCTTTCTTTCTCTCTCTCTCTCTCTCTCTCTCTCTCTCTCTCTCTCTCTCTCTCTCTCTCTCTCTCTCTAAGGGCGTACCAAAGGAGACAGCAGGGAGAGACAACCACTCTTTACACCACACTTAATACCAGTTGGAATCACTGGAGTGAGAGATACATTTTATTTCCCAGTGTTGGATCCAGTAGTCACGGAAGAAGAAGAAGAAAAACAAGAAGAAGAAGAAGAGGAGGAGGAGGAGGAGGAGGAGGAGGAGACGGAGGAGACGGAGGAGGGAGTAGTGAGTAAGAGGGGAAAGAAAACCGACACTGGGGTAATAAAAGTGGAAATGAGTATTTGCTGGAATGAGAATAGAATGACACATAACAGAGAGAGAGAGAGAGAGAGATGAAAATGGAGAAATTTGTAGGAAATAATTGAGTTCGATAGGATAAAGGTACTGGGGAACTTAAAATATGATAAAAGATCTCAGAGACAGCCAGAGAGAAAAGGATATAAAGGACATTTCAGAGACAGAAAAAGATAAGAAAATAATAAAAAGACATTGAGGTATCGAAAGGAACAGTGGGACAAAAGAGAATACGTTATTAGAAAACAAAGCAGAAGAAGAAGGAGGGAGGAAAACGTGGAAAAATCAAGTATATACAAGAATATTAACAACAGAATGGAAGATGAGAAAATTTATGTAACTCTGACAGCTGTTCTCTAACAAGATGATGGAAATGAAAGAAGTTTTGTTTGTCGGTTTGTTTAATATGCTGTGAGTGCCCTCTCTCTCTCTCTCTCTCTCTCTCTCTCTCTCTCTCTCTCTCTTTTAGGGATCTGTTGCAGGGCCTGTTGTTTTCAAGATGCCTAACTGACACTGATGAAACTGATGAAGCTTGACAAAACTTTATACCCAATAAGACATCAAGTATTATAATACTAATGTTATTTTGGTTGGCAATGACACGCAAAATTTGCCATAATATTTAGATAACAAGGCTAAAATGGGAATTGCAGGAGAATATCTCATTTAACGATTGAATGTCAGATTCAGAATATCAAATTACTTTATAGCTGGGTACGAAGTGGCATCGCATAGATTTAAAGAGTGGCATGGAGTAAGAATCATTTACTCTTTCGAACGCATTGTGAAGCAAGGAAGTTCAGTCATGCAAAACTAGTCGGTGCTGGCTTCTGTCGTCAAGTGCCTGGTGATATTACCACCGCAGCACAGATGCTTTAGCTCCCAAGGGGGTTCAACTGTGCCCACAAGGTGTATAATCGATGCTTCGGTCATCCCTCGTACTAAAAAAGGAAAATGAAAAAGAAAAAAAGAGGGGAGCAGAGAGAGACCAAGACACCAAAAAACGAATCGAAGGATGGCTTAAAATCATGTCAAAATACACCTAGAAAAGTTCCACCAAGAACCTGTTTGAGCTTGTTCATCTGGTATCGACAGTTCTTCCTATGAATGGCCCTTCAGTTATTTTTCTTCTGATATAGATTCTTACACTGCTCTACATAACCGATCCACTGGCGGTATCACATTATCCATAATACTTCAGCCTCTCACAAACCCACCTATGTCCTCATTTCACCGTAACCCTTGCTCCTGATCCTCAAATCCAAGTTGTTCCATCAACCTCGCTCCTCTCTCCTCGCACTGGATCCGTTACAGAGGCCTTCCCTATTGGTAACTTCCCCTGTACTCTTCATCTGCATCTCCCCCCTCCCCAGCCTCATAACACGTCAGTTCAGTTCCAGCCGTTTCTTCCACATCTCCCAAGGTCCTTCCTGAAGCAACCCAGATGTTGCAATGCTCATTCTTGACCATCCCCAGCACACTGTCACACCATAATCACCTAAGAGAGAAGCACCTGACTCAACCAGTCAGTCCGACACAGTTTATGGGCAGATAGCTGTGTATCTAAAATACTTCTAAAAACTGGGGAATCTCTTCATACACTGCACGTTGCACTGACAACAACAAAGGTGTTGTTGTGGCAGACAGATAAAGCTTACGGAAGAGTACGGGTGCTCAAATTAAAATAACTTGATTATCACCCTTTGATTCACTGGAATTCGAACCTCTCAGAAATACCACATCAGGGCCAAGACCACCCGATGCGTTGGTGAAATACAGCAGGCCACCACCAACCAGCACACACTATCCAAAGACACCTGGAGCTAGGCAAACACCGGTTAGGGTGCGAGAGGGACACCCGCCCTCTGCCCACCATCAGAATCAACGTCCTTACCCTGTTACTGCTTGCCAATGGGATCAATAGAAAGGGATATAAGATGTTAGGTGAGGTTAGGTTTGACGCTCCACAAGTACATTACATCCCCATATTTCTTAAATTACCTCATTATAATGTAATCTCTCTCTCTCTCTCTCTCTCTCTCTCTCTCTCTCTCTCTCTCTCTCTCTCTCTCTCTCTCTCTCTCTCTCTCTCTCTCTCTCTCTCTTTATGTGTATGTGTGTGTGTGTGTGTGTGTGTGTGTGTGTGTGTGTGTGTGTCTGTGTGTTTGAAGTGAGTGCTGTATCTCACGATATTAAGAGCACGGGATTCCATTATATACCTTTGTCATCCCACAGCCACCTCCGTAATAACATCTAATTAACACCTTCATCAGTACTGTGTCTTTTTTTCCTCGTGAATTCTCTTACTATCGACCGTTATTCCCTTCGCCTCTTTCTCTAACACAGAATATTTCGGAACCTACATTTATTTTCATCACGGGATTCCGTCGTACCCTTCAACCTATCGTCAATTCTCCTTCATCGACCTACTAGCGAGGCGATACTCTAATCGCTTGCGACTGTGTGTGTGTCTCTCTGTTCCCAAAGTAGCTCAAAACCAAATGGGCAAATTGTATCCAACTGTGTCGGCAGTATCCGGGGATATGTGGCTTCTTGGTTAGTGATTTTGGCAAAGCTGCGATGATATGCCTACGTTCGCCAGTGCATTACGGATGAAGGTCTACATTTTTTTTTTTTTTTTTTAGTGATGGCAGGCGATACGCAATTATGGGTAGATGCTTTGTTTTTTTTATTTTTTAATGCAGTCCCTGGTCTCCATTCATTAGTCTTCTTTTTTCCCTATCCAATTTCTCTCTACTTCTATTCTCATCTCATCACCATTCACTTGTTCACCCCTGCAGTTTTTTCCATCCTCCCATTCTCATCATTCCATGTCCATTTCATTATACAGTATTTCATTTCTTTTCTGATCTGTTCCACTGTTCCTATATTTTTTTCACCCCTCTGCATTATTTCTCATTCATTCTTAGTTTATTCACCAATTATTCCTTTCCTTTTTTTCCTAGGCCTGTATTTCTCTCTCTTTGTACATTCTATCCTCTACCGTATCAATCTATCTATCTATTTATCTCTCTATCTATCTGTCTTTCTGTCTGTCTATCTACCTATCAATCTATCTATCTATCTCTATCTGTCTTTCTCTGTCTATCTACCTATCTATCTCTATTTATCTACGTATCTATCTATGTATCTATCTATCTATATATACACCATCCACTCATCAATGTAGTGCTGCTTTGGGTGTCTTCCCTTTCCTCTCTTCCTTCCTTCCTCTTCTGTTTTTCTTTCCTTCATTCATTCCTCTTTCTTCTGCCTACAGGTGACTTTGCATTCCCTCTTCTGTCTTTCTTTTCTTCATACTTTCCTCTTGCTTCTGCCTATGGGTGATTCTACACTGAGTGACAAGCCAAATGGTTTCCTCTATACCAGGAAACCAATTACTGTACTATGCTGGGTGGTAACCATATAACCAAATTATGGCGCCTGGTGGTTTAGTGGGTAATTAAGGCGCTCCAGTCGGATTGAGCCTGTGTAGGTTTATATCCAAGGGATGGTTGGGGTTTATTGCTCACACAATGCCACTTACGGATGTGTGAGGCTGGTCACTCTCATCATAAATGTCAGGACCAATTTGCTTAGCCCCGGGCTCTTACGCTCCTCATGGGGCAACATAGGATTGGATGATGGATATATATATATATATATATATATATATATATATATATATATATATATATATATATATATATATATGTATGTATGTATGTATGCATATAAAATCACTCATTGCAAGTCTACTGCTAAACAAGGGCCTCCTACATCGTTTTCCAGGATTTCCTCGACTGAGCCAGTCTCTGCCAAGTTTTGCTCACAAAAATCTTTATTTTATCTTTCCGCCTCCTGGCTTGCTTTTTTCTGCTACTTTTAAAATTTCTTGGAGTTCAGTCAGTCTCTTGCTCCAACGGTTATTCCTTATTCTTGCTACGTGACCTGCCCACCTCCATTTCTCTTCTTTTATAACATCTATAATGTCTTTGACTTTAATCTGCTCCCTCACCCAAGTTGATCATTTCATGTCTCCTAAACATACTTCCAACATTGACCTTTTCATTGCTCTTTGAGAACGGATTACTCGATTGTCCATCGATTTTATCAGTTTCCAGGTCTCACAACCGTTCGTCATAGCTGGGATTATACATTTGTTATATACTTTTCGTTTCATACATATTGGCAAGCTACTTTGCATGATGTGTGTGTACTCGTATTTACCGAATCTTTCCAGCCAATTGTAATGCGCCTTTTTATTTTGATACCATGGTCTTTCGTTAGTTTTAGTATTTGTTCCAAGAAATTGTTCTCCTCGACTTCTTCATGAATTTCTTCGCTTATTTTGATGACGCTCTTTGCTGGATTTTCGTTCAACATTAGTTTTACTTCGGCTCATCTTTAGCCCTACATTGAGACTATCTCATTTCAGGTCATTTATCGTTTATTGCAATGTCTTTGCCTTTTCTGAGATTAGGACAATGTCATCTGCAATCTAAAATGATATATGTTTTTCCATCTATGTTCACTCCTTGTTCTCCCAGTCTAGCTTTGTAAAAATACATTCTAGGCATACTGTAAATAATTTTGGTGAAATTGTATCTCCCTGATGCACGCCCTTCTCAGTTTTTATTTTTTCCGATTCTTTGTGAAATTTAATTGTAGTGGTTAACTCTTTGTATATGCTCTCGAGCAGTTTTAGTGTTCTCATTCAGAGTGAAATTATGATGGTTATATGCTCCACTGAGTCGAAAGCCTTTTCGTAATCAACAAAACCTAAGCACAGTTTTCTTTATTATATACTGTAGTTTTCTCAGTTAGCTAATACACTGTGTGTAGTTGTTCAGCAGTCGATACCTGCATCGGAATCCTGCCTGTTCACGAGGTTGGTTTTCTTCCAAGTTTGTTGTTATTCTGTTAGCATGGACTTTAGTGAAGAGTTTGTAAGTTACTGGTAGTAAACCGATACGTGGATAGTTAGTAAGATCTTTTGAGTCGCCTTTTTTGAAAGGGAAATCTACATTTGGGGATTTTTCTTTTTCTTTATACACTGAGCAAATAAGTGGGCGAGCCTGTTCTGTACTTCTACTCCTCCATCCGACAGTAAATCTGATACTATTCTATCATCTTCTGTGGCCTTTCTTCTTTTCATACTTTTAGGAGAAATGTTTCCTTCGTTTGGTGTTACCTCGAATATTTCACTCGTGCCAACTGAAAAGTTAGCTAATGGTACTAGTGTCTTTCATCCCAGTTCTTTGTAAAATTCTTCAGTTCTCTTCCCCATTCTATCTCTACAATTAATGACTTCACAGTTTTTGTCTTTCGGTGATCAAACCCTTAAACAGTACACCTGGGTCTGAGAGACCCGGCCACGTTTTGCCACTTACTTGTTCAGCAACTACTATATGCCAGGGACCCCTGTCCATCCCAATAGCTTCCTAAGAGTGGATGCCCATGCTAAAGGTGGCTGTGTGGTTTTCCAGGTCTCCTTCTGTTTTGGTGTATAACACACTGAAGTCGTGGTCGGGTCTGAGAGACCCAGGTGTACTAGATAAGGGGGCTGAAATTTACTGTTGTGTGATGCAAATATTTTCACCCTGTGAATTGCCCTCTCCACACCACGAAGACACTTCATGCCACTAGCTTTGACAGCATTGTGAGCATCATTGTGTCGTTTCTTTTCTTATGGGGTCCATGTAAACAGAAACTGTACAGATTTTTTTCAAAAATTTGCCTAAAATGCTTTAAATATGTTAATTTTAATTGTATATTCATTATTGCGTAGTAAATTGAACCAAAAAGGTTGTAGATTGGTCAAAGATTCAGTAAATAAAACACAAGTATTTTTTTTTTTAATTCTATTTTGTGGGTCTGTGAGACCCAGGTGTCCTAATGGTGTATAGGCGCAACTAGGTGTACTGTTTCAGGGTTGTGTTCCTTTCCTAGTGCATTCTCCTGACCTATTTCAGACTTCTTCCTTTTCTGATGGTTTCATTGAGCTGATCCATGTTTCTCCTTCTTTTTTCTTCTCTTTTTATCCTCTCGATAAGCTTGTTAAATTCTGTTCTTTCTCTTTTCATCCTTTTTGGTTTTTGCTTTCATATTCTTTCTTCTTTTCATGAACTTGATGTTCATTTTTGAATACTTGTTGGTTATGGCTGTGTTAGCTTTCCCTGTTACCTCCACTAATTCTCCAAGCACTTTTGTTAGACTGTCATTCAACTCATCAATGTCACACTCAGCATAGCACACACACACACACACACACACACACACACACACACACACACACACACACACACACACACACACACATACATACACATAGTTAGATAGATATACCCTCTAACTTCACTTTGGACGACTCCATTGCTACTCTTCCATAATGTGTCTGTCTGTTATTTGCTCATACCATTACTAAAATTTCTTTACAAGATACAGTCTCTGCACTCACTGACCTTAATAGTAATAAGTCATATATTATGTAAGCGTTTCTCTTGTTCTCAAAAGCTGTGTTTCGTGCTGGCACCCTGCCTGGGCAACGTGTTTTGTCTTTGTCTTTCAAAATGAATCTCTCTCTTGCCGGAAATTTGTTCTCATTTAGCCTCTCCCGAAGAAGTGTGGCAGCCTCAAACCCTCTATCGGCCAACTGATTTAATATAAGGCCTTTGAACCTATCCTCAACGGAAAGATTCTGAGGCATCTTTCCATTGATAACCTTTCTTTCCAGGATGTTTCATTGATATGTTCTTTCCAGGATGATGATGAAATCATAGCTATTGCACTGAACGTTTCCGTGACTGTTCACAGTCTGGTACAAATATTTTATTGGGTAAATTCCACCTATAGATTGCCATCCATTAACATAGGTTGCCTTTATTTCAAGAGACTTCTTTGGTCGTTCTGTAATCAATGTAGGCGGCCATTGACCTTTTTATTAAACCAGCCATCGTGGTTTTCCTCAGAGTTCCTTTGCCTTTATTTTTCAGTCTGTTATTCATCACTGATCATCTTTGCAGAATATTTATCTCAGCTCACTCATACAGCCTTCATTTTTCCACTCACGGCTCACAATGCTCAACACAACAGTCACTACAACAGACACGAGGTGAGGCTTTGGCACATTTATCCCCTGATTTGTCTTGTGCTTCTGCTTGGAGCTCAATGAATATTGTGTCATATGCTAGCTCGAGCTAACGAATCACCATAGTACGGTAGGATTTTAATAGTAGTTGGGGCAAATGCCGCAATTCATGGTTGGGTTGCTAGGGTAATCATAGGTACATTTGCGGCCATTCCTCTTACTTTCTGTTGAGCACCACCTCTCCTCTAAAACTTCATATTCTCTTCCTAAATGAGACTCAGCAGTCTGAGGAGACTAGTTGCAAACCTTCTTTGTATCCCCCTACTTTCCCTATACTCATTTCAAAGCCAAAGGTAGCTGCTGTGTACAGTATTGCCAAGCGTGATGCCTCCATATCTAATTGTACCTGTTGCGTATCCTTGACCTTTCCCTCTTGTCACCCCTTCTCATGATTTACTACAATCCTCAGAGTGACATCATTCATACTCATCTTATGATGTTAGGGCTTACTGTATTCTTTCCTCGCACATAATACTTTCACAGGTAGTACACTTGCCTTAGTCTTTTACCATGTGTTTTCATTTTTACTGTGTGGAATAATTGTCAAAAGCTGTCAAAATTAAAATTCAGTTAGTCGGTGCAAGATGAATTACCCAGGAGGCCAAACCCGAATTTTTCGAAAAGTAGACATGACGTGCTGTAAAAGGTGGGCCCATGCTAGTCACATCCACATATGTCTAGGAACATATTCTTGAGGGACAACCCAGTGAACAAGCTGCTGGAAATTTTTGGGAAGCCACTAAGTATCATAACCCTATCTGCTCGAAAATTGCCGTTTGAGTCCCTATGTAGTTTATGTAGTTTTGTCTTCAGTACAGAATATTACTACCCATACTCTGTCTGACACTAAATTGGTAGAGTAATTGGTTTCTGTGATACTTGAGACTTTTAAGAACGAAATACAGTTCACTTATTTGTAGAAAAATAGCCAAATAACCACTGATTAACACCATTTTTTGCTACTTTAATGCGACCAAACGAACATCAATGAACATTACATGTAGATCTAATGGTTGACAGTTATTATCATGGGAACTGCACCAAACACAACCAAATATTTTTTTACAGAAAAGAAAAACTAAATTTTTTTAATGCAACTGTACTTAGTAAACCTCAACAACTCGGTCGGCAAAATGTTTAAAGGCTTGGTATTATCGCACACAAGTGAGGATCATGTGCATTAACTGTCACTATCAGAGTCACTGCTTTCTTCATCCGATGAACACTGAACTTCACACGACTGCACATATTTTCTGACCCCTGGCAACGACAACCAATGTAACAAGGGATGCCTTTCCTGCAGCACGAACAGTTTCTGTTACAGCCTTTCAGACAGCCACATGAAATGTTCTTGGACATCTGATCTGGCAATGCTGGTTGTGTGGAAGGCACTGGTACAAGTTTGCCATCAACTGATGACCAGCCATAATTTGTGTATGGTCCCAGATCTGGCTGGACAATATGGGCTGTTTTGTCCAGCAGCGTAGCCAGTGCTGCCCGTTTGACATGCAACACAAACGCATCTTCAGTTGGGGGCAGAAGTTTCAGCAGTGTTGACTTGTTGTTCAAGAACTTGTGAACTCTTTGGTTTTCCAGCTCAGACCTCTTAAAGTCGTCACCCTTCTTGGTGTACACAGCCACCAGCGGATC
Source organism: Coenobita brevimanus (assembly GCF_032717465.1). NCBI lineage: Eukaryota > Metazoa > Arthropoda > Malacostraca > Decapoda > Coenobitidae > Coenobita > Coenobita brevimanus. The sequence continues at coordinate 18,873,869 of NC_137057.1, read as the reverse complement.
TCTGGCTTGCTGGATGACGTCTGCTGTTATGATGTTTGAAGAACTTTCATCTGCTTCACCAAAGTCCTCGAGTGCTGGTACTTCCACCATTTTGCTGCAGCTCAGCCATGTCTTTTTATCAGTGAAGAAAGGTAAGCTGGTGATATCGCGCCCATTTAGGCTGTGGACGAAAGGGATTGCTCTGCATTGTGCTGGGCCCAGTGCAGATGCAATCTCATGGACAGGCAGATAACTGAATTGTGTGGTTCGCACCCACGTTTCAGGAAGTTCCTTGGGGAGTGCAGCAGCATAGTACACACATGAAACAATGACATCTGTGTCATTTGCACAGATGACTACTCGTTCCACTCCCTCTTTCTGAAAGCTGTAGACTAAATGTAGAATAACTCTGGTATCTGCTTCGTGCTGCGTGGACTGCAGCTGTGCCACGTCATTCACAGTACCATTTGACAATAGTACAGTATTTGTTTACTCCGTGAAACTACCACCTAGATACAGATGAATTAAACTTATTGATGACTTCAGCTCTTCATTCTGGCTCCATGCCATGCACAAAAAGTTCAAGAGTGCTGCTTTGTTGGCAGAAACTGGAAAAAACTCCTGTGGATCAGGAGACGTGTATTGCTCACTGACTTCAAACACCTTTGCTTGTCATGACTTGGCATACCTGTGCTGCTGCTCTGGAGCTTTGAGACAGTTTGGGCCGTGTCGATCACAGCAGAAGTGGATACTGGCAGTCCCTTCGGGAATATCGTCCAGCACGTTATGGAGGTATCACCTGGCAATTGCTCCAAAACTCTCACTTTTATGGAAAGACCACTGGCGTATTGCAAACATAGCATGTAGAGCTGATTCTGTGGGAGATGAGAAACTGTGTTCACCTGGGTTTCCTCCTTCAGGGCTTTAACTAACGTGGACTTTGTTCCAGCTGCTCTCTTTAGTCCATTGTCATTGAACAATGATGGAGGAAACTTGCTGCATTCATGCTTGCCTATAAGTTGACGATATCAACTTCACCTCCACTGACAGCTAGCTAGGTCAGGTGTTGAAGAGCAGCCACCTCGTCACTCTTTCCAGGGGTAGCAGACAGACCTATCAGCGTTGTTGCCTTCATCTTCTGGGTGTGGAATGTCTTCAACTTGACCACTTTGTTTTTGTTTTTTTGCTGACATCTAATAGACTCAGAGAGAGCTTCAAGACCAATGCTTTTCACATTGGCAAGTCGGCCTGGATATCAGGATCTGCATGTTGCACTGCTGATATGTTGACTAGGACTGATACTTCTGCTCTCAAGGGATTTGTCTGCATGGCCGCCATAACTTTAAGAATTGTTTCTCTATCCTTGGACACTCGTGTCTGACCAGTCTCATGGTGGGGGCTCCGAGAGTGCAGGTGCAGCATGGACTTCAACTGAGAAGATACTGCTGCAAGTGATGGGCTTGGTGTACACCCATTTGGTGCGAGCAGCAAAGTTCAGTGTTATCCCATCAAGACCACTTTCTTCTTTTGCATCGGCATTGTAGGTTTGCTCTAACAGCATATCTTTTTTTTTTTTATGTAAGGAAGAAGGAACCAAAGGCCACGAGCCCGCAAAATTGCTCCTTCCAAGAGATAAACAAAATACAAGAGAGAGCCAAATTCAAGATCCGATCATTTCGAGATGCCTGGCCACACTGCGTTTGAAAGACTGCAGATCACAGGAAGCAGGAAATACAGACAGAGGGAGACAGTTCCAGAGCTGACCTGTTGCATAAATGAAGGACTGGGAGTAACGGTTAACTCCAGCATTAGAGAGTTGGACAGAAAATGGATGAGAGTTTGTTGCTAGACGGATGCTACGCGCCCATTGTAGAGGTGGAGGAATGCATGCAGACAGTTCAGAGGAGTAGTGACCATTGAAGTAGCAATAGAAAAGAGATAAAGATGCAACAGTGCGACGAAGAGACAGAGGTTGAAGGGAGTCAGTAAGAGGAGGAGAGTTAATGAGACAAAAAGCCTTTGACTCTGGAGATACCCCATTGTGGCATCCATCTGATCATCTCCCAATGAAAGGCCCATTCAGCATGGCTTGATATACCTCTGGACCTATGTCAGGCAGAGCTCGCATCTCAGACAAGTAGAGAGGCAGGGACTGTTGTCCATATTTGTAATGGCCAGCTGCTGTTAGAAATGGAAGCATCTTTGCTGACTCACACAGGTGTCCAAGCCAGCTCCCTTCTGTCTGGTGGAAGATGAATCGGTGAAGTATGTCAGACATCTCTAGAAAGCTGAGCCAAAACACTGCTGTTGGACGATTTGCTAGTGATTTCTGGAATTCTTCCAGTTGCTCCTGGAGAAGTGCAAGTTGTGCATGGCATGACTGAATTGACTCCAGCTGTTCAGTGGCATCCTTGTTGTTGTTAAGCAGTATCTTCAGGACATCCTGAACAGCTGCCTTCCACTGCATGGATTATTCATCTGAAACCCAGCCTTCAAACTCCTCCCAGTACAGGTGCCAGAGTGCCTCACTGAGTATTCTGCACAGACTGGTAGTAGTCAGCCCTTTCACCAAAGATCTTCTTTGCTGTTCCTTCACTACACATCCCAGCCAATACAAAAAGCTCCTCGATGCCAGAGTCCCTCAGGATCTTGCAGATGGCATTCAAGTAGTTGTGTGCCTGATGAAAGCCTCCAGGAAGCAGAGCAACATTGCGGAACATATCTCTGTACTTATCTCTAATTGTCACTGGAAGTTCGTACGTGGCTTGGTCGCCAATGATGACAGTGTGTGTGTCCCCCCAGACTTCATATGTCTTAACTAGACGTGTCATCTCCTCTTTCACACACCAGGGTCTGCTGGAGAGGCCTGTATCAGTGGAACGCACGCGATTGTGCTCGACGTGTGATGTGGCAACAGTCTTGCTCAGAATGCAGAGAACCCTGGAAGCCCTGCATCTTCTTCATAAAGCACTTCCAGCGGCTGTGAGCGTCCTACCTGTCTTCCAAGACGCCAAATTAGCAGCATGTCTTCAGCTACACCATCAGAGGGTGTATCCAGACTTTTGATATTACCAATGCTGCTGAGTGCTCTACATCTCTGCCTGTCGCTAGCAGATATGACAGGCATGAATGGCACTGGCACTGTCTGGAATACATTCGAGAGTCCTTCTCCTGTCCCCAGATGAGGTGGAAAACCTTACAGTGTCAGCCCGCCTGACTTAGACACCGGTTGTCTCGGGATTGTCAATAACAATAGCAGTTGTAGCATTGAAACTGTCCCCCTCCAGTGTCTTCTTCTGCCAGTCTAGGTTGTTCATTGCAAAGACATGCAGTGTTCCATGGCCATGACTCATTGTGGTGGGGATGAACACACCATCCTCTTCAACCTGTTGCATAATGTCTGCACTCTCTTTGGTAGTCGGCGTTGCAGGCTGTCATAGCTGGTTCCTTGACCAAGTCTGTTATTCAAGTTGATTAGTGACTTGCTGTGTGTTTGGTTATAGTGGTGGTAAGCTGTAGCAATGCCTAGTGGTGTTGGTATTGCAGCCACATGGTGCAGGAGTTGCTGAGACAGTACCAGTGCCTTTTCTTTAGTTGTTTGATTAACTAACACCCGAATCGGTAAATCTTCATTCTGCTGCAGTTCCCCTTCATCAGAGAGGAGTGCAGCAGCAAAATTGAAGAGAGATAGTGGAACCATCTCTTCTGCAGCTTCAAAGGATACTTCTTTGGACTGGTGGAGCTTCTGTTCCTTCTTGCAGATTCTGATGTCCTTTCTCAGCAGTCTCGCTACATTTTGTATGGTTTGCTGTTTGTCATCTACACGAGACTGTGTGTCCAAGACCCATAATTTTTTAAGGGCATCACCAAGTGGGATGGATGAGGAACAGATGAACCCCAATCCTGAAGTCTGGTCGAGCATTGAGACTCGCTTACCGAACCTCTGTTGCAGTTCCAATTTAAGGGTTAAGGACCGATAAGTGTCGGCAGTTTTCACACGAAGATCTCGAAGAATTTCTCTGTATCTATTCCGCAGTGTTTGGATGAGAATTCCACACATCTCCTGGAACAGTGGAACCTCCAGCTCCTCAATCAGGCGGTCAAAAGCCAAATCATACATAGTCTGATTAGCCGATTTACCTCTAGGGACCCGTGTAGCTCTGAAGGCATTCATGCAGGGTGTATGGTAGAAAATGTCATTTGCTACCATGTCATGTCCCTGGCTGGTCAGTCTGTAATGAATATCTCGCCTGCCCAACTGTTTGGCCTTGTCAGGTATTGCTTGTTGGCTTTGCTTTGTTGATACCTTGCTGGTTGGTTCCTTTCCTTGGTGCCACCGTTTGTTGCATAGTTATGACACAGGTGGTTTTGGCATCAAATGCTGGCACACGTTGTCTACAGTAGTTGCAATAGGTGATCCCAGGGCTGATGCACTGCTCGATGACTGGCCAGCAGTACAAGTGGCAGCTGGTTTACCTCCAAGACGATTTTTCTCTGCTAGTTGGTAGCTCTTTTCAAGGATGTACCAATTCCGACACTCTGGATGCCACTTGGGAGATTTGTCTGTGATCCATGTCTCATTGTTTACTTCATCTTTTAGCCCTGAGTATGTTTGATCCTGCCGAGCATTCATAGCATCACTGAGCTTTGGTACTGATGTGGTCTGAATGTTCATCAGTCCTTTCTCAGAGGATTCTTGGCAAATCACACACCTAGTATAGTCCACAGACACAGTTTCTCGTCTTCTCTTTGGTGGGTCGAGGGACACCGCTCATGCTTCAGCTCTCTTCTCTCCCTTGCTCATCCTGTCTCAGAAACCTGTAAGAATAAACCAAACACACCTTCTGTCACTATCCAATCACAATTATAGATAGCAAGAAATGATAGCCCACCAGCCTGTTTCAGCAACTGCATTTTCTTCATCTTAGTGTCCGTATGGTATAAACCGACCGAAAAGTCCCTGAAATTAAAACATTTTTTCCTCAGTAACTCCATGGACTGACAATGCAACTCACATGCAAACCTTAAAAGTACTGAAAAATACAAGATATACACACGATAAAGTTAGTAGGGCTTTGTTTTGACTGATTAGTGAATTAGTATACCATCACAGCCATGGTCCATTTTAGCGCCGGTATCGCTAGAAGCACATTTTCATTTTGGGGCTTGCTAAAAATTTCCAGCAGCTTGTTCGCGAGGTTGTCCCCCTAGATCATGATCTCAGGTATATGTAGACAGTTTTTGTGGGCCTGACTTTTACAGCACACCATGTCTGTTTTTGCAGTTGGCCCCCTGGGTAAATAAGACGTCTTTGAGATGGAGCGGTTAAGGTAGATCAAAAGTATAAGATATAAAAATAAATATGAGTAGGGAAAGTAGTACGATCTCCATTTCTCTTACCTCATAACTACTTTCTCCCACCCGAAGGTTACGTAAATTTAAATGGTTCGGCCTCTACCTCCATTGCCTCATATCTGTTTCCTTCTCTCATCAGCACATCCTTTGAGCTTCCCTTTGCCCTTTTACATTCTTTTATATTTGTCCTCTTCTGTCATATTCACTTCCAGTATACCTTTATTGCCCTCATTACCGTTCCTCTTTCATTCCCTCTCCTCTCGCCTGCGTCCCTTTTCAGTCACAATTTATTTTTATAATGCTTTCCCTCATTGCTTCCTTTCCTATATTACTCCACTCTTTCCCCTGCCACCCACTGTGTCTACATACGAGTATTATTCTTTTTAGAACTTTTTTTTCTATGTATTCTTCCATTTCTTTTCACTTTTATCCCTTTTTTAGTGTATATGCTTTTTTTCCTTGCTTCCTTTTTTTTTCTTATATTAGCCTTCCTCGTTCAATACTTCCGACGTTTACATTCCCTGTATCTTCATCGTCATCCCCCACTTTACTACTCTTAATATTTGGCAAAAATTCAGTCCGGTCTTATTCTTACATCCGAGCTTCATTTTTTGGTAATCTTCCTTCGTTTCTTATTTTTTCCCTTTCATCACCTTGTTATCGTCTGCCCTGGTCTTCGTTTAATCCTGACTATTACAACCACATAATTCCTCGCCTCTCTCTCTCTCTCTCTCTCTCTCTCTCTCTCTCTCCCTCCCTCCCTCTCTCTCTCTCTCTCTCTCTCTCTCTCTCTCTCTCTCTTTCTTCCGTCAATCATTCCTCCTCCTCATTTTACACTACTGTCAGGTTCACTGCCCCCTTCCTCACCCATGTTCTTCTCAAAATGTTTTCTACCCATCGAAATATCAGTATCCATGTATCAACGATCTACCATATGCTATTGGGAACATGATTCTCCCCCTACCACCAGCATCACTACCTGAGCCAGTCCCCATCTCTGTTTTGTTCCCAAATCCCTTCGGAAGTTTTTTTTTTTTTTTTTTTGTACCGGAAACAGTAACAGTCATTCACATAGTACCCCTCACAAAACTATACTGCAGTTCAAAAGTTTTCAAGATACTGGATAGGTGACCTGCCTACGCTCGTGGTGGCACAGTGAAACAAAAGAGCATCTCTTCCACTTCTTGGCAATTCAGACGTAAGCAAAGAGGCTTGATTGTTGTCTTACAAGCAAGGCTTTGGGGTATGTGGGGCGTGGGGGGAGAACCTTTCACTATTTTTGGCATGTCCGTGATTATATGCTTAGATTAAAATAACGTTGTTGAATACCAAAATATATGCGAGAAATATCTTACATGAATGTTAATCACAATCATTTCAATGAAAAGAGGAATTTATATTCTAGAGGAATTTGGTAATCAGTCAGCATTAATTCACCTTGTAGGAAACACGCGTCCTCTCTTCCAAGGTGCTACATCTGGCCCTGTCCTGGGCACTTCTATGCGTTTGACCAAATGAGACTTTTTTCACACGTCCTCAGTCCTTGGCTTACATATCAGGTAACATATATACCATCCATTAATTAACCAATCCACCCACTATTCTAGTCCTGTTCCCACCTCATATACATATTCTTCTTGTGTTATCTAGCCAAAGCCACCGTCTCTTCCACTCTTCCCTATTTACCTTTCCAACTACCTAGTTTATCTTGACGGTGCGTTGTACTACTTAAATTTACCTAACCTTCGGGTGGGAGCAAGTAGTAATGAGGTAAGAAAAGTGCAGGTCGTACAACCTTCCTCCTCGCATTTTAAATTTCATGTTGGTGATCTATTTAACTGCTCCATCTCGAAGACATCTTTTTCATCTTGTTCCGGCTAACTGAAACTTATTTCTGACAGGTTTTGAGACTAATTTCTTGTCAAAATTAAAACACATGGTAAAAAAAAAACATATGGTGAAAGTATATTGTGCAGGGAAAGAACTGAGTAAGCCCTAACATCATAAGCTGATTATGAATGTCACACTGAGGATATTAGTAGGCTAAATTATGAAAAGGGGTGAAAAGAGGGAAAGGACAAGGATATACAACAGGTACAAACAGATATACAGGCATCACACTTGGCAACACTACAAATATTTCAAGGGATAAAGCCACACCACGCTTGCATCCGGTAACCAAAATAGGCATGAGTGGCCCTCTGTAGAAGCTGGTCTACAGAACAGCCCCCACTGACTCACCATCAATGCCCTCTCAACTACAAACTAAAATGGTGTAGGAGAGGGAGCACTAAAGAGTTCGCCACAGAAGACCATGGAAGTAAGAGAGGCCATAACAGTATACCCTCCACGCTCATCGGGTGAAGACATTGCCCGTCAACAGACCACTACGAGCTGGGAAACATCAGCATAAAAATATGGAATGAGTATGAAGCATGAGAGAAAGCAGGACATAAATAAGGCAGTTTAGGGAGGTGGCCTAAGGAGAACTAAAATATATGGCGAAAGGGGTCCAATAAAAAAGGAGAGAGAGAGAAACTTAAATGGAAAGCAGGAATTTATAGATGTTGGGACTGACGTTTATAATATTTTTCTCCTTTCTTATATATATATATATTTTTTCTTTTCTGGTACCGCACACAGTATTGTTGCATGATGGAAAGGAAAGGTGATGCATAATTCCCTTCATGGTTTTTATTCATTCTTTCACCTCACCGGCATATAGTCACGCGCAACCTTTAGCCTCGCTGTACTCACCCCCCCCCCCCCACCGTTCTTCTCCTTTTACCTTTGGGCTACCTGTTCGCTTAATTTGTTCCGACAATAGCGTTTTTTTTTTTTTCACTCATTTTCTTACAAGATCTCTTCTTCACTGTATTAGTTTTCAGCACGAATGAAAAAGAGCTTTGAAACCATTGTTTTTTAAAAACAAAAACAAGCAAAAAAAATCAAAGTACCCTTAGCTGCAGTACATTTTTTTTTCCTTTATGTGATGAAGAAGGAACCAAAGGTCAGAAGCCGGTAGGATTGTTCCCTCTAAAAATAATAATAATAATAATAATAATAATAATAAAAACTAGAGGACACTCAAGAGGGGAATCACACCAGCCGCGAGCCGATATATATCTAGCGCGGCTGGGAATATGACCTTGACCTTGACCTACTTTAACCAATTTCGAACTCGTGATAGATGTTTTCCCCCTACTACACACCTTAAAATTTTGTGATAATATCTTGAGCAGTTGAGAAGTTATCGTGCTAACAGACACACACACAGACAGACAAAATGAAAACAATACTAGCTTCGCTATCGAGGCTGGTAAAGATATCAGAGAGCCAAATGCAACATCCGTTGATTTCGCAAAGCTGGACACATGCGACTGCAAGAATGGAGGTCAAAGGCAGCAGGAAATACAGGTAGTGGAAGACTGTTCCAGAGTTGACTTATTACAAACATGAAGGACTGGGAGTAAAAGTTTATTCTTGCATTTGGGAGTTGGACAGACAAAGGATGAAAGTGTGTCACTAAAAGGGTGCTACACGCCCACCGTAGTGGTGGAGGGATGCAGGCAGACAGTTTAGAGGAGCAGTGACCATTAAAGTAGCGATAGAAAAGAGATAAAGAGGCAACACTGCGGTGAAGAGACAGAGGTTGAAGGAAGCCAATAAGAGAAGAGGAGATGATGAGATGAAAAGCCTATGACTCCACCTTGTATAAAGGCAACAACTGTGCAGGGGTAAAGTAGACATGGAGTCGGCTTAGCAAATTTAATCTCTTGGAAGCTTATTTTAAAAGAAAGTTAATATGATCAATCAGGGATAAATCTCGAGAGAATGAAACCCCAGGTATGTTTAAAGATGATACAGGATTGTATTGGATATTGTTCAATAGAAACTGAGTTTTTGAAGCATTAAAACAACAAGATTTCTTTTGCCCCAGTTGGAGATATGAGCCAAGTCAGAAATTAGGAGCCTCATCCCTTGTCTGTTGAAGTAACTGCTGAGACAGATGCTCAGGGAAGCTGAGGGTGGAGTCGTCAGTGAATGAGTGGACAGAGTTGTTAAGACTCTAAAATATCAATACAATATATAATAGTTATTAACATACATATGTAATCTAGAGGTTAAGTCAAAGTCATGGCTAGGGCCTGCAGGAAATATCGTTCACACATTCCCTCTGAGGAATGCCAGTCTGCACCTTGTGATGCCTGATGGGAAAGCCTCCCAGAATCGAGAAAATTCCACTCAACCATGTAGTACACGTGACAGAAGCTCTCCTATACGAGAGAGAAAGAGAAGGGAGACAGAAGCGAGAAGGAATCAGGAGAGAGAGGGAGAAGGGGGCCTAGACTCGAGAGAGAGAAGCACGGTGGAGTTAAAAAGGGGTCAGGTTCACGAAGTTAACTTTGTGTAAATTTTGAGATATCCCCTTGAAGAAATAAACTACAAACTACAAATCTCAGGACTATTCTTTATCTTTTTCCTGTCATTGGCTGCAAGTAAACTGAGTTTATCTCCTACAAATGTACTCACTGTCTACTACAGCTCGGCTACGACTACAATATAATCAGTTAGAACTTATATATTATTTTGGTGGCAGCGAACGTACGAACCACGCCTACGAGCTTACGAGCCTACGAGTTTACGAGTCTAAGCGTTTACGAGTCTACAGTTGAACCTACATTATCAAGGCAGTAAACAAATAATACTACAAATCGAGCCACACGACGCCTCACAACCTTATATTGGCAGTGGTTTGACAATATATTGCTACAACCAATCTTCCAGTTTCTACATCACTCAACAATTGACGAACCAACGAACTACAACTATCTGCGATTGCTACAGAACAAGCAGAGAACAAGAGCTGGCGAAGCAACAATGCAACTCACAACCCACAACCACATCAACCCCCACCTGACCCCACCCTTCTCTCCAACCACCCTCCATCTCCACCACCACCACGCTGATGTAGGGGTGAACAAGTCAGATGACGGCAGCAAATACCACGTAGCCCTGACCCAGTCATCTCATCACCACGTCAATCAACCCGTGTATGACAACACCACTCACCACTACTCACAACGTTCCTACCACAGTAAATCAGCGAGTTAAATAGTTACCTCATTTATACAATACACAGTGACAGACACAGTGACAGACAAACCATTCTGCACAAACATATAAAGCATGCTTTATAGCTACAACTGACGAACACATATACCTACTTCAATTATCGAAGTAAGTCAGTCACTAAGTACTTGCACCAACAATAACTATTGTATACTGTGTATCTTCATTCATTTACTATAGCATTCATTTATTCCCAACGAGTTTTACCATTTATACATACATAAAATACGTGTTTCATACGTAGAACTAAGCAACAATTCATCTGCAAAGTGATAAAATATACTATCACATTAATCGAGTGACCAATTAAGGGAACCGTAATAAACAGTTATTAATTAAAGCTGCCTAGTGGGACCAGACAAATTACAGTAAATTACAAGGAAAATCAGGAAGACAGAGAGAGAAAAAATGGCCAACACGAGTGACGTTAGCAAGAATGAACATCCTCTTCACAGTCATGATGATAAAGATTTCTACACAGTCCTAACACGTACATTGTTCACCAGAGGTACAAACGAACAACAAGTGATTGTATATAGGTAATGTTGTATATATTGTATATATTTTTTAATATAAAATAACAAAATATGGGGTTACATAATATCATTTTCAGTAATAACTGTGTAACATAACTAAGCCTTAAAAAGGGTACCAAGGATAAGCCAGCAATAATGCAACCTCGGACACAACCGAAAAGTGAACAACAAATGATGAAAACAAACTAGAGAAAATCAGTACATACAAAAATAAATTAAGATCGCATAAACAAACAAAAAAAATAAGTGCAACTGATGCTATAACTGCCTTAATACAGCATAAGCTCCTATAAGTGAAACAACGAGCAAAGTTATTGTTCTCCAAGAGCCAGTTGTAATGCTCATCATCACACACACACCACAAAGCCAGTCAGGAGACAGGGCGTGTGTGCTGGGCAATCCCCAGGTCCTGTCCTCCCCCCTTACTATTTTGTAATCAGTCCATACCCCACTGACCGGGCTAATGTATGGCTCGGCCTGCACTACAGGTGCAGGGAATCTGTAAACGAACGAACGAACGCGCATCATCACTATCATCGACCGCAGCATGACTGGCTTAGCTACTTAACAGATTTTTTTTTTTTTCGGTAGGAAACGATGAGAGGACATATAATACATATAATACATATTGTGTAATATTACTACAGCAAGTGTTATAGATGACTGATTCATAATACAGTTGATTGTTGCTATTGTGTTACTACAGTGTTATTATATGCATGGTCACACAGTTATATCGCAATATACAATGTAACATACAATGTATTTGTACAATATTACTACAGTTATTACAATTAACTACAATATTACTGCACTTATGTTGCTACAATTGTGAACTAAAACGATAGCATTACTGCAGTTATGTTGCTACAATTATGTAACTACAAACGATAGGATTACTGCAATTATGTTGCTAAAATTGTGTAACTACAAACGATAGCATTACTGCAATTATGTTGCTACAATTGTGTAACTACAAATGCCAATATTGCTGCAGTTAGGTAGCAATTACACTTTTTAAATTATGTAACAATTACAGTACAATACAATAATGCACAATACAATACAATTATGTAATAACACAATTTTGTAACAATAACAATATTCACTTAAAATACGATTTTGTAACATTTACAGTATTATTTCAGATAATACAATTATGTAACAATTACAATATTAATTTAAAATACAATTACATATCAATTACAATATTACTTCATTTAAATATACAATGATGTAACAATTACATTCATACAATATAACTACAATGTTTCTACAATTCTGTGTTACCAGAATCATCATACAAGTTAATTGTAATATTAGGTATTACTACAGGCATAACATCATATGTAATGTAATTACCAAGCAATTTTACCATTGCATAATTATATGCCTGTGTCTGTTATACATACACATTTGTGTTACTATCTCACTACAATATGCTATACAATATTCTATGTTCAGTTTTACTACATAACAGCTAGTAGTGTCCATATGTTCATATGGTGTATGACCTAGCAGTATTACTATCTATCTATCTATTGCCAGACGCCTCAATCCCGTTTGGGGTGGCCACAAACAAATCGCCTCCAAGTCGCCCTGTCCCCCGCCATTTCACTCCCCTGCTCCCAACTCACACACCCCTCTCTCATATACCTCTCCACCCCATCCCTCCATCTCATCCTCGGCCTCCCCCTCCCTCTTTCCCCCTCCACCTCACTCACATACACTCTCTTCGTCAGTCTTTCACCCTCCATCCTCTCCACATGGCCAAACCACCTCAGTGTGTTCCTCATAACGCTTCCTATCACATCCACATCAACACCACAACGCTCCTTTATATCCTCATTCGTCAGCCTGTCTCTCCATGTGACTCCACAGGCTCCTCTTAAATAACTCATTTCCACTGCTCTCACTCTTGACTTGTGTCCTTCCAACAACGTCCAAGCTTCACTTCCGTACGTTAGAGTTGGTATCACAATACTGTCATGTAGTAACTTTTTCACTTCCATGCTCACTTCCCTGTTTCTTATCACTGCTTTCAAGGAACCAGCAACCTTTCTTCCCTGCTGTACCCTTTCAAGCACTTCACCCTCCAAACCTCCATCCTTACTCATCACACTACCCAAGTACTTAAACGTACTCACATTTTCCAATTCCTCACCATCCAACCTCGCTGTACATTCACTGACTTCACCTCTCTCAAAGACCATCACTTTACTCTTCCCTACATTCACCTTTAGATTCCGTTTCTTACACACTCTCCCAAACTCATCCACCAAGCCTTGCAGCTCTCCTTCGTCTTCACTCAACAACACAGTATCATCTGCAAACAACAGTACAGGGAGTTTCCAAACACTATCCTCTCTCACCATGGCCACTCCAACATCCACTACCCTACCTTGTACCTCTTTTATTACCCCATCCATGTACAGATTGAACAACCATGGAGACATGACACATCCCTGTTTCAACCCAACCTTCAAAGAGAAAAATTCACTTAGTTCACCATCCACACACATTGCAGCCTTCGCACCATCGTACATACTCTTCACAGCATTCAACAACTTTCCATCTACTCCATATATTCTTAACACTTTCCACAATCCTTGTCTATCCACCCTGTCATATGCTTTCTCCAAATCCATGAATGCCGCATACAACTTCTTTCCCTTCTCTAGAAACTTTTCCACTAAAGATCTGAGAATGAATATCTGATCTACACAACCTCTTCCCTTCCTAAAGCCTCCCTGTTCTTCTCCAACTAATTTCTCTGTTCTTTCTCTAACTCTGTCAATAAGTATCCTACCATACACTTTTCCTATTATACTAAGAAGACAAATGCCCCTATGGTTACCACACACTTCTTTTTCCCCTTTTCCTTTGTACAAGGGAATAATTATACCTGACTTCCAATCCTCCGGGACTCTACCTTCCTCCCAGGCCAATCTGCACATCTTCCACATCCATTCTACTACTATCTCTCCCCCATGCTTCAGCATTTCACCACACACTCCATCAATTCCTGGGGCTTTCCCCGATTTAACTTTCTTCATTGCTTCCACAACTTCTATCCTACTGATTTCTTCCTGTCTTCTCACCTCCCTCCTTCTCCCAGCCATTCCCCAGCCACTTATACTCGCATTACTTCCATCCTCTACGTTCAACAATTCCTTAAAGTGTTCTCTCCATCTGCTCACTTTTTCTCCCTTCTCCACTAGTAATCTACCATTTTTATCTTTCACTCCCCTGCTAACTTCACTTCTACCCTGTCTTACTCTTTTCACCTCTCTCCAGAACATTTTCTTACAGTCCCTCCACTTTACACTCAAATTTCTTCCAAATTCCTCATCCACTCTCTTCTTACTCTCTCTTACTAATCTTTTCACCTCTCTCTTCCCTTCTACATATAACTCTCTCTTCCTCCTCTCAACCCCTTCCACGCCCCTATTTCTCATCCATTCATTGTATGCTTTCTTCTTTTGTGCCACAGCCTGTTTCACCTCTTCAGTCCACCACGCTGTTCCTTGCACCCCCCTCCGTCTTCTCTTCCTTCCACACACCACATCACATGCTGCACATATTTCTTCTGTAAATATTCTACACACACCTTCCACGTCTCCCATCTGCTCCAATTCATATTTGCCCAATCGTTCCTCTACTTCTCTCTTATACTCTGCCTTTTTCTCATCCTCCTGTAACCTTTCCACTCTCCTTGCAACTACTCCTTCCTCTCGTCTTTCCCTTCTTCTGTTATTACCATTGCATTAATATATGTGTATGGCTGTTGTGCATAAACATTTGTGCTACAGTGTACTACAATGTGCTACAATATTTGTACTACAATGACTTATCCAGTATTCTATATTCAGTTTTACTACAGTGTATTTACTCCATTATTCATACAATGTATTCCTACAATGTGTTATGGTTCTACGATATTATTATGTCTGTACAGTATTGTCTATCTATCTATCTACTGCCAGACGCCTCAATCCCGTTTGGGGTGGCTACAAACAAATCGCCTCCAAGTCGCCCTGTCCCCCGCCATTTCATTACCCTGCTCCCAACTCACACCCCCCTCTCTCATATACCTCTCCACCCCATCCCTCCATCCCATCCTCGGCCTCCCCCTCCCTCTTCCCCCTTCCACCTCACTCACATACACTCTCTTCGTCAGTCTTTCACCCTCCATCCTCTCCACATGGCCAAACCACCTCAGTGTGTTCCTCATAACGCTTCCTATCACATCCACATCCACACCACAACGCTCCTTTATATCCTCATTCGCCAGCCTGTCTCTCCACGTGACTCCACAGGCTCCTCTTAAATAACTCATTTCCACTGCTCTCACTCTTGACTTGTGTCCTTCCAACAATGTCCAAGCTTCACTTCCGTACGTTAGAGTTGGTATCACAATACTGTCATGTAGTAACTTTTTCACTTCCATGCTCACTTCCCTGTTTCTTATCACTGCATTCAAAGAACCAGCAACCTTTCTTCCCTGCTGTACCCTTTCAAGCACTTCACCCTCCAAACCTCCATCCTTACTCATCACACTACCCAAATACTTAAACGTACTCACATTTTCACAGTATTGTCATGAATATTATATCTCTACAATATTATAATGAATGCTATGTATTAATATATCAGAACTGGTTGCTACATATTGTCGTAGGTTCGCCAGCAGGGCGTGACCAAGCGATGTTAGGACTCGAAAATATCAATATAATATATAATAGCTAGTAACATACATAGGCCTATGTAATCTAGAGGTTAAGTCAAAGTCATGGCTAGGGCCTGCAGGAAATTCGTTCACACATTCTCTCTAAGGCATGCCGGTTTGCACCTAGTGACGCCTGATAGGAAAGCCCCCAGAATTGAGAAAATTCCACTCAACCGTGTAGTACACGTGATAGAAGCTCTCCTATACGAGAGAGAAGGAGAAGGGAGACGGAAGCGAGAAGGAATCGGGAGAGAGAGGGAGAAGGGGGTCTAGACTCGAGAGAGAGAGAGAGAGAGAGAGAGAAGCACGGTAGGGTTAAAAAGGGGTCAGGCTCGCAGAGTTAACTTAGTGTAAATTTTGAGATATCCCCTTGAAGAAATACACTACTACCTACAAACCCTATGACCAATCTTTTTCTTTCTCCTGTCATTGACTACAAGTAAACTGAGTTTATCTCCTACAAATCTACTCACTGTCTACTACAGCTGGGCAACAATTATGATATAATCAATTACAGAGCTGGTAAAGTTAGATGTACAGCTTAGGTTAATGATGAATAGGAGGAAGACAGCTTGTGATAGGACAAAACTCTAAGAAACACCACTATTGACAGCTCTTGGAGAAGGGCAGTGGCCGTCTACAAATGCGGCTATAGAACGACCAGAGAGGTTGCTAGAGTTGAATGCGCAGATAGAAGGGTAGAAAAAGTAAGAGGGAAGTCTGGAAACTGAAGATTTATGCCAGCCTTTGAGATGATAAGTGCAATGGAAAGCCTTCGCCAAAGTCCCGAAAGAAGGATGACCAAGAGTCTGAAAGGCACGTGAGAAGTTTGCCAATGAAGCATCCCTCGTGAAAATTATACTGACGATTAGAAAGAAGGTTGTGACAGGAAAGGTATTTTATCATTAGAATAATCTCAAAAACTTCTTAAATAAAGCAACTGGACGATAGTTTGAGGGCTGGGAATGGTCCCCCTTCTTTGGGACAGGCTGAATGAGAGCAAAATTGCAGCAAGAAGGAAATGTAGAAGTTGACACTTAGAGGTGAAAGAGTTTGCCTAGACAGGGGGTAAGCATAGAAGTACAGTTCTTGAGGACAACAGGAAGGAACCCATCAGGCCCACATGCCCTGTTAGTATTGAGGCCTGTGATGAAAAAATACATAAATTGAATAAATTTTAATGTCAACCATGAGGAAGTCAGAGGGGGGTCATGATGGAAGAACAGCACGGGAATTGTCTAAGGTGGAATTGGAGGAGAAAGTCTGAGCGAAGAGTTCTGCTTTATCAGTGGAAGAGACAGCTACAGAGCCATCAGAGAGGAAGAGACGAAGGAAGGATTTTGAGGTAAAGCTGTTACAAAGGTTTATGACAAGGTGACAGAAGGACTGGGAGAAATTTGAGTTGGAAAGTTCAGAGCATTAAGTACAAATGAAATTACTTTTTAAAAGAGTAATGAACAGACCTAGCACGATTCCTGGCAGAAACATAAAAGGGATGAGATTCAGGGGTAGTTTGGCTCCAGTACCTTTTGTAGGCCCTCTCCATGCTGTGAACAACATTAGAATGCGCGTGATTAAGCCAATATTTTTTTGCATTGGTCACAGGATAACAGAAAGGAATGTAAGCTTCCGTGCTTGAGAGAATAACCTCCGTAATGCACAAGGCACACTCAGATGGCTGATAGCCATGGAAGCAATAATCGATCAAGGGAAGACCAAAGAAATGTGGCATGACAGCCTCCCAATCATCAGCTTCAAAATGCCAAAGCTGCCGATTCTTAAGGGTCTACTGACCTTACTGAAGCTATAGGACACGTCAAGGTGATAAGGTTGTGATCGGAAGAGTTCAGTGTAGAGAAAGATTAACAGTATAAGCAGAAGGATTAGTTGTTAGGAACTCAACCCAAGGCAGACAGGGATGCGGGTAGGGTGCCATACAAGATGCTCAAGGTCATTAAGGACAGAAAAGATGTAGGCTTGTTCACCACGTGGATCAGTGAATGGAGAGGAGATTCAAAGGTTTTGTTGAACATCGAAATCACCTTGGATGGAGATTTCAGAAAAAGGAGAAATTGATTAGCTGTATTTTATCTAAGAGGTAACATAGTTAAAAAACTTTTTATAGTCAGTAGAATTACGAGATAAGTAAATAGCACAGACATATTTAGCCAAACACAAACAGAATAGCCGAAGCCAGAGAGTAGAGAAATCAGGAGATTCAAGTTCAGGAACACGAGAGCAAGAAATGAGAGTAGGGAAGGGTTTGCTATCAGTCATCTCAGACAGCTGAGTCTCTCTGAGCAAGAAAGAATGAGGTTTAAAGGAGGAGAGATCTCAACAGAGAGAAAGAGGAAAGGCCACGAATGTTGCAGAAATGAAGAAGTGATTCAGTGGTTCTAGGCAACTCGTCTGGTCATCACTGGGAGTGGGGCCGATGGTGGGGGCTTTTAATACCCCTTCCCCCCCCCCATTTACAGTGTTAAGAGCCGTTTTTATTAGAATTTTGAATAGGAAGTGCAGTGTGTATTGTGCATGTAGTTTGGTGTTGAGAGTTAGGGGAATTTATATTGGAGAGCATGCTGGCCTAATCCCTGTGTTACTGAAACACTGAAAAAGTTCAGCAAATGGAGATGGTCAGAGGCTAGTCCCGAGGACTGATGAAACGGGAGCTCCAATTCTCCCTGACATCAGCCGTTAATCCTCCTTGGGAGTAACGCCGTGCTCGACTGGTGCTACAGTTTTAAAGACTGGAAGTCAAAAGCAGGATGAGTTCTAGATTCAAAAGACTATCCTCGAATTATTCAGCTATACTGATGAAATGCTTGGAATATTGATTAATTTCCACAATGAATGGGTATAGTGAAAACACTAGGAGTGTCGGCAGTTACAGCACACTTCCAATCCTCCAGAGTATGTTTCATTTACCACTAAGGTATTTCGCTCAGGTTTCGATTGACCTGTTGAACTGAAGAAGCTAAAAGAGTAAGCAACCATCCTGTTATGATATTAGAGCTTAACAAGAATATTAATTGCAACAGGTCAAACAATACCTCTCTCTCTCTCTCTCTCTCTCTGTCGAGCTGTTTCTTGACAATTACTAATTTTATCTCCCTCTCTCAATATCTTTCTCCTCTCGCAACGGCCTTTGTCCTAGTCCTCATCCATCCACCTTGCCTTGCAGTTTTGATACAATTACTCAAGGAACGAAAGGCAAGGGAAAGGGAGGAATAACACAAGGAGGAGAGGAAAGAGAAAGGAGAATGACATTATAAAAAAGATAAATGAATGCAAGCTTGTGATGACTAAAATTTTAGGGAGAGGATGAAGAAGGGAGAGAAGTAACAAAGAAGAAGGACGAGAACATAGAAATGAATGAAGGTGAAATACGATAATGAGTACAAAGGGAAGGAACGACAAGAAAGGGGATGATATGAGATGGAAGGATAGACGAGGAGAAGGTAGGCACTGAAACACTTTGAAAAGATTAAGGACGTGAGCCAGCAGGAGGAGGGGGGAGAAATGGAAAACATCCAATGAGAAGAAAATCCGAATAAGAGAACAGAATAAGTGGGAAATGTGGACAAATGTTTTATCTGAAAGGAAGATGACTAGTAGTAAGGACAAGCGATTAAAACACAGACAAGAAAAGGAGTTGTTCTGAGGAAGTTGAAAGGAAACGTGCCAAGAAATACCAAGGAGATTCAGAGCAAGGACACAAAAAGGTAAAAAGGAATTTACACGGAGCAATATGGAAATGCAGAAATAGCTGTAAGGTGAGAGGAAGAATAAGGAAGAAGGTAAAATACAGAAACGAAATTGAGAGGAGTACATATGGAAAAACGAAAATAACGAAATAAAGGAATCATACATTGGCACTGGGAAGTAAGGAGGAGAAAGAGACCTTCTGAAAGGAGGGTATGGGATTATGTATTGTGAAGTACGAATATACAGGGGAAAGAGGAGATACAAAATGTAATGGAACTGAGAAGTGGCAATAAGGGAGAAAGAATGGGAAAATCAGAGGAAAGAAGACAGGAAGCAGGAGCCACAGATGGGAAGCAGGAGAGAAAGAGAATAAAAAGGCCGGAAATGAGGGAGAGGAGATGGTAAATAGGTGACATAAAAGACATGAACTAAGGGAAAAGGAAAAATAAAAGCGGAAGAGTGACAAACGGGAAGTGAAGGAAAGAGATAATAGACGAAGTCGGTGAGAGGAGAGGATGTAAAATGGGGTAAGCAGAATAAGTGTGAGAGGGAAACATTAACTGCAGAGATTAATGTGACTCCTTACACGTCCTGGCAGAGCAGTGGAGCCAATCAAACACCCATACCAACACAAGGCCAGTGTATGTTTTTTTTTTTTCTTCTGTCCTGCTGTCGAACTAGAACTACGTTTGTTGCAATTTCCTGGTCTTTTAAGAGGAACGACTAAATCATATGTCAGTCAATAATTGGAGGGATTAAATTATGATAAGGACAGGTAGGGTGGGGGCCACATACTCAGCTCTCTTGGTCTCTAAAGACAGAGATGAGTCAGATAAGGGGCTCTGATATTAAACATCTTCAAGTTAAAAATTTATTTAAATATTTCTTTTCAGTTACTTTTCCTTTTATTTGTATGCTTTAGTGACATGTACACAATATTTACCATATATACTTTGCATATGGAGGCTCTGAACAAATTTCACATTATATGCAGTGTAATGTATAACCTTACATTACAAGAATATAGGCGCTGTCTGACTGACGGGTATCCGATTGGCTGGTGAATGGTACAAGAACAGGGCCTTAAAAGGCTTAAAAAGGTCTTCAGAGGTTGTCTGAACGTCCCTAAACAGGGGTGTGATGAGGCAGTAAAACCTAGTGTCCTGTTAGAATCACAGAATATTGCAGGAGCCGCCTTGGGGGCTCTACTTTGGACCAGTTCTCTGTTGAGTACAATAATTTAAATGATTCAGAGACAAAGGTGATAACTGGCCGGTGAGTACAGGTAGCAGGGTCCGACAACCAGGTGGCACGTGACATCACCCACGCCAACACCGGGGCGTGTGTTCTCAACAGTTAAGGAAATTTCCGTGTTTATATATTTCTGTAGCCCATAAGGGTCGTTTTATATATCATCTAAAGTTATTTTTTGCAGTCTTTTCAGATGTGTCAAAGAAATAAGCAGTATATAAGAGGTTGAATAGCTATAATGCACAATATGAATCGGAAGGCAAAATGTGAAAAAGTCTTATTGTTACTGCAGGCAAGCCAAAGGTCTCTTGTGCCTTACTTTTCACATCTGCTTCCTCCTGTGGCCCCGTGGAGCATTAGGAGGATTATTTTTCTCAACTTTCTTCTTCATGGTACTATTTACAAAGTTTCTCGGGTACAACATACACGAGCGGGAGGAGACGAAATTCTCTCTCTCTCTCTCTCTCTCTCTCTCTCTCTCTGCTGAGCAAGATTATTTTCTGTGAAAGCCTAAATACAACATCCATGTCCACCAACCACATTGTACAAAAAAAAAAAAAAATCCATGGAGAAACAGGTCCACGTGGGGAAAGGGTGTTTCTTCACAGGAAGATAAAACAGGTTTGCAGAACGTAACATTATGAAAGCTGTATAAGTGATTTTTGCTTAATTAGTATATTTTGGGGTTGCTAATTCCAAATTCCTCACCGGTATCCTCCATCATCTAAGGATTTCTCACAAAATTATGAATATTAGGCAAGAACATCCATGAACTGGCATATAAGCAATGAAAAATCAAAACTGAAAATGTATTTTATCTGTATATTATATAAAGGATAACAAAATGCATATCACTAGCATATTTAAGACTTAATTATAAAATGCTGTTTCATTGTTTCAGGTCTTCGCCTGGAACTTCTCCGCTGATTTGTTTCTAGGTGGATGCTCGTGGTGCAACGTCCAGCAGTAGTCGGCCATCACGTTGACATTCCATTTTCCTTGGTATCTTCTCTCCAGCTCCTTTATATCCGGAAAGTAGTCTAAACGGGCATTCAGAAAACGTACTTTGAAGACTTATTTTACATCCTCTGGTACTGAACTTATCCAGCATCATGCTTACAATGTCTCTCTAGTTTAGATCGTTTTTGTTACCTAAACAGATTTTAATTACGTCTTTCAAGGTAACTCACACTAGTTTTTCAACAGCTCATGAGATTTCTAAATTTGCATCCGTGACAAGTTTCCTTATATGAGGTCTGACAAATATACCGTCTTTGAGCTTGTCATCCAACATTCCTGGAAACCTCTTGCACAAAATTACTTGAAACCGTCTCCGTCTCGTGGAAAAGCATTGACAGATTGCTCCATTAAGCCAAGTATTATATGTAAAGAGGGCAAAAGAGCCTTTTTTGGATCAACCAAACGTTCTTGTACAGAATTCCTTGTTTCTGGTGAAAGTTGTCCAGAGGCCAGTGGACATTCCTGGCCCTGTTATCCTATTCACACAAACACCGGGAGAAGCTCTGTGTAACCCTACTGCTTTCCAAGAAGCAAACAATGTACCCTCAAGTCTCCACAAATCATCTACTTATGGTGCTTGTAATAATCTCGCTTAAAACCATCCACAGGTTTTGATAACTTATTCTGAGGTGCACTGATTGAGCTACAAGAACAGAAGCACAGCTTTTACCTCTGTGTTAAAGGACTGCCCTAAGACTTCTTTCGAAGAATCAGTGAACAGTCTCCACTCATCAACACTGAAAATGACACCAAACTTTGCTATTTAATCCAGCAGAATCTGTGCAACAAACCAAATAATCTTCTTGTTTAAATAAGGAAGGAAATCTGTTTTCAACAGATTCCTGAACAAAGCATTAGTCTCTCACCGGACCATTTAGTCCATGTTGAGAAAAACTTGAGATTCTGAGTATATCGCTATCACACTGGAAGTTTACATCAACACTGTTACCACTGATTTCTTGGTCAAAGTTACAGTATATGTTTTCAGTGTTCTCAGGTGGTATTGGGACGGGTATATCTAGTCCATGAGCAACAGGTCGCGCGGCAGATAGGAGGCTTGGATAAAATAATGATTTCTTTTTCATTCTAAGTGTTGTATCCATGAATCTTACATGTGCAAAAGTAGCTGTCAAAATTGTGATGCTTCGGCTTCCTCCAGATCATTGAAGAAAATTATTTGTTCCTCATTTCATTGCCTACGTTCTTCAGCAGAAATACAGCAGACTTTATGGTTAACCCATGATTTGTCCTGGTCTTCAAGTTTCACCCAAAAGTATACATAGTTTTTTTTTTTTTTTTTTTTTTTTTTTTTTACAATTCAGTAATATTTCTTTGTTGTTACCTTAAGTCAAATTCACCACAGAAAACATAAATTATCCGGACTGTTTAACAACCTCATGTTGCAATTGCCAGAAAAACTACAGCTGATTCATAAACAAAGAAGTAAGTACAATGAACTCCAACACAAAAATATACTCAAACAATACTCTCCAGCACAGTACTACTGTAAAGCTAATCATACTCATACGATGTGTGTCCCAACAGTACCGAGGCAAGATATAAACTGGGATATTTCTTTGTTTCCCCTTCCAAACCTCATTTTCATCTACCTGTATTGATATTCATGTTCAGCCCTGTTATAAGGCAAGTTCAAATGTCAGATTAATGGTCAGGTCTGTAATTTAACTAGAGAAACTGGCTATGCTACCTTGTGAGACTCAGGCCAGAACCAGAGCATTTTTTTTTTTTCTGGGCAATACGATTTCAAAATCTAATATTGTGAACAAAGTGTACGTGACACTAAAATTTCCGCATCATTTTTAAATTCACCCTATGGAAATTGATAAGAAAAGAGCAATTAATTTGTTAGTTTTTTGTTGTTGTTACAGACTTGTGCAATAGGTACATGAGTGGAAATTAATTCAGGGCAATAATATGGCGCAAGGGGGAATTATGTGCATGGTGAACAGTAGGTTAACTGCAGAATGTAGGTCAATGGGGGAAGATATGTCCATGTGGGAAAAGAGGTCCGAGGAGGCAAAAAGATTCATGTGTAAGGAGGTTCGTTGAAAATTAGGTCCATAGGAAACAATAGGTCTATTGGGAATGTATCCGTGAGGGAAAATGGGTCAGTGGGGGAAATACATGAATAAAGAAAATAGGTCCATTGGGGGATAATTCCTCATGTGAGAAGAGATGCCTGGGGAATAATCATTGGCTTATCGGTTGACCTCTAAGCAATGTGACTACAGACGGGCTTGTGTGCTTGTATTGCTAGTGTATTATGAAGCATAGTCTTCTGCAGATCATATGTCCTGTGTGGTGGAGCTGAGATGTTCGAAGGTTTGAATTAAAAGTGAATGGATGTGTTGTCTGTTTCACTGCGTATGTTACTGATAGTTTGCCAACTTTTGTGTTTTCCTTTTCTTTTTCTCCATCCCATTATCACGTATTTGTGGGAAACTGAATTAGGATTATGTTGGCTGTCATAATCTATTTCTCTCTTTTCTTCCCTTTTCGTACAACTCTTTTCCAGCTCCTACAACTGTTCTTTCTCATCGTTTATGCCTCTTCTCTTTTTTGCAGCTAGTTATCTTTCACACTTTCTCCCATCTCCAGCTGCCGTTCCCAAACACCAACACCACACTCACTTTGCATATCAAGCCATAAAATACCAGACGCGGACAAAACTTGCTTCAAAGATCCAGCTTTGCTTCTTCCTCGAGTTTAACCCATCGGATTCAATAGCCCAAAGATGATGTAGGAACGGTTTTTCTCTGTGATATATGACATGTTAAAAGTACTGGGACTGATGACATCATGGGGTTTAAAAGTCCCCTCACACACCAAGACTGCACTACATATACAGGTGAATAAGGCTCGTAAAACCAGCATCAAAAGTTCTGTTGGCTCTCCTGTCCTTCTTTCCTTGATCTGTTAAAATCAGTGAGGTTAATCCGCAGCAGTTGACACTGATGTCACTGATATGTGGCTGAATTGAGTCCTCAGTCTTAGTAGCTTCGGACTTACCATTCTGATTTCAAAGTCCATGGAAAGAAATGGAGAGATGGCAGAACTTTTGATGCTCACTGTACAGTACAAAAGTAGCAGCGACACACAGGTAAAGTACAGAGTATGTTTAGCACACCTGTTTACTGTGGAAGGGATTGACAATGGAAGTAATGTGATCTTTTCATAAAATGTCCCAAGACAAACCCCAAGGATACTGACAGACGAAGTGGACTAAGTGGTGAGTTGCTGAAAACTAAGGTATATTCTTGTGTTGGATTCATGCAGATTACTGACAAAGGAATTTTATGCCTAGCATCCTTTCTTATTTTTCCTCACCAAAAAAATAGGGACTCAGGACTAGACTATTCATCCCATATGTTTAAGGAAAGTGTGAACAGCCTCGCTAACCCCTTAGTAGCGCTTTCGTAGCAGTAACTCACAAGCATCCTTTATCTGGTTTAAGCTCAGTCACCTAGTACATCCATAGGTTTACAATACGTTGTAAAGTTACCACCTAAACTAGTAAATGGATTTCCCGGATTACAGGAAATGATTTGGTTTGTCACTCAGTAGTGAAAAAAGAAGGTGGTACTACATCGAGTGAGTGGATGTTGTGTACACTAGAAATAACAATGCTTCTTTTACCCCAATCAAAAATAATAGGCAAGTTAGAAGCCAGATGTGCTACAGCGTCAATCCAAGATTTTTAAAATAACTGTTGTGACGCATGCACAGTCTAAGCACAAGTGACAGGACCTGGGCAGCACTAAAGATCTCTCTCTCTTTTTTTTTTTTCTTTTTCCCCCTTGCCAAAGATGTGGAACACCGGAGTTCCCTTTCAGATAAGAAAAGAAAGAAGTAAAATACAACAACAGTAGAAGGGCTGTGACGTCATTTGTTAACCTTTTTACTGGCAACCCTTATTTCAACTACAGAATACTGTACTCAGAGTGACAAGCTTTATGCCTTACTGTGACCCAAGAAACAATTTACAACGCGGATTGGTAACCACATAACCAAATTTCGAAGTGAAGTGTGCAGTACTTGGTGCCCCTGTTAAATAGGCGGAGAGACGCACATGTAGCGTTGATCCAGGAACCAAACCTCCACACAATTCTCGCCTTGGCATGGCAAGGAACTGTCAGCCGCAAGGGGACATCAGGGGCGGTTGCTTGTCTGCTGTTGAAGAGTCTGCCCGGCCTGACAGACTGTGACTGATCAACAACAACAATAACGACAACCACTCCCTATCCTTAGATCAGAGTTATATCCATTTAGCTGCCCTCCCCCCCAGCTCATACCCCCTCTCACATACACCTCTTCACTCCATCCCTCCATATCTCACATATACCTCTTCACTCCATCCCTCCATATCTCACATATACCTCTTCACTCCATATCTCACATATACCTCTTCACGCCATCCCTCCATATCTCACATATACCTCTTCATGCCATCCCTCCATATCATCATTGGCTTCTCCCTCCCCCTCCCAACCCACTCACATACACTCTCCTCGTTTTCTTTTGTTCTCCATCCTCCCTCCATGGCCAAACCACCTCAATATATGATTTCTCCTAACGCTTTCTATCAAATCCACATTAACACCACAATGCTCCTTCATTCCCTCATTTGTCAGTATCTCTATGTAACTCCACATGCTCCTCTAAAAAAAAAAAAAAAAAAAAAAAATCGTTTCTACTACAGTCACTCTTGCCTTTTGTCCTTCCAACAAGGTCCAAGTTTTGTTTCCATATATTTGAGTTGGTATCACAGTACTATCAATCAGCGACTTTTTTTTTTTTTTATAACTTCCCTTGTCACGCTCCTATTTCTTATCACCGCTTTCAAAGAACCAGTAACCTATCTTCCTTGCTGTACCCTTTCATGCACTTCATCCTCCAAACTTCCATCGTTACTCATCACACTACCCAAGTACTTAAATAC
Organism: Coenobita brevimanus; assembly: GCF_032717465.1. NCBI lineage: Eukaryota > Metazoa > Arthropoda > Malacostraca > Decapoda > Coenobitidae > Coenobita > Coenobita brevimanus. Next base: position 18,847,201 of record NC_137057.1, on the reverse strand, counting down.
ACCCACATTTTCCATTTCCTCAACATCCAGCCTCACTGTGCATTCAGTGATTCAAATTCTCTCGAAGACCATTCATTGATTCAGTTTCTCTCGAAGACTCTTCCCTACATTCACCTTTAGATTCCATTTCTTACACTCTCTCCTAAACTCATTCACCAAGCCATGCAGTTCCATTTCGTCCTCATTTACAGTATCATCCGCAAACAACAGAACAAGAAATTTCCAAAATTGCTGCTTTCTGTCATTAGCGCCACTCCAACATCCATTGCTTTACCTCGTATTACTTTTACATCCCTATCAATATATAGAGTGAACATAATGGAGACATGGCAAATCCCTGTTTCAATCAAACAATTAGAGAGAAAAATTCATTCAGTTCACCATCCTCATGCACTTCAGCGTTATCGCTCTCATATATAATCTTCACAGCATTCAACGATTCTCCATGTTCTCCATATATTTTTAATATTTTCCACTTCCCTTGTCTATCTGCTCTGTCATAGGCGTTCTCCAAATCGATGAAGGCTGCATGCAACTTCTTTCCCTTCTCTAGAAACTTTCCCACTAAAACCCTAAGGATGAATATCAGATCTACACAACCTCTTCCCTTCCTAAAACCTTTCTTTTCTTCTCCAACTAATTCCTCTGTTATTTCCTTAACTCTGTCAATGAATATTCTACCATATACTTTTCCTAATTCACTAAGAAAACAAATGCCATTATGATTACCACAGACTTCTTTTGCCTCTTTTCCTTTGTACAAGGGAATAATTATACCTGATTTTCAATCCTCCGGAACTCTACCTTCCTCCCATTCCAATCTACACATCATCCATATCCATTCTACTACTATCTCTCGTCCATGTTTCAACATTTCACCACCCACTCCATCAGTTTATGGGAATTTCCCCATATTGACCTTCTTCATTGCTTCCACTGCTTCCATCCTATTGATTTCTTCCTCCCTTCTCACCTCCCTCCTTCTTCCAGCCATTCCCCAGCCATTTATACTCATATTACATTCATTCTCTGTGCTTAACAATTCCTTTAAAAAATATCTCCATCTGCTCACATTTTCATCCTTCTCCACTATCAATTTACCATTTTTATCCTTCATTCTCCTAAAAATTTCTTTATCACCCTGTATAACTCCCTTTTCCTCCTTCCAAAAAATCTCACGTTTCTCCACTTTACACTCAAATTCCTTCCAAATTCCTCATCCACTCTCCTCTTATTCTGTCATACTAATCTCTTCACCACTCGTTTCCTCTCTCTATATAACTCCCTCTTCCGTCTCTCAACTTCTTCCATGCCTCTGATTTTCATCCACACACTATATGCTTTCTTCTTTTACGCCAAAACTTGTCTCACCTCTTCATTCCACCACGGTGTTCCTTGCACCCTCTAGCGTCTTCTTTTCACCCAACACCCTACCTCACATGCTGCACAGATTTCTTTTTTGAATATCTTGCAAACATCTCCCACCTCCCCCCTCTGGTCCAAATCATATTTACTCAATTGCTCCTCCACTTCTCTCTTGTATTCTGCATTTTTTTCATCCTCCTGCAACCTGTCTACCCTCCTTGTATGGACTACTTCTTCCTGGCCTTCTCTCATTCAATTAATTCATCACATTTGTACTTTGACTTTCACCACCACCAAGTGGTGGACAGAAACTCCACTCCCCCAACCTCTGTATGCTCTTGCACGCATTACATACCTTCTCATTCTCTCATCCACATACACATAATCAGTCATTGCCTTCCGTTCATTCAGTTCATAACCCACCCTTTTCATGACCCGCCACGTATACCTGTGGATCATTTTGTGCCTAAAGAGGGTATTGGCTATTATCAACCCCCTCACCACACAAATGTTGACTAGAGCACTACCATTCTCATCCAGTTTTGTAGGCACACCCCGATCACCACTACTCCATCCACCTTCACATTCTCTACTTTTCCATGCATATTTCCAATAAAAAACACTTCCATTCCACTCAAACTCTTCCACGCACGCTTCCACATTTGCCCACAACTCTTTCACCCAGCTTGCATGATCTTGTATTAGTGCATACACACACAATCGCCCATGTATGGATTCCTACTTTCAACCTTACTCACAAAGCCCAGTGTCCTCAATATAGGTCAGAACTTGGAATTTTCAACGTTAATAAAGTAGGGAACCCCCGGGTAGGGACCTATAAGCTTTGCGACTATGAGCCGATAGGCGAAGGACGATACGCTTAGTACCCTGCCAGCACAATGCCTCGTCCAGGAACCCTGGGATCCAGTGGGATATATATGTATATATATATATATATATATATATATATATATATATATATATATATATATATATATATATATATATATATATATATCTAAATATACACACACACACACACACACACACACACACACTCACTAGCAGGAGTACCCGGCATTGCCGGGCCAAAAAGGCAAACACTCTAATCCTATTTGTTCTAGTTCAATCTTTTTCTCTTCTCCAGAAAGACCATGTACCTCATATTCTTTTGAGGAGGGATTGTAAGAGATCCAGAAACTTTCTACTTCATCTTTTGCAGACTAATGTACAGTATTTGTGCACACTTGTTTACTATTACTGGTGACCTCAAATGACCTCCGACTGGTGACTTCAAATGACCTCGGAGGTCAACCTCACATGGCTTATGTCCGAAGTGGGAGGTCATGTGAGTCTCCATGCCAAAAACTGGGCTGGAAGGGTACCCGGTATTGCCCGGGCCAAACAAGAAAATACCCTACCGGTGACCTCAATAGACCTAGATCTGATTTTTGACCCTCCTAAAACCATCCGTGGGTCACCCTGATTCAGAATGTATATTGGTCTGGGAGTCTCTGGCCCTTTGTTTGGGCGTAACTGAAGGACAAACAAAGAAACAACGCGACACACATATATACCAGTACAGAGAGAGAAAGCGAGAAAGAGAGAGAGACAGAGAGAGTTAGTACCCCAAGTTTGTGATGTTAACGGGATCTGGCTGCTTGTCTTGCTCAGAGGGGGTTATGATTAACATATTGGCTGTGTGGTTCTTTTTCTTGCTCTGGTAATATTTAAAGGTGCCGACGTTTGACAACTTTTTTTCTTTCATTCACAGACAATGGCGACGATATCTGAGGTGGGTAAATCTCGTTTACGAAGTAATAAGGATACGTTACTCCTCTTCTTTTGTCATCACCCCATTCAAAAGAAGACAGATTCACAAAGCATCAAGGCTGTAATAACGGATGTCTTCAAAGTCTGGTCTAGAGCCAACTCGAATATGGCAACTACCTTCGCTCACGCTTCAGCTAAACTGAGATTTTGTATTAAAAGGTACCGGAACTTACGGAGAAACAAGAGCAAGACTGGAATGACTACAATATGCAGCGGGAGGTATTCTTGGCTGATATGGAGGATACTTTTTATACTGCCCCCTCAGATGCTCTGAATCCTCGCGATATCCCTCCAGAAGGCAAGAAATTTCTTATTTCTCAAAGGATTGGTCCACATTGGAGTTATATGGGCACTGAGGATTGCAAATTCAATTTAGCTGCACAAAAGATGCATGAAAATGAAATTTCTCTAAAGCGAGCTCACCGGTGACAAGCAGAAGAGGCCGTAGCTGTTGGAGTCAAAGGGGAGGCATTCTGTGCCAGCAGTAGCACGTCATTGGCTGATGATGACGAAGCCGTTGTTTGTGGACCAAACTTCCCAAAAACTATACGAAATGGTAGCGTGACAGAGCATTTTACTGACCTTGGCCTGGCAGAGCCTTGGGATCGTGAGGGCCTTTCTGTTTGGCAGGCAACAGCAACCTATCCTGAGACTGCAAAATCCATGGCTATCTGTCATGACAAGGAACCATCGAAGAGCATGGTCCACCACTTCCACCAAAAGGTTCACTTCAGTGTCCGGGACCCAGCCTTGACTGCAGCTCCGATGGGACTCGAAACTACTACAGCAATCTCCACAAATCAAGAATCACTGAATGAGGGCAAAATAATTTTGTCTCATTTAATGCCAGGAAAACAAAATATGTCCTATTTACTAATACACAGATATTGCCTGATTCCTATAGTACCTTCAGTACAACCAGTATTTCTTTCTCTAGAAGTAATGAAATTCTTCGTGTTTCCTTTAACAGTACCCTCAGTTGGACCACTCACTTTAGATTACTTGGTAAAAGCGCCTCAAGAAACTTTGATTATTGTGCAGAATAGCTAAAAATTTACAAAAGTCATGTATGCTCTGAGCTAGAATATTGCTCCTCCTTGTGGAATGGATGTGGAGAGGTTGGGCTAAAACAACCGGGAAGAAAATCAGATCAAAGCCATAAGGAGAATTAATAACCCAACAATTACAAGCGAACTACCTTCCCTACAAGTATGACGGAATGTTGCCTCCCTGGCATTATTTGACAGATACACTAATGGCAAATGCCCAGACGAAGTTGTATCCATTGTGCCACCTCCTCAGACCTTCCCCCATGCCACATGGTCTTATGGTATCGACCATGACTGCACCGTAAAACTGCCATATTACAAAGGCTCTGCCTATCAGAATTTGTTTATTCCCCGAACTGCTTCTCTTTGGAACTCGTTCCCCAGTTTAGTTTCCCACCTAACTTTAACCTACAGCAATTCAAATCCATCTGTTATGAATGAGAGAACCCTGTAATCTGGTGTGTTTTTTCCCTTAATTTGTTTTTTCCTTTCTCATTTCATTTATCGTAAAAAAAAAAAAAAAAATCTGCCATTATGCACTTTCATTGTTTTGTGAGTTCATAAAGCCTTGGTTTGATGGCAATAAAAAGCCCACAGCGCTAGTTTTGCTGAGGACCCATGCGGTTTCTTGCTTTGGTCTTAATTGCTAAGAAATTTTTAAGACCCATGTTCACAATGTTATACTGTGGGGAAAAGAAGGAAAGCCTTTTACGTTTCCTGAGACAGAATTTCCACATCCTAGAGCTTTATCCCAAATTCTGAATATGAGGGGCATTCAAAATGCTCCTTTTGCACCTGCTTTTCCTGGAGATCTAAAAGTTCTTAAAATCCTGACATATGTTCTCCAGTGTTACCAACTTTCACAGAGAACACATGCCTGCCCCAACAGTAGTCTTGAACGTTAGCGTTGTCTGGTAAGTACCTGTTCATTTCATCTTTAATGCCCGTCATATGATTTAAAAAAAAAAAAAAAAGACGGAACGACACATTTATTTTTGGTGAAACATCGAACATCACAGTTCAGTTCTGAAAAGGAAGCTTTCTCCCACAGATATTATTCTTTCTTTCTTTCTCTCTCTCTCTCTCTCTCTCTCTCTCTCTCTCTCTCTCTCTCTCTCTCCAAATGCAAAGATGTTTCTTAAATATAGGTATTCTCTTAGGAATGTTCACTTCGTTCAGATGGTTGAAGATGTCAGCCATGTATGCCAGCTTTGAATGCCGCACAAGATTTTTAAAGTTCTCAGACAACGCATGTTTCTTCTTGATGAAAATTTCTATTTCATCTTTCAGCTCAAAAACCGGTTAGAGTATCTTACCTCGAGAAAGTAACAGACTTTTATGTGAAACAACAAATCTTGATGTGAACCCATCACTTCACACCTTTTATAGGAAATGCGCAAGTTCAAATCCCTGGCCTTGATAAAATATTCGATACTAATAGTATGATTCCTACCCATGTGTAGTTCAAGCTGCAATCGTTGTGAGGCCAGATTTTCTCCATGTCAGAAAGTGTGAAATATGATGATGTTAATGCCTCAACTCTCATGAAACGACTTACCATCACAGACGGAACCCCATCTTTGCATACATACATACATTTCAAGTGTGTTTTGAAGGTGATATACTATGTCAACAGCTTCGTTGATCTGCAATGAAATTTTCATTTTCTTTTTTTTTAGTTCTATAACAAGTCGAGCCAAAATGTTCTCTGACGTGAGATCAATTCGCCTTCTGTCACGTTTGATAATGTTATTGGGAAGTTGTACGATAGGCCAATTCTCTTGGCAGCATATGCTCCATAAGAGCTTTCACCTTTGGATTTGCTCCTAGCTTCACCAAATCTTTTTACATCCTACAATATGGCATGTCACATCACGCGATGCCACGGGAGCATTCTTTAGTGAAATGGCCAAAGATACTGGATCTCAGAATATAACGACAGAACCTAAACATAAACGTTCATGACCAAACTATCTTATAAAATTGCTTTATTTCTGACCACACTTCAACTGGCCAAGAACACGTTGTGATGTTGCGCATTAATGTGAGACTCTCGTGTATGTGTCAACACACAGGTATGTTTAATCAGCATGTTCCTGTTGCACCACTAATGGGCTACCAGTTTCATCTAATGCCCTTTACATGAATTACGGTGGTCATAGTTCAACTTTTGCTAAGGGCAAAGTCCACACAGACATGAATTATGGTGGTCATAGTTCAACCTTTGCCAAGGGCAAAGTCCATATAGACTTTGGCCAAGGGCATCGTCACACAAAAACAAACGGAAATATATGCAAAGGATTTTTATACAAGATTTTAGCTATTAAAAGGAGTAAGCATGCAGTTTCATGTCAACATTTTAAAACATTCTCTGAAGGAACTAGACAATAAAAAAATAACATCCACTGCATACCATCTCCAGAGTTATAGTGCCCCGGTGTGATACAATGAAAATCTTTAATCTGTTGAGAAGGGGCTACATTCACATAAAATTTTATAAGAATTTAGGGATAATAACAGAAGATGGTAATAACAGTAGCATCAGAATGTGACCTACCATTGCCAGCAGCGTGTGGTGAGGCAGCAAGGTGAAGGACGAGGGTGAGGAGGATGGCCAGGCGCTCAGCTGGTGCCGGCATTGGGTGTGATCACTTGTTCCACCCCGTTTAGCAACTCTTCCGTAGTTTTTTCTCTGGTTTGAATTCATCAGTATTTTATGCCACTTGCATACTACCACTTCACATTTCAAATCATGACAAATGAATTTCTATCTGTTCCGTGGACATATTTACTGTCAGCAATAGTTTCCATCTTTACCTGATTTTATCCTTTTTCTTAATTCAGATCACATTTCTGTTTTTGTGTGTGTGTTCAATGGCATAAACCTATATTTTCTATTCAGCGGTTAGTGTTATATTCTCATTTGCCATCTTTCAGTCTTACCAAAAAGAAAGAAAAAAAAAAAAAAAAAGGTTGAACTCACTAACCATCACTTGAGGGAGGGAAGGGAGATGGATATGTTTAATTCTGATGCCCCGCACTATTGGTACTTCGCCAACCGGTAGGGAAAAGTGACTGAGCTTCACCCATTTCTTTCTTTCATGCCCCAGGAGAGTTTTACAAGATCAACACCAGCCATTCTTCTCGACCACTAAGCAATTATTTTTTTTAATATTCATTTTTCTCCATTCATTTATTGTTCGATCACGAATAATTATTGTTTTTATCACCAGGAATATATTCTGAGTTTCTCGTGCACTGTACTTTTTGTATTAAGATACCGTACGTTGCCATTTTTCAGTTATCTTAAAATGGCCATATTCTCTGGTTGTAATAACACTCGATTTTGTTACAGCTTCCCTAAGTCTTTATTTTCCTCCATGTTTTATCATTCATTTGTAAATGTTTCTTAAGGAACACAGGGCTCTTTCTCGTATGTTACATTGGATTTGATTTTTTTTATAAACTTATGAGGCTTGCATCAGTTTTCTTTTATCTTTATAGGCAATAAGTTTTTTTTTTTCTATTATCATTTTCATTATTCATGTGGTTCAGTTGCCGTTACTCCTTCCAACTCTCTTTTCATCACTGTGGGCCACTCAAGTACCTGTACTGTACATCTTCCTCGGAGGAGTTCTGAACTTCAATCTTCCACAATACGCCTTTCGTGTCGGGGTGTATCAGTGAAATAAAAGAGGTTTTTACCCCAGTGATGACGTCTGATTACGAGGAAGAGGTAGACTTGGCCAGAACAAAAATTACGTCATAGTTCTCTAAACCTAGCTTTAAATTACTTTAAACACAGTAATGTTAATTATTCACAAATACTGCCTTTCAGAGTAGGCCAGAGTTCTTGTGCTTTAGGCCTTCTGCAGGATGACTGATGTAGTGATAATACCTTCAGCTTTTTATCACCCAACCGGTGGCACCCTTCAGGTCTCTTTATTTTAGATCACTTGCCATTCAGGCTCCTTATCAGAATAAAATAAATGCCATCTCTCTGGATGTTCCTTTCGAGAACGACTGAATATACAGCACTATATTATTAGTCTAAGGTTAATTTACACATGCAGCATATGTGACTCAGCATCATAATTTTTTTTTTCATTCTGGGATCCTTGAAGTAGTTGCAGAAATACTATAACCGTCCTGGTCAGTACTCTCTGCAGTCTCTTCTTGCTGTATATAAATAATATTGTAGTATCATTTGTTCATAATATTAAAGAAAACCAATTAATGTTGTAACGTAGCAAAAGAAGGTTGCCAGCCAACCACAATTTTCCTGCCATTTACAAGATCACTCAGAACGCTTTTTAAGATTAAATCTAAGAGAGAGAGAGAGTACTAACCAAGATTGGTGTACATATACTTAGCAAACTAATTATCAGTCGATGAGTGCAGTTGTCTGAAGTGTAGTGTGGCGAAACCTGTAATAGAATTAGTTCCTTATTGTGTTTATCGTAGTCTGTTTTTTGTTTGTTTTTTGTTTGTTTGATGTGTCCGACTCTGGGCAAAGGCTTCAGGGCCTATATCTCGGGGGCAGTAGCCTATCCCAAGGCCCAGTAGTCCTCCTACACCTCCACATGTCACCACTTCGGCGCTAACACCCACCTTCCGTATTGAATACATGCTAGGGCTGTCTCATACAGGACTGATGTATTGGTATTAGCGGGGGTATTTTTAAGGCATGTTGGCGGGTCATCTGGCAGATCAGGAAAGTCTGCTTTTTATGAAATTCAAATCCTTAAACTGTTCCCTGCCCCAGCCGGGATTCGAACCTGGGTCCATCAGGCCTGCAGGCCGCCTCTCTACCGATTCAGCCACCGCAATGAAAAGTGCTTGATGTGGTGAGCCCTGCTGTGAGGTGAGTTACTGTGCAGGGAAACGAGAGATTCAGTGATGTGGCACGCTGATAATAACGTACGTACGTGTGTGTGTGTGTGTGTGTGTGTGTGTGTGTGTGTGTGTGTGTGTGTGTGTGTTTTATGGTCGTGTTGTAGTAAGTGAGGCACAATTGTGTGTGGTGATGCTGTTACTGGAGTGGAGCGTGGTGGGAAGAACATTGCCATGGATGGGTGGCGTGGAATGGAATATGGCTAAGTGCTGGAATGGATTATAGTGAAGCGCGGTGACGAAGTATGGAAGACTGAAGCAGTTCGAAGTATGGATCCGTGTTTGATCTTATGTGACGTGATGGTGGGCTGGTGTGCTGTATTTAAGTGGTGTGAGGACGTAGTGGTGGCTGCTCTGTAATGAAAGTACATGGTGAAGTGAACAGGAATGTATCGGGTCTAGTCACTCACAGTTATACTTGTTTGGTATCATGGTTTAACTTAGTGTGATGAAGATGGCGTTAAAGTAATGAAGTGTGCATTGGTGTAGTGTGATATTGCTGTGGGAAGATGTGTTGTGATGTGATGGTGTTATATAAATGAAAGAGAGCTAGAGTCAAATGCGGGCTGGCGGTGTATACCAGCTGGTCTGAAGCGTTTTATATTTTTGTGGAATAGTGTGACTATGAAGTGTTTCTTGGTGTTGCCTATTATTATCTTTTTTAGATCAAACACGAAATTGACTCAACAACAACAGCAACAACAACGTGTTCAAATTATATTACTCAGTGCACACACACACACACACACACACACACACACACACACACACACACAAACACTGGCTCTAAAAAATGACTTTTTTCACTATGTAAGCGCTACCCAACGCAACCACAGTCAATACTGCCGTTCACACTAAGGCGTCGGTAAACCAATGCCAATAGTTATCTTATATTTAAGACCACTCCACCCAAGACAATGCAGCATACTGGCTGCGAGTGACTGTCGTGGTGAAGTATGTCATTCCGGAGTGTCTGATACTGACTGTTGTGTTGTTAGGTCTGACCGGCTGAGAAGTGAGTGGCATATGAATTTGTAAAGGCTTTTGATTCTTGGCGAAGAAATATGTATCTTTTTTTAGCAGTCTCCCACTAATGCAAGGTAAGGATATATATGCTTTTTTTATTCATGAAGTTCTATATGTAGTGTTGACATACCGAGCGGTTATGTTACGTCGCAAAGTAGAGAGAGAATAACTTATACTCTTTGAGTGTTTGAATTTCCGAGATAAACATAACTCTCATGATATAATGCATCTCTGATATTACTCTTCATATGGACGAACCCAATACATCATGTAAACTGCGTTTACACATAAAAAAACATCCGCACCCTTCCACCATCATGCAATATGAAACAGCAAACGAAGACATCTCAAATGCATAGCTTTGATTCCTCACTTATAGCGCTGCTCGCAATGCAATTCATGAATTATTTTAACAATATCATTTTTATGTAATGTAACATACGTAAGCCTCATGCTTAGAATGCATTCCTGTTCCACATGAAGACAGGCATCGGAACTTCTTATGCTGAAATAACTGATCTTTGGATATTCAAGTCGCCACACAATTTCATTTAGTATCACCATAGTTTTGGAGCGTGACAGTGGATACCAAGGAGACATTTTCAGAACTTATACAACAATAAGGACCACTCAGAGGGTGCAACATCCTCGCCCACCAACTGGTTTAAAGGCAGAATATTTGACATTGTCCTGTGACCTACAAACCTTTGAGTACTCTAAAATAATTATTTAATTCATCTTGATCCTTAACCCTCCCACCAAGTTTGGTTCACACCTGATCAAAGCTGAGATGACTGTCCAGTGACACTGAAATATACTTTTTCTTTGTAACCTTGACCTGTAACTGGTTGTTCTTGAAAAAAAATCTTTTGAAACTTGTTTTAATGTGAACATTACCACAATAATTACAATGAATTTGAAGAAAACTGTAAGTTTACCGTTCCATATGACCTTGACAATTGACCTGTTCTTTTCAGAAACAACTGACCAGCCCCTCGGGTAATTTCAATCCGTCCACCCGAGCGGATCCAAATCATATCAAAACTGTTTGAGCTATTTTACTCACACACAAGCATACAGGTCAAAATTTGCCCTTGCCCTTTCAACTCGACCTATGATTGTTCTCAAAATTGAATAGCATCTTTCTTGCATGACCATTAACCTTTCCAACAAATATCATTCAAATCGGCAAAAAGCAATCTGAGCTTACCTTGCCTTGTGCCCGTGGCAATTGACCATTCACTGTGATCTTCACATTTAACTAATTATCCTGAAGCTCAGATCATATTATTCTCGCCATATCCTCAACCCTTCCACAAAATTTGCCCTAAATTGGATGAAAACTATTTAAAGTAACTTTGACATATGACCTTAACCTTTTATGAAATGTTCCGCAAAAAGGTAGCTTTATTCATCGGGTGACTTTTAACTTCCACTAAATTTGAATAAGATGGAATAGAAACTGCTTAAGTTATTTCCTTGACGGTCACTGAGGCAGAACTTTGACTTTGTCGTACAGCCTTGTACCCTGATTGTTCCTTAAACAGAATCACTATTTTTGCCATACCTCCCAGTTTTCCTCCAAGTTTGGTCTAAACTGGATGAAGACTGTTTAATCTGAATCTGTTGTCTCAATGCTTGACCTAATCCTATAACAATAAGGTCAAAACTACTCTTATCAAAGCAATAGGTTTGTATATTAGCTAGCTCTCAGCGTCCGACCAAGTGAGGTTAAATCCGATAAAAATTGTTCAGGTTATTTTTCTACGAAGACTGAGTCAATTTGTTCACACACACACACACACACACACACACACACACACACACACACACACACACACAATTACAAATTCATTGCGGGAACATGGAGTAAATGAGAACATTGTAAAACTGTTCCGAGTCATACATGAAGAGGGAATTGCTAGTTAAATTACAAAAACACTAGTTAAAAATGGAAAAGCAGCTGGGGTTGATGAGGTGTATGCAGAGATGCTTAAATGTAGTGGAGAGAATAGAATGAAGTGCTTGTTGGAGATATGTAAGAAGGAATGGATGAGTGAAACTGTGTTTGCAGAGTGGAAAAAGGCTATGATTGTACCCCTGTACAAAAATAAAGGTGAACGAAGTGAGTGCAAGAATTATCGTGACATAAGCTTACTGAGTGTGGTAGGGAAGATATATGGATGAATTATAATAGAGAAAGTAAGAGAGATATCAGAAGTCCTAGTGAGTGATGAACAGGGTGGCTTTAGGAGTGGCAGAGGATGTGTGGACCAAATATTTCAGTGAGACAGAGAGTAGAGAAGGCTTGAGAGAAGGACCATATGGTGTTTATGGCATTCATGGATCTGGAAAGAGCATATGGCAAGGTGGACAGAGAGGGATTGTGGAAAGTTTTGCTCATGTACGGTGTAGAGTGTAAGCTGCTAGGTAAGGTCAAGAGTTTTTATGATGGTAGTGAAACATGTGTCAGGGTTAATGGGCATCTAAGTGAATGGTTCACGATCATTGTGGGCGTGCGACAAGGTTGTGTGATGTCCCCATGGTTGTTCAATGTATATATGGATGGGATGATGAGAGAAGTGTAAACACGAGTAATGGAGAGAGGGATGGCATTGGTAATGAATGGTGATGGATGGAATATCTCAAATTTGTTGTATGCTGATGATGCAGTACTGCCTGCAAGTACTGGACAAGAACTTGGTAGGTTAGTGCAGAGTTTTGCTGATGTCTGTAAGAGTCGTTCCTTGAGAGTAAATGTAGAAAAGAGTAAAGTGATGGTTACTGAGAGAGAAGGTGACTCCCAGTGCAATGTAACAGTGAATGGAGAGAGACTGGAACTGGTGAGAGAGTTCAAATACCTGGGTACAATGATAGAAAAGAGAGGAAAATGTGCAAAAGAAGTTGAAAGTAGAGTGACACAAGGAAGAAAAGTACCTGGTGCAATGAAGGCCTTGATAAGAAACAGAGGCTTGAGTGTTGCAGCTGCACGAGGCTTACATGAAGGAGTGTTAGTGCCAACTTTAACATATGGATGTGAGACTATGGTGTGGCATGAAAATGAAAAGTCAAGAGTAAGAGCAGTGGAGATGGGACTGCTGAGGAATGTATGTGGAGTACAGAGGGTGGATAGGATACGAAATAATGTGATTCGTGAAAGATGAGGAGTGAGGAAGTCGGAGGACACCAGAATTGAAGAGAGTGTACTGAGATGGTATGGTCATGTGGAAAGAATGGATAACAATAGAATGGTGAAGAAGGTATATCTGAGCGAATTCGAAGGAGGGAGGAGGCGAGGTAGGCCAAGGAGAAGGTGAAGAGATATGGTGGATGAATGTGTGAGGAAGAGAGGTTTGGAAGTCGATGAGGCTAGGGAACTGACAGGAGATCGAGCTGGCTAGACGAATTTTGTGAGAAGTGCATGATCAGGGTCTTTTGGCACCCCTTTTTAACGTGGCAGCGTCTGGATTTACTCTGTCGGATACGAGTATGTGAAGCTACAGAGCGTGGTGAATATTTTTGGCATATCCGATAGAGCCAGGATTCCGGGGGCTTGAATGATGAGTGAATGGAAGCGTGGCCCATTGGACTGGGCAATTTTGGGCTGTCTGGACATTGATACTCCTCACCCTGCCCTTGGGTGGGAAGGGAGGTCCGGATGGTGATGATGATGACTAGTTCAAAATTAAGCAAAGAAATTCTTGAAGAATTCGAGGAGTACAATTACTTGGGGAAAATACAAAAAATTATGAAAGTCCATGATAGCAAAATAAATGACCCAATACATCTGGATACAAAGCTTTTGGTAAACATAGAGACATCATGAAAAGTAGCTTGCCATGAGGTATGAAACGATTATAAAGAATGTGTATATCCAGCAATGACGTACGGTTGTGAGGCCTGGAAACTAACAAAATCGATGGAAAATTAGCTAATCCGTTCTGAGAGCAGAGGAAAGGTCAGTGTTGGGAATATCTTTAAGAGACAGAAAAAAAAACAACTTGGTGAGAGAGTAGAGAAATTGTAAGCGTAGCACAAAAAGGACAGACAGGAGGTGAAGAGATGAGATAGAGAATTCTGCGGGCAAAACCCTAGAGATCAGATCAGTGAAGGAGTTCGCGCAGAAGACTGGGGGAGGCGTTTGTTCAACAGTGGACTTGAATGGCTGATGATGATGATGATATAAAAGAATTTATTTATTCATTTACATCCAGGGGCAGGATCTCACTGCTCCCAGGTGCGTCCCTGGATGTCGGATAGAGAATGTGTCTAATATAAATGTGGCACCGTCTTAGACTGTCCGGACTTTGGGACAATTTATAAATACATCTGGATCACCTGAATATAGAGAATAAGGTTCCACAAAAATTCCACATCATTAGAAACTATATGGCAGAGAGGTGAGATTTGCCACTGTCCCCTAATTATACATAAATTCTAATTGTAATGATTTCACAGTCGTTCCATTTGGATCATGTATTGAAGGTCCAACTGCACTGCTTCCCGTGATTACGGGCAGAATGCCACTGTAGGTGAATAGGCGTTGTCTATGGAAATCAGCTACCTGGATATTAAAATAACTGAAATCTATGAAGATTTAAACGTAGATTGTAAAAAGACTTGCAGAAGATAACAAATCTGATACCTTAATAACTGAGTTAGAAAACGTTAGTTGGAATATTATATGTCTGAGCAAAATCCACAGAAAAGAAGAAAATTTAATTCAGCTCCATGACAGGATCCTCCTATTTTGCTACAGAGGAAAGTATAATGAAAGAGTTAGTTGTACAGGATTTCTTATTAACAGAAACCCTAAAGACAGCACTATTAAATTCACCAATGTGCCTGACAAACTGGCATGGATTGTACAGTAATTGGACTGTGGAAAAGAGAACCCAGAAAATAATAAAAATATATGCACCCACTTCTTAAAGGACAGATGAAGGCACAAAAATATTCTCTCTCGACGTCTTGCAGATTATGGAAGAAGAAGAAAATTCCAGACATACAATAATCATGCAAAACTTCCATGCATATGTTGCTAAATCGAAAAATGTTGAACTATGTAGCTTATGCGAAAGTTCGTAGTTGGAGAAAGGAATGGCAGAGGTGAGAGAGGGGCAGTTTTGCTGACAAGTATAATATGAGAAAAAGGAACAATCTTCCACAAAAGAACAGGGAGAAAATGAATCTGCAGAAGCCAAAATGGAGAAACAAAGAATTAAATCGACACCATTACAAGTGATAAGAACAACACGATCGGTAATGTCACAATTATCAACAAAGTAAATATAGGAAGTGACTATAGAATGCTGAGTTGCACAGCCGGATCCAGTTTCATAAGTGAATAAAGTGATTGATAATAAAGAGATAACGCGATATATGTAAACGAAAACAAAGCAGCCTTCCAGTTAGAAAATTAATAAAAAACAGATTTTAGGCTCTACGTTATATGAAGTGTGACACTGAAGAGTTAAATGGTTGACTAACAAGAGTGTTTGATGTGTTTAATGAATCAGTGGTGACAGAAAGGAAAATTAACACAAACAAAACCAACAGTTATTTAAAAACAACCTTCTAGCTCACGAAAAAAAAAAAAATAAATTGAAAAAACGGGATTACATGAGCTGATCGACAAGAGGCAGAGAAGAAACACAAAGAAAAATATGGAGGAGATCAAAGAAACCACCAAAAAGGATAATGCCGGAAACAGATCCGAAGCAATATGGTACTAGGAAGACAACAGATTTTATCACTGAAAGACAAAAAATGATGAAGTCATCACGAGCAGAGAGAAGAGGGTGATGAGAGTTGAAGGACTTTACAATGAACATTATACATCAAAGACAATAGTACGAACAGCTAACTTTTCAGTTGACACAAGTGATATACCAAAGGTTACACCACATAAAGTAAAATGCTGCTCTTAAAAGTGTGAAAAGAGGAAAGATCAGAGACGAACGAATTGTAAAAGATTTGCTGTTCGATGCAAGAGACTTTAAAAACATGTTCGCCCACTTGTAAACCCAATGAATAAAAAAGAAAAAATCCCAAAACATGGTGTGATGCAATAGTTATTTTGCATTACAGGAAAGGTAACTCAGAAAATCTTAGTAAATATCGACACATTACCTTATTAACAGTTATTTACAAACTCTTCACAAAAGTCCATACGAACCAAATGGCAATAAACGTAGAAGATAACCAGCTTCGTAAGCAGTCAGGACTCTGAAAGTGTATTCGACTCCCGATAATCTACACACAATGAATCAGCTGAGAGACTCTACAAAATATAATACGCCACTGTGCATAGGTGTTGTCGATTACCAAAAGGTTTTCGACCCAGTGCAGCACGTAGCAATTCTAAGTTCACTGCAGGAACAAGGAGTAAACGAGAACACAGTAGTGCTGCTCGAAAACTTATACAAAGGGGGAACTGCTAAAATTGGGTTACTTCAAGACTAGGAAAAAATTAAGATTGAGAAAGGCGTTCACCAGCTATATATAATTTTATAAAAATCATATACAGCATGCCTTGAAAGTACTCTCAAAAGCTTGAATGAAAGAACAAAGGAGTATACATTGATGGATAAAGTTAAGTCATTTAAGATTTGCAGATGACATTGTCCTCATGTCAGAAACAGTAGAGACATTGCAAAAAATGTTAAATGACCATAACGTGGAGTCTCAAAATAGAGCTAAAGAGCAACAGAAGTAAACTACTGTTTAACCCAATAAAATTGAAAAATTAATATAAAACGGAAAAATTATGAAAACTAACAAAAGACCACGAAAGCGATATAAAAAGATGTACTACAGTTGGATGGAGAGCCTTTAGCAATCATACAGATATCATGGAACTTGCTTGCTTGTATGTATGAAAGGAAAAACATATGACGAATCTATAATCGTAGCTATGACGTATGATTCTGAGACCTAGATTCTGACATAATCCACGGAAAACTTTAACTCTGAAATTGCTGAAGCAAAATTTAATGAACTCCACATTCCATTGATAATGCCACATTCCAGGCTAGAATGACGAAAAAAAAAAAATCCACATTTGTACATCAGATATGCTGTACAGTCTTTGAAATATACACAGTATTTTGATGGTATGCCCGAAAATCATCTAAAAGCATAAAAAAAAAATATATTGATTTGTCATAACTGTTATGAAATCTGAAAAAAAACAGACATTCTGAGGATTCTGAAAATACTTTTATCACTGTAGATCTACTATTCAGGGATTTTTGGTATAATTAAAATTTTGTTACGGATTTTGATCTGTCACCCTGAGATCAAAGTCAAGGTCATTCATACTGTGCAGATCATGTTCACTCATGACCTACTACATTTCCACCGTGTTTGGTCAAAATCGGCCAAATTTGAGGGATGAGGTGGCCATCACGATTTTCTTCAATATCTAAAAGAGTATTTGTTGGATCTCAGTACCAGTACCCAGGTGCACTAGTACATGTTTGAGACTACATACTGGAACATTTGCAAAAAAAAAACGGTTCAGTATTGTTTTGCTGTGAAGGAGTGCAAAAACTGAAAGAATAAAATAATGGGCGCAGGTGCTAGGAATAAAAAAAGAAAATGTACCAAAAGACGCCTGCAGCCAAGATACATCACTCCTGAAACTTTCAAGTCTTTTTCTCGAACGGTTGTGGAATGCCAGCCTTGCAGATCTTCACCACCACCACCACTACCACCACTATACTGAATATATATATATAAGAGCTCCACAGAATGTGTTTGTAATAAACCAGTTCGTTCTCATATAACTATGGAAGGTTGAATGTTGGAAGTATCCTTGAGAGACAAGATGAGATCAACTTATAAAACATATATATACCTATATCTATATCTATATATCAAAATCTCTAGCTCTATCTACCTATCTGTCTATCTATCTATCTATCTATCTATATATATATATATGTATATATATATATATATATATATATATTGATGGCCAGCAAAACCAGAGTGATGATGTACATGATTTATTATTGGTGACGTTTCGGTTTTATAACACAAACCATCTTCAGACCTAAAACAGAAATAAAAACACACAAAAAAATAGAAAATAAACTAAAATATAATTTTCTCATCTTCCACAGAATAAAATAACAGGGAACAGAGCAGGTCAAATGAAATAAAATCACAATACAGCAATTTACCAGCTAAAAACAGAGCAATTGTGTAGAGGAGTCGTGTGAGCCAAGGGATGGTCGTAGCTCTGCCGTTAGTAGAGACTCCGCTATAAGTCTAGTCAAGTCATCTCGTGCAGTGAACAAAATTCGAAAGTTCTGGTTATTTATAGGGTGACTCTCCGAATCTGAATGATTTCGAACTGCAGAAAACGATGGTTTCGAGATTGGGAGTCCTGTCCTATGAGACCTTCCCTGATGCTCGGCAATCCTGGTAGCTAGATGGCGCTTAGTTTGACCAATATAGGATGCATTACAGCAACCACACTGAAATCGATACACCACCGAGGACTGCAGGGCATCCGGGACACGGTCTTTAAACATGAAACACTGAGACAGGATTTGGGGAGATTTAAACACCACCCTCAACGATATCTGCGGATAAAAGTCGTGAATTAGATTGATTATCCTGTTACGTAAAAAATTTGATTTAGGACCTAAATACTGTAATGAAAAATAAACTTTAGCTTTCTCAACCGTGTGAATTTTTTTCAAAGTATTGGTTCTTAATTTAGTTAGCTGTATTCCAATATACTTATCTACAAATTTAGTTGGGAATCCATTGTGGTACAGGGTTTTCCTCAGAAACTGCAGCTCATTATGTAGAGAAAAATATGAGGAGCATAAATTATAGGCCCTAGTCACCAGAGTTAGAATTAAATTACGTTTATATTGGAGGGGAACGTTTGAGTTAAATTTAGTAGTTAATCCTGTATATGTAGGTTTCCTGTATACTGACCATCCCTTGGCTCACACGACTCCTCTACACAATTGCTCTGTTTTTAGCTGGTCTGAAGATGGTTTGTGTTATAAAACCGAAACGTCACCAATAATAAATCATGTACATCATCACTCTGGTTTTGCTGGCCATCATTAGATTCCGCTTCCCACAGCACGAAAGTATCGCTAATGTCATCAGAAATCGCTATGGAGAACCAGTGCTTTAAGTCTACAGGCATAGTCAGCGCCTGGATCACAAGTTACGTAAAGCCCACCAGGATCTTCAGTTTCTCAACATCTGCCAGAATCATGACCTAACCCCGACATTTTTGAACTTTAAAACTCATAGTAGATACCTTCAGTCTACTCGGCTGTATAAAAATTGCCAACGTAAACTTCTTACCAGTGAAATTAAAACTAAAAGTAAACATGTAAATTCCTTAAAACTACGTTTGGATGAGTCTTTGGTTAAATTAAAATCTGCAGTTTCATATATTGATTATGTACATCTGACCAGCTTAATTGAACGCACTAACGTAAATTCCCTTGCTAGAACTAAATTTATACACCAAAAAAAATTAAAGAAAATTGGTTTTGTAGATCCCCAAGGTATATCTCCCGACAGAGTCATTTATAATTTTTCGTCGAGAAGTCTCGGCACTGTGGAAAAGTCCCTCTTATCTAGGGGGTTGAAGTTTTCTTTCCCCCCCAGGAAGAGTAGTTTTTTATCCCACTTTCTCCCTTTTGAGAAGCTTTTTAAAATATTGTCAAACCATGCCTTTTTTCCCAACAAGGGTAGAACCTTCGATTATTTTAAAAGTAGTTTAAAGCATTTGGCTTTTTCTAGTTTTTATAATGATAAAACTCGGAGTTGTTTCACAAAGGAAGAATATGCTGCCCTCAAGGATTTGAAATCTGACAACTCTTTAATCATTTTAAGACCTGACAAGGGTAATGGAGTAGTGTTACTGAATAGGACAGACTATAACTCTAAGATGCTGGATATACTTAGTGATTCTTCAAAATTTTGTAGGGTGACTGGGGATATATTTCAGTTTATATTGAGGAGTGAAGATAAAATTAACAATTTTCTTAGAAACTTGAAATCTAAACATGCAATTGAGGAAACTACTTATTCGGAATTATTTGTATCAGGTTCAAAACCAGGTGTCTTGTATGGTTTGCCTAAGGTTCATAAGGAGGACTGCCCACTTCGTCCTATACTATCTGCCCTAAACACTGTCAATTATAATCTTGCTAAGTATCTTGTTCCATTGCTGTCTCCGATAACTTTTAATGATTACACTGTGAAAGATTCTTTTTCTTTTGCTAAAGGAATTTGTGAACTTAAATTTAACGAGTGTTTCATGGCTTCATTTGATGTAAATCCCTATTCACAAATATCCCCCTTGATGAAACTGTGGATATCTGCCGTGATAATTTGTTTAATGAAACTAACAACATTGGAGGGTTAAATAAAGACCAATTTCATAGACTGCTCTCATTGTCAGTGCAAGACTGTTACTTTACGTTTAATGGTTCTTACTTTAAACAAGTCGACAGAGTGGCTATGGGAAATCCTCTTGGACCCAGCCTTGCTAATGCTTTTTTAGCTTATCACGAATCTATATGGTTAAAGGATTGTCCCACCCATTTTAAGCCACTTTATTTCAAACGCTACGTGGATGACACGTTTGCCATTTTTAGGTCCCAGTCTCATGTGCCCTTGTTTTTGGATTATTTAAATTCTAAACATAAAAATATACAGTTTACCTGTGAAACGGAGCAAAATAATAAACTCCCTTTTTAGATATTTGCATAGAGAGAACAGAAGGAACTTTTACAACGTCAGTATACAGGAAACCTACATATACAGGATTAACTACTAAATTTAACTCAAACGTTCCCCTCCAATATAAACGTAATTTAATTCTAACTCTGGTGACTAGGGCCTATAATTTATGCTCCTCATATTTTTCTCTACATAATGAGCTGCAGTTTCTGAGGAAAACCCTGTACCACAATGGATTCCCAACTAAATTTGTAGATAAGTATATTGGAATACAGCTAACTAAATTAAGAACCAATACTTTGAAAAAATTCACACGGTTGAGAAAGCTAAAGTTTATTTTTCATTACAGTATTTAGGTCCTAAATCAAATTTTTTACGTAACAGGATAATCAATCTAATTCACGACTTTTATCCGCAGATATCGTTGAGGGTGGTGTTTAAATCTCCCCAAATCCTGTCTCAGTGTTTCATGTTTAAAGACCGTGTCCCGGATGCCCTGCAGTCCTCGGTGGTGTATCGATTTCAGTGTGGTTGCTGTAATGCATCCTATATTGGTCAAACTAAGCGCCATCTAGCTACCAGGATTGCCGAGCATCAGGGAAGGTCTCATAGGACAGGACTCCCAATCTCGAAACCATCGTTTTCTGCAGTTCGAAATCATTCAGATTCGGAGAGTCACCCTATAAATAACCAGAACTTTCGAATTTTGTTCACTGCACGAGATGACTTGACTAGACTTATAGCGGAGTCTCTACTAACGGCAGAGCTACGACCATCCCTTGGCTCACACGACTCCTCTACACAATTGCTCTGTTTTTAGCTGGTAAATTGCTGTATTGTGATTTTATTTCATTTGACCTGCTCTGTTCCCTGTTATTTTATTCTGTGGAAGATGAGAAAATTATATTTTAGTTTATTTTCTATTTTTTTGTGTGTTTTTATTTCTGTTTTAGGTCTGAAGATGGTTTGTGTTATAAAACCGAAACGTCACCAATAATAAATCATGTACATCATCACTCTGGTTTTGCTGGCCATCATTAGATTCCGCTTCCCACAGCACGAAAGTATCGCTAATATATATATATATATATATATATATATATATATGTGTGTGTGTGTGTGTGTGTGTTTGTGTGTGTGTTCTTACCTAATTCTTACCTAATTGTATCTTTACAGGAATGAGTCAAGCTCGTACTGTCCCGTGTCTTAAACCATATTTATCGTACACACTATTTCATTCGGTAGTGCATTCGACTGATCAATTGCTCTGTTTGGGAAACTGAATTTCCTCACGTCTTTATCACCTCTCTTCTTATGCAGTTTTTTGCAGTGTCCTCTTGCTGATGCTTCCCCATGTTAAGTAATCATTTATGTCTATTTTCTCCTTCCCTGATATGCATTTATATAGCATTATCATGTCACCTCTTTTCCTTCTCTCCTGTAGTGATGGTAGATTCAGTTTATTTAGTCTTTCTTCGTAGCTTATATCTCTTAAGCTTGGTATCCATCTTGTAGCTGCCCTTTGAACTTTTTCAATCTTGTCTGTGTTTTTTGAGATGAGGACTCCAGACTACTGATGCATACTCCAGGGTTGGTCTGATGAATGATGTTATTATCCTTCTTAGCATGTCTTATTTTATGTATGTGAACGCAATTCTCATATTTGCAAGCAGTGTATACATGTTCCGTACCTTCCCACTGATGTGGTCAGCCGGAGATAGTCTGTTATTGATAATCACACCAGGTCCTTCTCTCTTTCTGATGTGTGTGGGGTTTTATTTCCTAACGTATAATCCCAATCAGGTCTTTTTCCACTTTTACCAAACTTGATTACATGACACTTGTCCACATTGAATTCCATTTGCCATGTATTATTCCATTCATGAAGTTTATTTAATTCTTCTTGTAGCTTTTTACAAGAGTCTCTGTCAGTAATTCTCCTTTGAATTTTTGCATCATCTGCGAACATATTTAGATAGCTTTCATTTCCAGTGTTACTGTCTGTATCATTTATATACACTAAAAACATGATTGGTGCCAGCACTGAACCCTGTGGTACTCCACTAGTCACTTCTTTCCATGATGAGTAGTTTCCCCTTAGTACTTTTCTCATTTCTCTTTTTATGAGAAAATCTTGCATCCAACAAAACAGTTTGTCTCGAATTCCTCATTGATGGTACAGTTTCCATAAAAGTCTTTGGTGTGGTACTGTGTCAAATGCTTTCTTCAAATCTAAATAGATACTGTCCACCCAACCTTCTCTTTCCTGTATTGTGTCTGTTTGTCATAGTAGCTCAACAGATTAGTAGCATATGATTTTCCTTTTCTGAAACCAAACTGTCTTTCTGTTATCATATTGTGTTCTTCTAGATGATTTACCCAAGCTTTTCTTATAAGCTTTTCTAATACCTTGCTTACAACACTGGTCAGTGATACTGGTCGGTAATTGAGTGGATTTTGTCTATTCCCTTTCTTGAATAAGGGGACAATATTTGCTTTCTTTCAAATATCACGTAGTTTATCTTGACTCAAGGATTTCTTGAAAATTAAAAATAATGGTTTACTTAACCCCTTTGCACATTCTCGTAGCACCCAACATGAAATTTCATCAGGACCATTTGCTTTTCCTCTGTCTAATTTGCTTAACTCCTCCTGTATTACTTTTTCTGATATTTGTATATCTGGTAGTATGTGTGGGCATGCATGTTCCACATAGTCCCTCTCAAAATTGTTTTCTTCTGTAAAAACTGATTGGAAATTCTTATTTAGTGCTTCACAAATATATATCTTTCTCTTGTGTATACGTGATTCCCTCGTCCATAATGGATTGTATTATATATTTTACTTTGGTTTTGCTTCTGATGTAGCTGTAAAATAGCTTCGGTTGATCACTACTTTTATTTATGATATCCTCCTCAAACTGTTTGTGGACTTCCCTCCTTATTCTTGTATAATCGTTTCTTGCCTGTTTGTAATTATTATATGCCCTTTCACTATTGTGTCTTCTGTATCTATTCCACAACAAATCTCTTCTTTCTTTTGATTTTTTACATTCTGTATTGAACCATTTCTGTATTTATTCATCTGCTTCTTTGTGCTGTTGGCTGTACTTCTGGACTCCTATTTCATAAAATTCACAATTTTTTATATACAGCATTTAAATCTTGTCCTCTAAGCTCATTTTCCCAATCAACTTCTAAGAAATACTTCTTTAGGTCATGATAATTTCCCTTTTTATAGTTTAGGCTCTTTTTGTAACTTTCAATGCTGTTAACTATGTCATATGCTATCCTGAAGTTGCAATTTAGTACTGCATGGTCGCTTTTGCCGAGTGGAGGGTGATATATTAAACTGTCAATATCATTTTCTTACCTAGTAAATATGAGATCTAGCATTGCAAGTACATCAAGTCCTCTTTTTCTGGTGGTTTCCCTCACATGTTGCGTCAGAAAAAACTCTTGCACGAGATCCAGGAGCTTTTGGTCCCAACAGGTTTCTTGGCTTATTATATCTAGAGTATTCGAATTTATATTTGTATTAAAATCTCCAGTTAGTATAATTCTTTCCGACTTCTCTTCCATTTTATGTATAATGCTCTTAAACTCTGAACTGTACTCTCTGCCAGGTCCTCATATTCGTCTCTTTCCCATGTGTTTGATCTGGGTGGCATGTACAAATTGGCTACAGTAACTTTCCCTTCAGATGTGTTGATCTCTACTGCAATCAGTTCTACTTGTGAGGGTATATCTAGTTTTATTTAATTGACTTTTAGATTTTTCTTAGTTAATATTATAATTCCTCCTCCTTTTCTTAAGTTTCTATCTCTTCTCCATATATTATATTCCTCTAAGTTTAGTATGTCATTTGATATCCTTGGTGTTAATTTTGTTTCAGTTAAGCGTATTATATGTGGTTCATTTTCTCTGACGTAATCATTCATCTCTAATACTTTAGATACCATTCCATCCACATTTGAGTACATCAGCTTAATCATCTTGTTTATATACTTGTCATGACATGGTTCTACTACCTTCCTCCTTTTTATTCCCTCCTGTTTATGTACCACTTTCGTACCTGCAATCCTATTACTTTGTAAAAAAAAAAAAATCTTCTCTTCTTCTGATCTTCCCTCATTTTAGTTTTTGCTTCCTTCCTCTTCTCTTTCAGTAACTCCAGTTCCTCTTGTGTTAGGCATCTTTTTATCCATACATTTTTGAACTCCTCTTTTTCCATAAGATTCTTTGCATTTTTTAGTATCTCCTCCACGGTGTTTACACTCTGGAAAGTTACCTTTAGCGGTCTTGACTTGCTTTTCTCGTATTTCCCTAACTTTTTGTGTTCCTCTATGTCTTTACTACAGATTTCCTCTGATACTTCTTTCAATAAGCTCATTACATTTGCCATCTCCTTTTTGTCTCTTGAGATCTTGTTTTTTACTTCTCCCTCTTTTATACCAGCGATTACTATAGATTTGTTGATATCTACTGAATCTCTGACTATCTTTGGATTGTTTTGGATTATTCTTTTCACTTCCTTTTTAATGCTTTTTTCTTCCGCCCTTCTTTCTAAGTCTTTCTTTACTTTCACCATTTCAGCATACGTGGTTTCCACATAATTTTTGTAGCTTTGCACAGCTTCATTCACCTGTGTTTCTTCTCAATATCATTGCTCTGGTCTATCATACTGCTTACTTGCCTAATTGTCTCTGTATCATTTTTGAACTCTTCCATAATACTCTCGTGGTTGACTACTGTACTTGCCATTTCACTCATTTTCCTCCTAAGTGTACTCACTTCCACTGTTAGTTCACATATGGTTGTGTCTTTCTTGTTGACCTACCTTCCTAGTTTTTCTATTTCTTCCTTTTGCAAGTGCATCTGCTTCTTTATTTCATCAATCTCATTCTGGAAGGCCATCTCCAGTCTGTATACATGCTCTACCAGTTTATTGTGAGTCTCCATTTCAACCAATTCATGGTATCTTTACAGGAATGAGTAAAGCTCGTACTGTCCCGTGTCTTAGACCATATTTATCGTACATATGTGTGTGTGTGTGTGTGTGTGTGTGTGTGTGTGTGTGTGTGTGTGTGTGTGTGTGTGTACATAAAGTAAAAGTCCAATTATTTGGCATCAAGGGGACCGGGCCGATACTGAGAAACTGGATTTGCCGAGTATTAGAAAAACCTACCCACTCAGTACCTTATAAATAGGCTATTTGTTGAACACTGTCATCACCATTTATGGTATTACAAATGTGTTTGGAGAGAGTACTGTATCCTGTATGATACACTAAAATACTGTAATCAATACAGTATTCTACCTGAATCTGAATTATATATAAATTAGTGAACATATACAAGTGTAATGACACAGTAGGCCTACACGTCACAGATAATACTTCCTGGATGGCCGAAATTAAATGGAATATTACCTACTCACTTAGTAAATCATTTATATTGGTGAACACTGTCATCACTACTTATATTATTACCTCCGCCAAGGTGGTTATGTTTTCACTTCTGTCCGTTTGTTTGTTTGTTGATTGGTTGGTTTGTGAGCAAGATTACACAAAAACTACTGGACGGATTTCCACGAAACTTGGTAAAAGAATGGGCCTTGGCCCAATATAGGTTCCATAAAATTTTGGTGCTGATCTGGATAAAGGTGCATATCCAGGATTTTTTTTCTCTCTTTTTCTTTAACATTGGGAGATAGGGCGTTTTTCGACATTTTCGTACTTTTTTCAGTGAATATTCCATGGATCTCGATGAAAAAAATCAGGCATATTTAGGATGTTGGTATATCCGAATGTGTGCAGTTTGGCGCAGATCTATATAAAATTCCGGATCTGGCAGTTATAAATATGCTGTTATAGAGGGGTAGTCTTTTTCCAGCTGCCGTACAGTAACAAATAGGACATGACTGAATTATAAGGAACTGCATGTCGGGCCTTGGCGGAGGTATGCGCTCTGATGAGTGCCATTCTGGTTACAAATGTGTTTCGAGCGAGTACTGTATACAGTGCCGGTACTCTCCAAACAGAATAGAAAAATACAGAAAATAAACTGGATGAATATGAATTGGTAAGGACTTTCAGATGGACGTTAAATGTGCATTTTGGGATCATTCTTTTGTTCGTTTTTGTGTGTACGTGAAAGAGAGAGTATTGATGCAAACACTAATGTAATCCATTAACCCCTTAATAACACCCAGCACTGAGCAACCTTTTACAGTGCTGGTGTCAGTGACGACGAGTTAATGTGATATATATATATATATATATATATATATATATATATATATATATAAACTGAACAATTATGGGAAGGGAACCAAGGTCACTGGTATGTTTACACGACTCTACGCAACAATTCCAAGCAGTCAAGCGGTCGCTTAATCACAGATGTTTTCGCTCATATGGTAATTGCACTGAAACATTATCAATTCTTCCGTGAATCACAGAGAATCATAGCATGGGTTTAGGAAGCTAAAAAAACACGTTACTAGGTGCGCCAGCCGATTCTCTTCACATTTTTAAAAAATTTAAATGGAAGAAATTTAATCCACCTTTGAGTACATAGAGGAAGTTTCTTCCAATCTTCGGAATATATATATATATATATATATATATATATATATATATATATATATATATATATATTATGTGTGTGTGTGTGTGTGTGGTAAAGTGTGCGTTTTCGTACACTGAAGAACGAGGGTTCGCGCCCCGCCAGGGTAATGAACTTTGGGAGCGTTCTTCTGGCCACGTACTGCATTGGCGGACACAAGGGTTGCTGTGGCTAAACCAGTGTCGCATACTATAAATTATGTTTGCACCCAGTCGGCTTGCGCGGGCTGATTACACTTGTTTTACAGACTACACACACATCCAAAGCCATTCCCACACAACAGTTACACTTACAAGCACTTCTCACCCTACATATAATCTCTACTAGACAGCCTAAGCCACTTGGTAGAAATACATGGGCTGTATCGTCCCCACTTCGGTAGGGATAGGCCGGTCCTGCAGTGGACACTGAAACGGCTGATGAGATGAGATCAGATGATATATATCTATATCTATCTGTCTATATATATATATATATATATATATATATATATATATATATATATATATATGTACAGTATATATGAGATATCGCACCAAACCTTCCATATTGACATCCAAACAATATTGTCACTCGGACCCCTGCCAATACTTTGTGTTCTTGAGCAGCCCCTGCCCTCAGGCTACAACTACTCTCGAGTAAGTTGAGGCATATTTCTACATAGTTCCTTTCCATATCTTACAGTGTAATGAAAAGCAAAAATGATGGGCGTGGGCGATGTTAATGTTGTTGACGTTGCTTTTTTCTATACTGAAAAGAAATTGTTGCTCCCACAATGCCTACTGTATGCTACATAACAGTTAACACACATTTCACTAGTCCCACCATCCACCAATATTCCTGCATGTCTCACCCATTCTCATCTGCTCATCCCACCTTTTTAGACGCGGGGATTTCATTGGAAGTAATACAGGCAGTCAATTACACGTAATAAATTTCACATTCATGGTGGTTCCACATCCATCTAGTTCTTATGTACATATTTTATACCGTCTCAGAAACACACACACACACACACACACACACACACACACACACACACACACACACACAGAAGGATATGGTTTTACCGTTCGACTAGCAATTCTTTCATACAAAGCCCGTCTTCACAAGGTGTTTTAGCGCAACCCTTTCTTAGTATTGGAAATCAATGCAGGCCATCCTGTTACTGCTCTGCACCATTCTCGCCTATTTTATTCTTCCAATAGTTTCAATATAGGCTATCCGTCTATTTTCTCAGAACAGGTAAATGTGGTAAACTGCGCCCCACCACTCTTAATACCCCCACTTCTCTCTGACTACCTTATCCATTTTCCTATCATGTTGTGAGCATTACAAAAATTAATCTCAGCAGATATACATCATTCGTCTAGCCTACATAGGGAAGTGTTTCACCGTCATGCAGCCACTAGTCTCTGCTCTCCCAGCCTTTCTGCCTTTCAGCTGTAGCCAACTCACCAATAAGAGCCACCATCAGGGTACATATACATTTAGTATGAACCTTGATGGCTGAATCATAAACATAGCCTTGGGTTTCATGCAAGAGATGTCATAAGTTACACGCAAGTATAGCACAAGGAGAAGTGGAAGGACTGATATCAGCATTTTCAAATTCTCCTAACTTTGAATTATCCAAGGATTTTAGCAAGAAACAAGTTTGCCCGAATTCATGGAAAATGGAACAGCTGCTCGAAGAAAGTTATACTTCATTTACCCTGTAAAAGCAGCTGTGCCTTTGTGTGTGTGTGTGTGTGTGTGTGTGTGTGTGTGTGTGTGTGTGTGTGTGTGTGCGTGTATGTGTGCGTGTATGTGTGTGTGTGTGTGTGTGTGTGTGTGTGTGTGTGTGTGTAAACTTGCAAGTACTCCTGTTGGTGGCCCAGCCTTGATGTTCACGTCAGTCGGTTGATTTGCGGATGGATGGGGTGGGCAATTCTTTAGGTACGTTGGTGAACATGTAGGGTGATAGGAGTGGGAAGGACGAGTGGCGTGGGTGGATGGAGAAAGGCGATTGGGGTGGTAGGGATGGGCAGCGTGGGTGAGCAGGATGGACGACTGGGTATTTAACAGTTGGGGTGGATGCTTAGGATGGACAAATTTGGTAGGCTGGGTGAATATAATGGATGGGTGGACAGATGGAGTTTCGTGAGTGGTTAGGATAGGTAGGGTGGATTTCGATGGTAGGTAGACGTGGTGGGGTAAGTTGCCAAAGTGTGAGGGTGGTTACTTGAGTGATCAACTGGGCTTTGTAGGTGGGTGAGTTTTGCTGGTGGGTGGATGGGTGAGTGGCACTAGTGGGTGGGTGGCACTGTGAGTCGGTGGGATCTGTTGGTAGTTGGGCTTTGTGGGTGGGTGGACTTTGTGAGTGGATAAGCTTTGTGGTCGGTTGGGCTTCGGGGGAGGATGAGTCAGTGGGCTTCATGGGCAGGTGGACTTTGTTGGTGGATGGGTTTATGAATGGCTTCCAGTAGGACATGGAGGATATTGAATGAGCAGGTAATAGAATAGTAAGTAGGTGGGTGGGTGGGTGGATGCATGGGGAGAATAGGTTCACTTGGTAATAGATCTGTTGGAGTAAAGAGGATACTTATTATAATAGGTCCTTTGGGAAAAACAAGACCATGTGGGGTATGTCCCTGGGAGAACAGGCAGATATAGAAACATAGACCTAATAAGCAATACAGATCCGTGGAGGAAATAGGTTCATGGTAGACAATAATATGTCCAAGTGTGTCCCCATGAGAAAAGCAGGTCCATGTGTAACATCAGGTTTTAGAGTGAAAGTAGGATTATGGAAGGCAAATAGGTTTGTGTGGAAAATAGGCCCCTTGGCAAAATATAGGACCATTGAGAAAAATTATCCACGGGTGAAAGAGGTCGATGGGAGAGACGAGGTTCATGTGGGAAAGCTGGGTATCAGGAAAATAGTTCCATGGGGAAAATAGGTTCATGGGGAAAAATAAGTCCAGAAGAGAAAATAGCTCTTTAAAGGAAACTGGTTCAAGGGAAAAACAAGTCCTGGCATTTAAGATGAGAGGGACCAGCCTTACTCATCCCTGAGTGGCATTACGTGAGCAATAAACCCCAACCACCCTTTGGATATAAACCGACAGAGGCTCAGCCCGGTTGGATTGCCTTAATTACCCACTTTACCACCAAGTGCCATAGTTTCGATACCGGTATATGGTTACCACAGAGCGCGGTAAATGGTTTCCTGGAGTAGAGGAAACCATTTGGCTTGTCACTCAGTGTACTGTAGAGTCACTCGTTGACAAAAGGAAGAGGAAGGAAAGAATGAAAGAAAAACATAAGAGGAAGGAAGGAAAGAAGAGAGGGAAGGGCAGTCACCCGAGAGCAGCACTACATTGAGTGAGTGGACGGTGAGCGTCCCCACCTACTGCTATATACCTATATAAAACATATACATGGTACACACACACACACACACACACACACACACACACACACACATATATATATATATATATATATATATATATATATATATATATATATATATATATATATATATATGGGGGCTGGTGCGGGGGTGGGTGGGTGTGGGTGAATGATTCTTGGTATACAAATGTCAGCCTGAAAACAGTGAGATTAAAAGAGCGAGAGCAGTCTTGTTATAGAGCTGGGCTCGTATCCTGCGGTTCATGGCTCGTTTTCCAGGGTTGTACAAAAGTTCGGAATCTGATAATATTTTTAAAGCATTACTGTTCATATTTTTTGACCGTTTTACTTGAGGTGGTTGTCTTGCTTTACCAACTCTCACATCATTCATCATTGTAACCTATGTGAGTCTAAGTTCTCCACACTGCTAGCCGTAAAAAACATAACACCGATCAAAGCTGACTTTCGATGTTTCTCTCTACCACTAAGCCATATATACAGTAGCATGGTGAAAAACAGTGCCAGGGTTCTCATTAACCCAGTTCACCTCCACTCTCTCCTGAATTGCAGTTCCTTTCCTTCACGTGTCTTCGCTTTTCCCCACCCTTTTTCTTTGCTCCTCGCGTCCTCACTGCTGCTTCTGTCACTTCCCTGCACATTTATCTCAATTCCTTCTTTCTTCCATGCGATCCGATTTTTCTATTCCTGCCATTCCTCTTTCAGAATGCATATGTTCCTTTTATCTTTTCTCATCCTTCTTTTCCTTCCCACATTCCTTTCACGTTTGCAAAGTGAATATGGTTACCTATGGAAAGAATTGTTGTTCCAGTTCAGTTTGCCTGTGTGAAGAATACAGTCACTGACAAAAAAGTATTTTAATCAGGCTGATTACTGCTTTCCTTCACTAGTAAGGGTTTCTGTTCATTAGTTGTCTTTGAATGTGATTTCCAGTTAATGAACATGCCATAGAGAGGTCCACAGATACAACATGATTCTTTAGGCTGTCCACGAAAGAAAAAAATTTTTTAAAGGGAAGCAAGACTGCAAAACTGAGTACTGTATTCATAATCCTGAATCATTATATGAACATTAATGCCAGTAAGAGGGTAAGAAAATTACGACCTTCCGCATAGATAATGATGAGTATGAGAAGCTTTGTAGACATTAGATATCAACCATCTAGCAAACTTTTTCTTTGCTATGGAAACGTTTTTATCCTGAGTTCTGACTAACACCAGATGATTCAGTTTAGATGGAAGGCATCCCGTAAATCAAACATATAAACAACATATTGTTCAATGAAAAAAAAATGAATATAAGAATTTAACAGCTCTCTGCAGAGCACGTACACGAAAGAATTTTGTTGTGTGTATCATTGAGTCCAACCCATAACAATTCTCCGAATTCAGAGCTTGTTTTTTCTTATAGTTTAGGAATAACTGACCAAGTGGTTAACCAACATCCTCTGCCGCAAAGTAACCTTTCAACGATTTCCCGAATTTCGAAACGAACGTGCTCAGTACAAATATCAGAGAAAAGCAACAGTATTTATTTTTCTGCATAAAATGGTGTGGAAACATAGGTACTAACCCTGTAAGGGAGAATGAAATGGCGATCAAGAGTAAAACAGGACAATATTTGTTTTTAGGGCAGTTACGGAAAGTGAGTTACGGAAGTAAAATTGTTGTTATAAACATAGACTGAGGCGTAGAGCTAACCCATACACCTCCGTTACGACGCTCAATCCGACCTTGAAGTTCATAATGTGCTCTGCTCGGGTATTTTTCTTAGTACTATCTCATTTATTTTCTGCGTTGATGCGTGTACATCACGCACGCGGGAAGACGGGGTATTTGCCCTTAAAAGTAAGGCTTACTCCAGAGTTATTACCGAGGGGGGAAAAAGTACAAGAATTAGTTTCTAGACCAGAGCACCTCTCTCTGTCCAACAGATCCCCCGGTACGGAACGTAGTGTACTTAGTGCACCGCTACAAAATACCGTCAACAATCCCAGCAGTACCATCCCGATAATCTGGAAATATATTATTTCCATTTATCTCTATCTTCATCATACTCTCCAGTAGTTGATCAGCCAATATAAATGTCTGTATTTAGAATATTAATTAACTATAAATATACCATTGAAAAATACCGTCAGCAGTTTCTGTCTCTAAAATACCATTTCAGTTACATTTAACAATATATTATCTCTATTCAGATCTACTAGCGTAACACTTTTCTCAGGTTTGTCCACCACTATCGTCTCTTGACTGCGACCCGCCAGTAAATGACACCACCATTATGGTCCACCAGTATATTATCATTCTGATCTACTAGTTTAATAACACTACAATTCTCATCTCCCAGCATAATGCCATCACCATTCTGATTCCAGTACAATATACTCATCATTCTGATCTACCAGTAAATACCGTCTTCATTTTCATATGCTACTGGTCGATAATATCGACATTATATTTTCACCTTTTTAATCCACCACTATGATATTGCCACATTTTAGATTGTAGCCTGACACATCATACACATGAGTATGTTTGTTTGTGTGTGTGTGTGTGTGTGTGTGTGTGTGTGTGTGTGTGTGTGTGTGTGTGTGTGTGTGTGTGTGTGTGTGTGTGTGTGAGAGAGAGAGAGAGACGGGGGAGGGGGGTTGTGGCAGGTGCACTAGTGGTGTTGTATTTACAGTGCGGATGCTCAAAGCTAAGTTACGAAGGGCAGCTAGTGGGCCGGCAGTACTGAGACTGTATGACCTAACTTCATTACTCGTTGTGTGCCGGTGGCGGTGATGGACTGCTGGTATCAATGCAGATTGTGGTGGTGATGTTGGATGGGTGATACTGATTGTGATGTGGTGGGAAAGTAGCAAGGATGAGGCTGGCTGTACTGATGGGCTGGTGATCTAAAGCTGCTGGAAGTGTAGTGATACCTGAAGAAGTAGTAGGACTGGTAATAACAATGGACATCATGTGGCAACGGAGTTGGTCGAGGTGATGATAACTATGGTTGTAGTACAAATGATGCTGGTGGTAATGGTGGTGATTGTGCGGTTGCTTGTGATGGGCCAAGTATTGGTTTAAAGAAAGATTTATCTTTAGAGTTCTGTCAGCTACCAAGATAATAGTAATAACACTTTACGGTAAACTGGTGACTTTCTTGGTGAAGACGACAGAGCAATTATACTGGAGGTGACAGTGGTAGTGATGATGGCAAGAACAAAAAGGCTCACAGGGGGTCAGAAGTATAATTCGTGCTGGCTTTTGTGATGCTGGGAGCAATGGACGTGGATAAGATAACCAGTGCAGAATATGGTAGTCATATAGCGAAAGTTGGTGGAGGCTTTTGCGGCGTCAATAACTGTAAGGCAGTAGCGTGTTTAGTGTTTCAGTTTTGGCGATGGTGAATGTAGCAATGGTTATGATGATGGTGGTGTAGCTGATCATAATGGCACTGGGGATCACATACTTGGCGCTGAGAATATTTAGCTTTTGAAGCTGTGAGTGTGATGTTCGTGGCAGTAGTTCGAGTTGTGCTGGTGACTGCGATGGAAATGGGGATGGAATGTTGGTGGTAGTTTAGGTGCTAATGATGCTTTCAATGTTCCTACTCATATGCCCATAATGATAATCGCAAAGCTACGGTACCACAGTGATATTAGTTTCGTACCAATTATGACCAAATGATAGTTGCAGCGTGGGTTCTGCCTAGGATTATTTTGTTATTATCGACGCTGCTACGCTATTGTAATGGTGGGCGAGAGTAGCGGGTTGTGGTGGTGGTGGGTTTGGGGGCAGCAATCGATGTGTTGATACTAAAAGAGTGAGGGTGGAAGGAGGGAAAATGCAAGGTGAAAAGAAGGAAAGGAGGGAGAGGAAATGGGATACCTTGGGGAGAGGCGGGAGGAAGGAGGAACGAGATATTGTGGAAAGTGAATACCAATATAAGTGAGGAAGATAAAGAAAGAATAAGGCTGCAGGAACTGTATGAAGAAAAGTAGGTCACTGAGAATGAGACAAAGGAATGACCAAAGATGGTGAACGGGAGGTATCGAAAAAAAAAAAAAAATGACGGTAGGAAAAATAATAAAATGAACGAAAGGATGAAGAAAACTACAGACTCGGTCATTGTTTATAACGCCAAAAACTAAAAGAAAAACAAAAAAAATAGCTAGTGTCTAGTGAAATGATAAAGCACCAGACATCATTATAAGCGCGTAAAGGGAGCGAACAAAAAACCAGGAGAGGGGGGAATGGCGCGAGAAAAAATGTTTTTTGACGATGAAGGGGAGAAAATGATGGTGCGTAGGAAGGGATATGAGAATGGGGGAGGGACGGAATATTGATATGAAAGACTCCGTTCACACTCTTCCGTTTTCCTTTCACTCTTTTCATCCTCTTCTGGGTCTCCAGTCACAACCTTCAGCCAGTTCCATGCTTCCATTCCATTAACCTGACCTCTTACCACTCCCTTCACTCATACCTATACATTCCCTCTTTTCATGAACTCATTCTTTTTCCATTTCTTGTGTCATTGTTCCTTCTAGCTTTCCTCACATTTCCTCTGGTTGCACTTCATTTTATCTTCTCTCCGCCAACCTTCTCCTCTTCTATATATCACAGCCATTAACCTCATTCCGTCCCTCATTATCCGTTACCTGGCATTATCTTCAATCTTTACCTTTACTTCAGATTTTTTAAAGTCACCTGCAGCATTTCCGAGAGAGAGAGAGAGGGAGAGAGAGAGAGAGAGAGAGAGAGAATGTTCGATTAGAAAACGGTTGTAATGAGTCTCCCATTCATCTGCGTCGCTAATTCTGTTCTTTGAGGTTTCACGTTTCTTTTCCATTATTTATTTATTTTTTTTGAAAATATTCATTTGTTATTATATCCAAGAATGCACAGATGCACTATCACCTCAACAGGTTTCCTTAAGACTGCCCTTGACAATGTTGGGATGTCACTTTAATATTATCCAAATACAGCGGCTCTATTGCGGACCACATCTATATCTGAGAAAGTCTTGCTTCAGTAAATTGCTTGGAAATCAGGTACTACACAGTATACATGCCGGTAAAAGCTACAGTATAGCAGTGAGGATTTGGCTGGGTTACGCGTGGAAGGTTTTTTGCTTTGTAATGGATATGAAAAGGAAAAGAAAAGACTGAAATAACTACAGAACTGATCACTTTGTTGTTCTGTTGTCTTTGCACAAACTACTTTAAAAAAAATGCATTTAATAATATTACATCGACTAAGCGAAGTATTTCTGATTGAGAAAGATTACTCAGTATAATGCGTTGTTGAGCTGTTGAAGGAAGAATGGCTAGAAGTAACTGAAGATTAAAATTTCAGTACAAGAACATCTCAACAGTTTCATTACTATACTATACTATACTATCGTTATTTTTCATCATGGGACACATGCGTCAGCTTAAAAGGTTTAGAAATCTCCTTCAGCCCTGGGACATATTTCACTGAAAAAAAAAAAAATGTCAGGAGGTATATATTACCATACGGGCCATAGTGCTGAGGCCGTTATATACCTTGTTCGAGAGAGAGAGAGAGAGAGAGAGAGAGAGAGAGAGAGAGAGAGAGATGGTTATGTAACAAGGTAAAGATAAAGGGCAAAGGGACCAGTGACGAAACTACGGGGGGGGGGGGGCCACCGGCGGCACTTTTTTTTTTATGTGTCCGACTCTGGGCATAGGATTCACAGCCTGCTCCTAAGGCCAAATATATAGTCCGCCTACATACCATACACCTCTACACGTCACCGCTTCGGTGTTAACACCCACCGGGGGGTGCCACCCCCGAGTGCCCCCTCCCTCATTTTCAATAAAGAGATAAATTGGTGGTCTACTGTAAAAATATAGCACACACTGTTAATCTAAATCGATCTATAATATCTTTCCATAGTGCAAAAAATCTAGATGGCTAACAAATATTTCATTAACACATGGTTATATTGTTTTATTTTGTAATCCGAAGTCGGAACTGAAGTCCGAACGTTTGCATATTGGCGATGTCATGGTTCAGGTCAGTACGCGTACAGAGATACGAGTCAAGGACACGCTTGCCAGACCTAGGCCAGTTCAGAAATCATCATCACCAGTTCTGCCAAGCTCTAGGTTTCTAACAGTAACAATTGCAAGTTCTCTTCTTTCTTGTACTGTATATGGACGTATTATAGAAATATAGTGTAACATTTACTTATTAATGTTCCATAAGTTATGCATAGGAAGCTCCCATGATCATATGCATGCGTGTAGTTGAGTGGGAATGTGGGTATGTGGAGGAAAGAAATGTAATTTTGCTGACGGCGCTATGACGAAAATTTGGGTCCGTGGGTGATAGGAGGGAGAGTGTTAAATAAGCATGCGAGAAATGACCAAAGTGAGGGTACATGGGTGGATGGGTAACAGGGAACATGTGTATAGGACACACTGGTGATGGGAATGTGGATACAAGGGTGATGCAGTGACGCAAGTGTGGGTCTGGGAATGACATGATGACGGTAGTGTAGGTCTGCACATGGGAGGATACTATAGGTGCCCCTGTGTGAGTGTGGGTAGCCTGTGCGGGTTACCGTACTCGTATAACAGATTCACAGAGGTGTGGATGCCTGGGTGACAGGATCTCAGGAGAATAGCCTAGATCCACATGAATTGGGATAAGAGGTGAGTCAGTATTGGGTGACGGACCAGGATGACAGGAGTACTAGATGGCTACTCCGATGATGGAATGATGTGAGTGTGGATCTGTTGGTGAAGAACTGGTGGGTATGTAAGACATGTTTATATTTATTGTTGAGAAGTGGGATTTGCTAGATAGGAAGTACTGGAAGGTTCTCAGTATTTCTCGCATTTTTCAGTTACGAGTCAGAGTTGCCAGTTAGCCTGTTATTTGTGAGTGGAGGTATTTTGTAAAGTTATTAATTAAGTTTTATGCTCTTATTTTTCTCTATAATATTTTATTTATGTGATTGTTTGTTAAATTAAATAATTTTATCCCAGATTGTATGCTAAATACTTTAGGGTGTTACACAGTGTGAGAAAACTCTGAATATTCTGGATGTCTCCGAGTTGGTAACTTGCTTCTCTGAGAATGTAGTAGATCATTCTAGTATTAACCAGCCCCATCCAGACTGATTTTCCACCACTGACTCCCCTCAATCCCGACCAATTTTGGAAAAAAAAAAATTTTGGCTCAAAACTCCGATTTTGGTGAGAAACATCAAGAATTCATAGAGAAATCGCTCACCTGTGGTTTAAAATACTGAATACAGGTAGAAGTACCCCTTAGCTTACTGGGTTTTCTATCAGGCTGGCTCCAAAGAAAACGAGTTCTATGGGAGGGTAACTATTCCACACCAATCATAAATGGTATTTATTTTATTTATTTGGTACAAATTTATATGTAGTATGAGAGTATATTGGTTTTCACACAGTAATATAGGCAATATAAGCATTGTTTTGCTCACCAAACACATCAACATACCTGACCTTTTTTGGCGACATTACCTGATCATCATTACTGACTATTTCTTCCTCTAATGCTATGTAAACTTTGTCCTCCACATTGTCATTGATTGGGGAATCACTTTGGCCTTGAATTTCGAACCGTGGCATGACATATTTTTACTGGCCAGGTCACAGGTAATAGGTGAATTGCTGAGACAATGGCATGCAGGAGGGGAGGGAGGTCATGCAGGGTAAGGCATTGTCCCTGCCTGGCATCTTGTCAAGGAAGGTGTCCCATGTATATGTATCAAAAATCACACGCGAAATTTGAAAAATGTGCAAATGGCAGACCTTGTAATTGCGGCACGTTTTTATACGTCAGCAGGACTCACAGTGACAAAACGTTCAGACGTATATATATGTCAATGGGACGCGGCGGGATAAGGGAGCTTATAAAAGGATGGGGAAGGGACTAGAGGAGTTTTAAGTTCAGTCTGAGTTTAATTCATTGTCAGTACAGATTGTATTGCAACAGTCCTTGTGAATACAGTGAAATGTAGTTGGCAAGCATTAACCCCTTATCTGCAGGGAGTCACTTTTGTAATGCTCGGGCGCAATGGATCATACCGTGGGGCGTCACTTTTGCGATTCTGTGTTATTTTGAATTCTCCCGGGCATTCAAGTGGTGGCTTGTATCATCTATCAGTACTGCCAGTGTCCAACAATAGTCAGCACTGCTAATGTCATCTGTACTCCCATCCATTGTTGACAATTTAGTCATTTATCCCCCATTCTTGACTCCCCTCCCTACCTCCTCTCTTGCCTGCCCGGCTGTGCTGCACTAAGCAAATCTTCCCCTGAATTTTCCACTGAATTCATCCATTGAAATAAGCCCTATGCCCTATTCTTATACAAAATAATATATGCAAAAAAAAAAATAAGGTAATTGATAGTGCCATACACCTGGAATTGGTTAATTATCACCTGGCAACACCCCATGTGCACTTGTTCACTAATTTTCCCTGGTAATTTCCCCTTGAAATATGCCGTATAATCTATTCTCATAATAAAAATATATATATAAGACAGGAAGGGAGAACTACCTAATTATCTGCCAATCATTTCACAGCATATAAATTAGCAGCTGTCACCTCGCTGACGTTGTCAAGCCTTGGTGGCCCCATATCCTCCTCGTAATTTAGTTCAGTGTTATCTCTTAAGATGAAAGCACGTAGCACTCACGCCCCTCCATTTCCGCCGCTTCTAGAGGGCCCTGTGACCTCTACCCCTACTAAACCTCTTGTAGGAAGGGGTAAAGGACTAAATGACTCTGCTGTGGAGAGGGAACTGGCTAATTTATCCATGATAATGATGGACAATGACTATAATTTTTCTGGTGAATCATCTGATTAACCAGCGGAGGAAATGGTGATAAACTACAAGTGCCTCAGTGTCCTTCATCCTGGCTCCAAGGGAAAGGAGCCCTTAGTTACTGGAAGTGACAGTGTATAACATAGTGTAAATAAAATAGAAATGTAATAATTACTAATATAAGAATATGAGTATAAATACTTGGAGTAATGACAGTGAAAGCTTTGCTCTCTATGTTAGTTTACTGAATGAGGAAGTTAATGCCTGGAGTGAAAATAAACTACTATTACTGAAGGAAACTTATGGATAAATACTGTATATATATATATATATATATATATATATATATATATATATATATATATATATATATATATATATATATATAGGCTATATATAATGTGTGTATATATATATATATATATATATATATATATATATATATATATATATATATATATATATACATACATATATATATATATATATATATATATATATATATATATATATATATATATATATATATAAAGTGTAAAAAAGTTATAGGAATATAAAATGTGAGTGTGTTTATGAATAATAAATGACAGAATACCAGCGGGGAATGAGCGCAAGTGGGAAGCTTGTACGAACTCGTAATTTTCATTGCTTTCACTGTGTTTTTTTTTGGTGTATGGATTCCAGACTACTTGAAAATCATAGAATAGTGTTTCTAGTGATATTATCAGGCTGTGGTAATCATATTACGGGGTGTCAGGAAGTGTAAATTTGAGACTTCGTTACTCTACTTAAGAAGTCTCCTCAAGTCTTACGGTATTCGACGAAGGCTCAACAAACATTCCAAGAAAAAGCTGAAGGTATGTGCCATATGCATATGTAATTATAATATTCTAGGACTAATAACTGGTTTTTGGCAAAATATTGCTAAAAAGTCAGTCGGAGCATGTATCCTCGCAGGACGCGCAAGGAGCGCAAAAACATTCCCGCGGTGTAGGGGTTAAGTGTAATTATTTGGTGAATAAAGACTGAGCACTTGGGAAGCCAGTGTTTATTTACAACACCTGAGCTGATCTTGTCATTACACACCGAATGGCTGATGATAAGAACAACTCACTGGGTATCATCTCATACTGAACTACTGCTGTATGTGCCATATGCATATGTAATTATAATATTCTAGGACTAATAACTGGTTTTTGGCAAAATATTGCTAAAAAGTCAGTCGGAGCATGTATCCTCGCAGTAACAATATATACATA
Source organism: Coenobita brevimanus (assembly GCF_032717465.1). Taxonomy (NCBI): domain Eukaryota; kingdom Metazoa; phylum Arthropoda; class Malacostraca; order Decapoda; family Coenobitidae; genus Coenobita; species Coenobita brevimanus. The sequence continues at coordinate 18,806,176 of NC_137057.1, read as the reverse complement.
TATACATATATACCACTATATATTGCCAGACGCCAAGTTGTCTAAGGCGCAGCTAATTGGTTCTGGGCCAAGCCCGCGCCATAGAAAACCGTGCCGCACAAAGAACTAAACCTATGGGAAAAATGGAATTTTGTTCTGGACATTCACCCGAAGTCCCTCTTTTCACCCCACTTTTCCCCCATTTTACACAGGCACACAATCAATCAGTCAATCCGTGTATTACACACAAATTAAACACTAAACAATAAATAATAAAGGACTTTAAGGTGATGTAATACTAAACGTAAATAACTCCGACGATGACAGTGGTAAAGTGGAAGGGGTAGGGTTGGGAGTTCCGAGGCAGGAGGCGTTTCAAACCTTGCCGCGCCCCCTCGCCATAGGTATTTTATGCGCGTGGTTCTTTTTTATTGGTTTTGGCACCTTGCCGTGTCACAGAAAACCGCGGCACAGAAGTCCGTGCCACAGGCAACTTGACTGGATATTTTAAGATCAGTCCACACCCTTAAACCGTGCCACAACTCTGAATAATTAAAAATCCTAATGAAAAGATGAGTTCTGCGGGGAGGGAGGTTTGAAAAAATCGCTAAAAATCAAAGTAGGCTAAAGGAAAACTATTTCATTATATATTCTCTATTATCACAGTACCGTACTGACTGATCTTAAAATTTAAATGTGTTATACCAACGATTAGATTAAGCAGATTTCCTTAATTTTCTTTTATATTACGGAGTGTCAGAGATTTAAAGGAATTGTTCAAATGCTGACCTTGACTTGGACTGTTATAATACTTTGTTGACTCAATATCTCTATCTTCCTACGAAAATTTCATTGTTATTAAGCATATAACGGATTTCTTATTGCTTTTGACGATTGTATTGTCGACAAACTCAGTATCACATCTGATAATAAAAAGAGTATCAGTTTTAGCAGCAACGAAATCGAACAAACACCTCCAGCCAATCAGAATCTCGGCAGGAACAGTGTTGCCATACATGCCTGGCCAGATTAATTGGTATGAGGTATAGTACTATAGTATAGAGAGAGAGAGAGAGAGATTTGTCTCCACTCAGTGGAAAAAAAGATGGGGCTATGAAACGCCTATGGTGCACCCTCCCATAATAAGCTGTACGCCCCCGAGTGCCCCTCCTTTTTTACACCCTTTGTTCCGCCAGTGAAGTGGAGATATCAATAATAGCAGAGTCTGGGAACGTGAAATGGCGTTGATCAGTTTCACAGAGGGGCACAGGGAAAATATGAGCTCTCAGAGAGGGAAACTCCCTCTCCCTACAGTCGGTCAAAGAGCAGGGCATTTGATTTAACCCTGCGAACTTGTCCTTTGACTGGTTGTTCTCAAAATCACATTACTTCCTCACCCTCGACCCTTCTACCATGTTAAGTTTGAGTTGATTTCTTCGTATGATCTTGACTTTTGACTGATGTTTTGAAACTCAGATTTCTTTTTCCTTGTCTGACCTTCAACTCTTCGAAGTTTGTTTCTAATCTAATCGAAACTATTGTACAGGGTTAAACATTTGGCTTTTTCTTACGAAGCTGACCGTGTACTGTTCCCGAACACTAATCACTTCATCGTTGCCAAACCCTCAACCATTTTACCAAGTTTGATTTGTAGCAGACATGAGGTACTTTAGTTGCACTCGGCATGTTGCATTGATATTTGACCTGTTGTTATCAAACTCAATTAACCAACCTCAAGGAAGGCCCTCAATGGATCAAATCGGATCAGAGATATTCGTCTTATTTTGTTCACACACACACACACACACACACACACACACACACCTAAATAACATAGTGCACAGTTTTTCCTTTCCTCCTTTCCCATAAAAAATTCAAAGCTTCTCTTTAATAGGCATGTTGTTTTTATATCTTTTTTTTTTTTTGTTTTTTTTAAAGCCGACGGAGTGATGAGTGGGAGAAAGCCATATTTGGTTCCTTTTCCCAAACACGTCGGTTAGATCGCAGTGTAATTAGTTTTGTCCAACAGATAACTTCGGTATTGACCAGTTACTCCTCCTCTTATCAGTAAGTCCTATATACTCTCTCTCTCTCTCTCTCTCTCTCTCTCTCTCTCTCTCTCTCTTTTCCTTGCGTCCCTTCCACTCTTCCTCTCTCTCAACCTTTCCATCTCATTTATATCACACCCTGTCCTTCCATCTTAATACGTGACCATGTTGCACCAGCCCCTACCATTCCCTCTTCCCTCTCTCCCTGCACATATTTTCTCTTCCTTCCCTGCCTGCTCCTTCGCCCCGTCTTCTTTCCTCCGTCCCTCGCAGTTTTTATCCTCCTCCACTGGGTCCATCACTTCTCCTCTCCTTCTGCCTTTCCTCTTTTTCACTCCTCGTTCTTTCCCACCCTTCTTCTTCCGTTCTTCCCAGACTTATATTCTCCAGCTTCCACACCTTTAAATTCCACACATCCTACTATCCATTATTTCATCCTTTCTAACGAGTCTCTCCCCAAAATCTCTATCCTCATCTTCTTTCGTCTTTCGTTTACTTTCTCTGTCTTCTTCCCCTTTCATCCATAATCCCCAATCTTTTTGCTCTCCTCTCCGTCCTTGAATCAGGTCATCTCATTCCCACGTTCTTCATCTTCTTTTTAACTTCCTATCATTTCCTCAGATTCCTCTTGATACTTGCTTCCTTTCTCGCTCCTCAATTCTCCCTTGCTTCTCCCTCAAACTATTTCATTCTTTATTTATATTATTCTCGTTCCTCCATTCGTACATTATTTTTCTTAGTTCCGTTTTCCTTCTTTCTTTCCTCCGTCCCTCCTCAGTCTCTCCCTTCCTTTTATTTCCATCTCCCTTCTTTGTTATCCCTTCTCTCTCTTCCATTATGCATGCCTTCCACTTCCTCGATGATTCTTTGAATTCTTTCACCATCTCGTTTTCTTATTTTTTCGTGTTCTATTAACCTTTCCCAATTTCCAGTCCTCTCTTATTCATTCATAAGTTGTGTGTTTTCACAGTAAGGTAACGTCTTCACACTGGTGTTTGACACTGGGGAGCGACTTTCCTGTCCTTGCAAGGGCCAGACACCAAGTGCGTGACGTCATCAACTTCCAAGATGGACGCCGCCAGTCTGGTAGTCAGCAAGGCAGGTCCGGGGGCTGAATTGATCGGCACCAAGGGATCTTGCCTTTCAGACGTAAAAACAAAGAACAGCTGGTACACACATCACCGGCATTTTGCCATGGAAGGGTTATGTGATGTACGAAGTGGTGAACAACTAAGTAAATATGTGATGATACTGCTTATTGGTATGCATATGTTATCTTTGAGGCAGAAGCAGTAAGTAAATGTATTATCAAATTTTGTACCTTCATCCATTGATGCCGCTTTCATGCGATCAGCTGATCCTATTGTGCCACCGCAAGCACCATTCAGAAAAAAAAAAAAAAAAAAATTAAAAAGCAATTTCGAGAGATAATATCAAGTGAGCAAGATGAGTACAAAGAAAATGTTCAGCCCCTAAAACCACTGGCTGAAAAAATTGAGAAAATAGTCCCAGACATTTAACCTCATCTTCCTGCCACTCAGCGTCAACTTCCTGTCACTCAAACACCGGAGGTGCCAACAGTACCTCATAATTTATTCTTACCTCACCTACATCCAGTTTTAAAGTTAGGCAGGATTGCACAAAACCTTAGAATAGTGAGGATGCATTCGAGGGAATATGATAATGACTATGGTACAAAACCTCAGTAAGGAAAGTCCAGGTTTTTCAGTGGAATTAAGTGTCATGGATATTGAAGGAATTTGACGTCTTAGTCATTCGTGATGATAAAACTTTCCAAGGTATGAAACAATTTTTGTGGAAACTCCTAACCCTAAACAATCCTTGATCTGCTGAAAAAAAACGATTTTTAAAATCAGATGGCAGTGGCAAAGCAACCAAAGGAAGTAAATGGCCAAATATAATAATGCCGATAAATTAAACCCACCTAAATGGTCAAGCACGTCGAAGTAGCATAGCTGGCATCACTCAGTACTTGAAAACCGGTGAAGGATGTAGAGCCACCGCTATTCTCCCATCATATACAATTGCCTTTCTTCACGAATATTGTTTAATATTTCTAGAGATGCAGGCTGGCGAGACGGATGTCTTCAGTGAATTACAGGCTATTTTCTTACTTCTACAGCTGAGAATATTCAGTGGAAATACAATAGGAAATATTTTTCATTTAGAATAAGTAGAGCATAAAATATACCTTCCACAAAGACATTTTTAAAAATGTAATACGCCACTAATAACCAGTTGCCTGTGTCCATCAGGACTGATCCAAGAAAAAGTGGCAAATATCTGTGCTACTGATACAGACACAAATTGAGAAAATTAGAAAACAAGTTCCCTTCAAGCTAAAACTGAGCAGGAATCAGGTTAAGATAAGTATCTAAGCACAGTGGTCTCCCCATTTCTCCTACAACTTTACTAGCAGCAACTGGTGCCCTTCGTTCTCTCGCTCTATTGCTAAAGTTGTTAACAATAAGAAAGTAGCTGATAAACAGCTAAAAGAACCAGAGTGACACAATCAAAATTTCAGTGGAGCGGAAAAGGAAAGGTTCCTTTTTAAAATCTAACCACAAAAAAAGTGACAGAGGGATTTTTTCAACCACACTCGCACAGTGGTTAAACATCCCCCCAAAATGCAAAATATCAATGCAATTTGACTATAAGTACATTTTTAAAAAAGCTTCAAATTCATCCTTTTCAGCGGTACCCTCAAAGTTGTTGTGTTGTTACATCGACTCTTTTAGTAGTCCCCCCCCTCCTGGAATTCGAAGACTAGATGACATAAAATATTCTCTTTTTAGCCTATCGCATCCAACAATTAAACAACGTCATCTGCAGTCATCTGTGCTTAGTCATTTTCTGCTCTGACTGTGATGAAATTATACTACCACACCAATCTCAATTTGTTTTTCTACCTTAAATAAACAAGTGTCAACATCTTCTAACCAGACCTGGCATTCAAGTGCACCAGCAGAAACAATAGCAGAGGGGTCTTCCTGGAGCAGGGTTTACGCCTCTCGACGATGAGGGTAACTTCCATATCACCCATAAGAGGATGGCTAACTTTGCCCATCGTCTAGAACCAAATGATGCTGTTGCTAAAACTTTCATTGATGGTGAGGTTGAGTCGAAGACTCATTGTGTGCAGACTGAGCTTTCGAATGCATTCAGGCAACATCGTGAATACCTGACACAAATGAACGAGCTTACTATTACTATCAGTTTATCAGCCTAGATGTGTTGATTGATGAAAAGTTAAGGGGAGAAACTGAAAGACAGTCTGACCTCGTTAACAATTATCTGACGATAAGATCCAAACGGCGTTAAACACAGTCCACCAGCTTATACAAAATCTCGATAATCGCATGAAGAGAGTGGCCTGACGGGAACGACTTCTGACATCCTCTGCAACATTTGGTATACTTTTACATAGAAGAAAATCCTCTGTTGAAAAACGGACCTGTACTAAACGATCGTATTTCGTTTTGATCTCGCCATACACCCTTTAACTTCGATGTTTTCAAGCACAAGGTACTTTTTAGACGGGAAAGTTTTAAAAAATGTGAAAGCTATACCTTTTTTTCCTTAAATAGGTAAATAAACTGGATAGATAATCTGTTCTGAATTATTTGCCAAGCCTGGGTTTCTGGAGATGAGTAGCTGGAGTCAAGTGATTCATGGGAAGCTGTATGATGTCATAAAGATAAAAACAATATGTCCTTCACTGCTCCGTATTTTAGTAGTTGATGTCGAGCGATTTCAAATATTTCTACCCAACTGGTTGACCAATCGTTTGACTCACGCCCACCTCAAAGTTGTCAAGAATGGCCGTGATTTTAAGTAAACCTACCAAAAGCCTCAGACTAATGCAGTCACCATGTCACTGGACTAGCCAGTCATCTACTAACTCACCCACAAGCCATTACACTGTCAACCAACTGTGTCATGTACCCCCACTCGTAACCCAACGCCTTCAACCATCCCGCTCCGAACACAAGCGCACAAGCCCACCATAACAGAGTGACGTTTCATGAACTGTTTAGACAAATTGTCCGCTATTTCCCAGGCAGATTTTCTGTCATTTTTTTTTTTCATAATTTTTAGCTACTATTCTACAACTATTGGCCCATCATCAGCATGTTTTGACCGATTTTTGCCGAATTTACACTATTCCTCAGGCTGATTTGCGACGATTTTAAAAAATAATTTTCATCTACTTTTAGCCACGTTTGGTTTATCGTCAACTTGTTTTCACCAATTTTCCGCCAGCTTCTGGGCTGTCCTCAGTTAATTTTGACCGATTTTCAGCTACTCGTGCTTTTCAATTGCTTGGGGGGGGGGGGCTCGGACGCTCGTTTGCCCTAGTCGCAAGTCGTTAAAACAGATAACCACTGAGTTAGGATTTGAGGAGTGGTTCTACATGGTCCAACTCCCGTTTCAAGACATGTTGGAGGGAGGTACAGGCTCAGAGGAAGGCAAGACGGTAAGCGAGGCGGTGAGAAAGAAAAACACAAGGGAGAGGTGTAGTAAATTTCAGAAAAACTTGCTGAGTGAGGGAAGGAGAGGAACAAGAGAGGAGTTAAAGAAGTTATGGAAGAGAAATTGCCAGGGGTGGTAAAGGCATGGGGCGTAAATGAAAGGAATCAATGGGAAAAATGGCTGATTGTGAAGAGGGCGGACTGCTGGTAATTGCATCGAGGTTATGCTTCGTAAGTCTCTCTCTCTCTCTCTCTCTCTCTCTCTCTCTCTCTCTCTCTCTGTAGGTAAAAGTTCTCCGTTCTTTTTCACTTTCCAGTTAGATGTTCTTTCTTGTTTCATCTTTTTTATCCTTCTATCAACTTTTGTCATTATTCTCAGTTCCTCCAGTCGTCGTTCTTATACTCTCCTAGCATTCTCCTCTTCCTTCTGTTAAACAAATATGGCCGAAAGTATAGCTGCCCACGTGTAAGAGAGAGAGAGAGAGAGAGAGAGAGAGAGAGAGAGAGAGAGACGTGGTAGGCCGTACTTTGACTTAGCTTATGTACTTCACGAAAAGTCATAAAAACATTAATGGCCTGGTTTTGCATAGTACACAAAAAATAAATCTAGCGAAAAAAATATAGTACATTTTACGTCACGATTACACAAAATTTTGGAAATGAAGTGACGCGCGCCTGTATATGAATTTAAATACTTAAGACGTATGAAAAACATATAATACTCTTTGGGATTTAGCAAGCTTCATTAGAACTGAAACTGCATTCTTCGCCACCTCCGGGAAAGTATAATCAAAGTTTGTTTAGCGATCAACTTCTCCTACCCCCCCACCGAACCTAAACCTACAATAATGAAGGCATCGTTGAGAAGGTTAAACAAAATTCTCAAAAGATCCTATATTTATTCGAACTATAACTGGGCATTCTTCAGGCATCTTTGAGAAACATCAATTAAAAAATTACCTAAACCAGCTCCAAACAACCAAAACTAACTGAAAAGCCACATCCATCAAACCTAACATCGGCATCTGTCAGCCCTATAACCTTGGCAAAGTTCAAACCTAACCTTAACGCACATGTCACAATATTTGTCTCTAAAAATGTTCAAATCCGCAACAGACACAAGATCATTTTGAGTTTGATTTCAGAATTTGAACAAGGAAGACGCCACCATTTAGGGGGTTTCGATGGTGTGAAGAAAAAAAATAATTCAAGAGGCAGCCCGAAACGACAGAATTTCGAAAGGATGAGATGGTAATCCACCAGTAGGAGTGTACACCATAGCACCTTCTTTCCCGCAGTGCATCGCCGGGCAACAAAAATCACATCACCACTAATGGCTGAAGTAAAGAGAAATCCCACCAAAACAAGAAATTAGCACCGCAATTCACTCTTTCGTAGTTCATGATAAGAATGTTAAAAGAGAATATTTGTCTTAGAATTATCTAAAATATATATACCAACTATAGTTCTGTTTCCATAGATTCCGATGTTTAGTACCGTAAAACTATATAAAAAAAAAATGTTGAGAAGTTTTAGTTGTGTCATGGAGGAAGTGATATAAAAACTGAATAAAAAAAATCAAAATAGGCAAATTGGGTTAAAACATTGCCGGTATGAAACAAGAACACACAATACGCAACACCCGTGACATGCAGTGGTTGAAGAACCAAACCTCTAACTTGGCGCTGTGGTCTTGACTATCGAGTGGTCTTAAAATCAGACCGTCTCGGTGTTGGCTGACTTGCAGCATTTGTTTGCTACTAACGTAATCATTTTTATTTATTTATTTATTTTTTTTATTATACTGATATTACATGGGCACATAGACAGACGCAAAGGCAGGACTCGAAGCAATACACCCTTCTGCTACCAAGAACGAGTTTTAACGGGGTAGCAGTAATAGACAGAATAATGTAAAAAAGTGTTACGAGACAGAAAGGTTGAGATACTCAAGGCAAATACAGGGAGGCGCGTGAGGCAGAGCAATCTTGGTCAGACAGCGATTATAGATTTTACAGTATGGAGGGGAAGACCCAATTCATGACATTCAAGCCTGGCTTACATTTAGGCTAATCTGTATACCTTACCTTGAAATGCCTAGGCTTAGTTTCATCTGACCCCTACCTGAGCTGTTTTAGCGTGACTAAACTTCATTAACCTTGATTAAAATTAAATGGACTTATCTTGGCTTGAACTCATAAATCGACTAGATTTTGCTCTTACTAAGTTAGCCTGTCATGTCTTTCTTGACTTCGCCTGACTTTGATCTGACTTGGATTAGATTGACACTTGGCTCAGCTTATCTTAATTTTTTTTAAATATGATTTTTAAAGAAAAATCGAACTTGAACTTTAAAGTAAAATAAGTCCTTAGTGCTGACTGTTATCTTATAGCTGGTACTCACTTTTATGCAGCCAGTTATCTTTATCAATTTCAGTTTCACTCCACCTTAATATACGGTAACTTGTTAGCTTATCATTCTCAGTGTTTGACAATGCCTACGGGAACTGTCTGGGAGATCGCCCTCTAGAAAAAGCATTATTTTCAATGGAACTGACCATTCCAATGTCCAGTAGTTTACGATACATCAAGAGAGGTTTGATCCCTAACATTCCTCACACATCACCATGGCACCTGGCCACTACCAGCGATATCCACAGTCCCTGCTGAGATATGCAGAGAATGTGACATTGCGTCCAGTCTGGTGTTATGGTAATACTGAGTGTGTTCATGATGCATCAGTGTGCCCATATGAAGTAACAGATGATATCGAATACGCGTCTACAGTGTTCATTACGCGAGTTAAAATCCAACCCAGTATGACAGTCCCAGGACCAAAACTTTATGCATTCCACCACCATCTTCATCAGCTAAATATAGCCTATGACTAAGTAATCACTCTGATGCGTTCACTTGAATTGGGGAAATATTTCTTTGTCATAATTTCAAGTGAATAAACATACAATCTACTATTGCAATGCGTCATTAACAGGTAAAAAAAATCACACACACACACACACACACACACACACACACACACACACACACACACACACACACACACACACACACACACACACACAGATTGTAAGACGTGCTTCACAGTTTTCAATAGCGAACTCTTATCATGAGGTGAAGCCAAACATTACAGGGCAATAATGATAATAAAGGAAACATTTTCACATTTTTCTTCATGTTTTAACTAAAGTTCCTGTATATACCCCACTGCATCACATTAGTGCAAACAAATGGCACACTATACATTTAAAAAACATATGCGCTTACAAAAAATAATTTCTTGAATCATTAATAATAGACTGAGCTTCCTTCCCGTCCCCTCGTCGTAACTCCAATACTGAATGAGTGGATGAATCATCTACAACATTATCAACCTTATTATGAAGCTGGCCGTATTCTGGACGTCAAGTGGCATTCCCATAAAAAAGCCCCACCTTTCCTTATCGGCCTACTGTTGTTAATCCATTGTTAATTACTGTAACAAGTGTCTAACAATCAGTGTCCATAAAGAGAGAGAGAGAGAGAGAGAGAGAGAGAGAGAGAGAGATGAAGAAGGTAAAAAATGGCTAAAGCCTGTTTGCCTAAAAGAATTGCTCATACTTCAAAGAAAGAAATAAGCGTAATCTTGGCATTTTCTTAAGGAAAAAGCAGTATATTCATTTCCTTACTATTAGGCATATTGGTATTTATAGCAGTACGCTCTGTGCACTTAGGCAACAGGCCTCATTTCTTGGCTGCTTACCCTTCTCATATAGGTTTTATGACACCCATGCTGTGATAAGCCGGAATGCATATAAACATCCATCGTAAAGTAGGACAGATTTAAAGCAGTATTTCACAGCACTTGGCTCCGACCAGCCTGGTTGCCTTGGTCAGCGTCTGGCGGCTCTAATCTGTGTCTGGAGGCACTGGTCAAAGTTTTTTTTTTTTTTTTAATGGAAGGAAGAAAGAACCAAAGGCCGGAGCCAGAAAACAGTTCCTTCTAAGAAAAAACAAAAACAATGCAAAAGAGAGCCAATTTCAAGATCTGTTCATTTCGAGATGCCTGGACACACTGCGTTTGAAAGACTGGGCATCATTGGAAGTAGGAAATACAGACAAAGGGAGACAGTTCCAGAGTTAACCTGTTGCATAAATGAAGGACTGGGAGTAACAGTTAACTCTTGCATTAGAGAGTTGGACAGAAAAGGGATGAGAGTCAGCGCTTAATGCCCCTGATAAGTGTCTAATGGTCTTGGTCAGTGTCTGGTGGCAGTGGTCACCGTTAGGGAATCCTGGTCAGTATCTGGTGGCCGTGGTCAGTGTTTCGTGGTAGTGGTTTGTGTTGTGTGGCCCTAGTCAGTGTTTGGTAGCCCTAGTTTGTGTCTCTTTGTCATGGTCAGAGTTTGGTGGTCCTGTTCAGTGTTTGGTGCCCCTGACCAGTGTTTGGTGGCCCCAGTCAGTGTTTGATGGTCCTGATCAGTGCTTGGTTACCATGGTCAGAGTTTGGTGGCCCTGGTCAGTGTTTGGTGGACCTTGTTGTGTTTGGTGGCCCTCGTCAATGTCCGGTGGCCCTGATCATTGTTTGATGGCCCAGGTTAGTACTTGGTGGCCCTGGTCAAAGTCTCGAGGTATTGGTCAGTGTTTTGTGACCCTAGTCAGTGCCTGGCGACTTTGGGCAGTGCTTGATGGCCCTGGTCAGTGTTTGGTGGCCCTGGTCAATGTATGGTGGTCCTAGACATTGTCTGGTGGTCCTGGTCAGTGCTTGATTGCCCCGCTGTCTGGTTGGTTGCCCAGGTCAATGTTTGGTGGCCGAGGTCGATGTTTTGTGGCCCTGGGCAGTGTCTAGCAGCCCTGGTCTGTGTTTTGTAAATCTGGTCAATGTTTGGTGACCTTGATCAGAGTCTAGTGGCCCTGGTTAGTGTCCGGTGGCTATGGTCGGTATTTTCTATCCTGACCAGAACCTGGTGGTCCTGGTCAGTGTTTGGTGGTCCTTGACTGTGTTTGGTGGCCTTGATCAGCATTTCGTGGCCCTGGTTAGAATTAGATGACCTTGGTCAGTGTCTGGTGGTCTGGTAGGTGTCTGATGGTCCTCACCAGAGTTTGATGGATCTGGTCAGTGTTTGGTGGACCTGGTTGGAGTTTAGTGGACCTGGTTAATGTTTGGTGGCCGTGGACCTTGTCTGGTAGCTCTTGTCAGTGTCTAGCAGTCTTAGTCAGTGCTTGATGGCCTTAGTCAGTGTATTGTGACGCTGGTCAGTGTTTTATCGCCATGGTCAGTGTTTAGTGGTCTTGGTCAGTGTCTGGTGGCCCTTACCAGACTTTAGTCGCCCTAACCAGTGTTTGGTGGCTCTGATCAGTGTCTGGTGGCCCTGATCAGTGTTTGGTGGCCCTGATCAGTGTCTGGTGGCCCTGATCAGTGTCTGGTGGCCCTGATCAGTGTCTGGTGGCCCTGATCAGTGTTTGGTGGCCCTGATCAGTGTTTGGTGGCCCTGATCAGTGTTTGGTGGCCCTGATCAGTGTCTGGTGGCCCTGATCAGTGTCTGGTGGCCCTGATCAGTGTCTGGTGGCCCTGATCAGTGTTTGGTGGCCCTGATCAGTGTCTGGTGGCCCTGATCAGTGTCTGGTGGCCCTGATCAGTGTTTGGTGGCCCTGATCAGTGTTTGGTGGCCCTGATCAGTGTTTGGTGGCCCTGATCAGTGTTTGGTGGCCCTGATCAGTGTCTGGTGGCCCTGATCAGTGTCTGGTGGCCCTGATCAGTGTTTGGTGACCTTAACCAGAATGTAGTGACCCTGGTCATTGTTTGGTGATCCTCTTCAGTGTTCTGTGGACCAGGTCAGGGTTTGGTGGTCCTTGTCAGAGTTGGTAGCCATATTCAGTGTTGGGTGTCCTTGGCCTGCGTTTAAGGATAGTGGTTAGGGTTTGATGTTCCTGTTTAGTGTTTCTGTCCCTAATAAAGAATTTGTGGCACTGGCCAGTTTTTGGTCACTCTGGACCGTTTTTGGTGATCCTGTACAACGTGCAGTGACTCCGGTCAATAATTAGTTACCCTGGCCAATAATTCTTGCCCCTCTCAGTAATCGGTGGCCCTGGTCAGTGTTTGGTCGCCAGCGTCAGTGCCTGGTGGCCATGGCCAATTTTTAGTAACCCTGGTCAATGTTTGGTAGTTGCTGTCAATGTATGATGGCCCTGGACAGTGGTTCGCAGCTTTGGTCAATGACTGGTTGCCCTGAGCAAAGTTGTGGCGTCCGCATATTCATGTGAAACAATAATGCTAAGAGTTGCATTGCGTGGTGCGGGCGAGTGTCCTTCAGCTAGATTCCGCACCTCAAAAATCATCACTTTTTTTTCTATGCCAGGTGACAGACCAGGCACACGCCACTCTGTTCAACAGTATAATGGAAGGTCGATTTCAATCGGACTGCACTAATTCACATTCATCACAATAGAATTTAGAACCTTGAAATGTGATTTTACATACACAAAACAACAATAAAGTTCTAACTTTTGTAACAACGGTCGTTTCCGCAGTGACAAGCATAACACATAATTGCTTTAACAAATATTTCATTTTCCGTTTCTCCTCCAATTGTTAATTTGCCTCAAGTTCACGTCCATCAGAAATGTATGGGAATATGACACAGCAAACTTGAGGCTGAACTGTACCATACTGAACTATATGACAAGTTTTTATTAAATTTCTGTTTGCAGCTTTTTATGTAATACGCCTCACACTCTGAGTATCATCCGAAGATCTAGCAGTTCAGTTACACCTCGACGCAAGACACGAACACACGTTCGCATACAGTCGGTTGAACAATAGCATCCATTGTCATCTGTTGCACTATCGAAGTGGATATATAAATGAAATTTCTGCGAACCTGTTTAAAAAACTTAGAATATTATTCATGCCAATAGCAGCAGCAGCAGCGGCTGTAACAGTAGTAGTAATAGCAGCGGTGGTGGGGGCGATGGAATTATTGTTGCTGGTGGTGGTATTTGTAGTAGCTACAGTATCATGGCCAGGATCGCTTAACCTCATTCTCACCCACACTGCATTAAGCCCGGGTGTGTGGATCCGAAAGGAAAAACGTCATAGGCTATTTACGTGAGTGAAACGCATCTTTGGGCGCTTTCACACGTGCTCTCAAACATATGGTGGCAACATGTTCAGGAACATGTTTGCAGCAATATTTGGACAGATGTAGGCGATACAAACATGTTTTAGTGAGCTTCGAACACTGGCAGCAGAGGCGATGGGATAAGTGTGTCCAACCAGGCAATTGAAACATCATCATGATGTTGCCAACATGATCTGGACGCTGCTGTTCCCAACATGTTTGTAGCGTGTTCGTAACTGTGTTGCTTACATGTTGCCAGCACTTGTTCAAGCACACGTGTGGTCGCGCACTTTTAGACCAGCAGTGGCGAGAGGGGTTCGAGCCCCACATTGATGAGGGTGCTATAATGTCATGCTTTATATTGTGGTCGTCGTCGTCGTCGTAGTAGTAGTAGTAGTAGTAGTAATAATCATCATCATCATCATCATCATCATAATAATAATAATAATAATACGGTAATAATAATACACTAAATATCCATCCATCAGTATCATTTTCATCACCATCATTCACCATCATCCGTATATTCATCACCATCTTCATGCTTGATGTTATTACCTTAAAATTTTAATGTACTGCAGTATATTTTTCCGTATAAAACTACTGGGTCGTTCTTGGTACCATTGACCAAATTTCCCAGGCCGTTTATTGTGATCACAGCCGTCCACCAGACTACCGACATTTCCCTTAACAATCTCCTTTTTTACTATCATCAAATCTGAAACTGTTTTGTCTAGCGTGTTTAATTACTACTGCAGTTCCCTACGTCTCTCTCTCTCTCTCTCTCTCTCTCTCTCTCTCTCTCTCTCTCTCTCTCTCTCTCTCTCTCTCCCTTCTGTACAAAAATATTCCCCGTTACTTCACCACCACCTGATTACTACTACCACTTTTTCCACTTCACCCAGATACTCTTCTCACTCACCTTTGACATTAGCCTCCTGTTCCCTCCCCTCACACTCCCCTCCATTTCTTACTGCCATCCCTCCCTTTTTAACTCTTCCTCCTTCCCCCTTCTGGCTAGCGAGACTGGTGAACTCAGCCATTTTACCTCTTGTCCCTTTTAAACCAGCAACGTTAGTGAACAATGACGGCTTGCAAGAGTGCTTTGAGGGAAGATTGAAATTTAACCAAGACGTATTGGCCTCTATAATGTCCCTAATGCAGTGGACAGGGGTAAATCAAAGCCTGTCTTTCTCTTTCTTTAAATTTCTTCCCTCTTTAGCTTTCTTCCTGTTTTATTCTTCCTTTTTTTGGGTCGTCAGTGCTCAGTACCATTACCTCCCAATCCTTCCTTCTTTCATTCATCTTGTCTTCTGTTTCCTATTGTTTCTTTGTATTTAGTTTTATTCTCAGTTTTTTCCTTAAGCCAAAGCGCATTTACATTGGGAAATACTAAAGAGTTTTCTTCACTGTATGTAGTGTACTGTATATCTTTTTTCTTTCCCACAGTTTACCCCTTATTGCATGGACGTCCTCTCTCTCTCTCTCTCTCTCTCTCTCTCTCTCTCTCTCTCTCTCTCTCTCTCCATTACACCCCCCTTTCCAGGTGTCATCGTTCATTGCATATCACTTCCTCACTTACTCGCACGGCGTAATCCCATAATTTTGTTTCCTTTACTTTTCACTCCATTGCATTCCATTTATCTTTGTTCAAGTAATTTTCTTTTTTTTTTTACATTTCATCTCTCCCTTCTTTTCATTCCACATGCTTCGATTCATCCCCTCGTGTTGCTGGCACCAGTCAATTGATGTTTTTGCAAAAATAAAAGCCTAGCAGCCACGCTACTCTAATAATCGGTAAGTCCATTTCCTGAAAACGTAGCAATAAAGGCATCATCAAACAGGCAGTTCACTTTGTCCTTCGATAGGATTTCAGTCATTACAGGAGCAACTAAGAACACTGGATATCAAGTGAATGACAGGAGTAAGTCAGATTAGAGCCAAATCATTCGGCACCGACTGCAATCACCCTGTCATATCATTCATTTATGATTAGCACGCCTTCGTCAATGTATTCCTTTCTGTATTCTTATAGATAACCCTCATCTCCATAAACTAAACACTTATGGCTTTGACCTAAGAACAATAAAAATTCATAAACTCGGACAATCATTTACATAAGCGTTATTCATTTCCAGTAATCACAAAGCTACTCCTTCACTCTTAACTTACTACCCCAGTCAGTCATATTGGTTGAGTCAGTAAAGCTACAGAATCAATTACCGAAGATCAAGCGTGCTGGCAATTAATCAGCCAGTGAGCCGCGCCATCAGGCAGGGTATGATGGCCAGGATCAGGAGGACGGCAGGGGATCCAAGGAATATGAGTTAGAGAGAGAGAGAGAGAGAGAGAGAGAGAGAGAGAGAGAGAGAGAGAGAGAGAGAGAGAACTAGAAAACACAATAATCAAAAGGCCTGTAAGCAAAGATTGCCATTAGTTTAACGTGTCTGTCAGTCTGTCTGTCTGTCTGTCTGTCTGTCTGTCTCTCTCTCTCTCTCTCTCTGATGAAGTAGAAAGACGTTTCGCCATTAACCTAACGTGTCTTAGTGTTTTAGCAACACAGAGATGACTGTAAGCCAGAATACTCTTCTATATAATTTCTTCTAACCATAAGCACCAAACTACATGCATAGTACGCACCACATTTCCTCCCCCAAAAGCAAAAATGGCATCTCAGCACCCAGTCTCGGAGTTCCCAGAACTATAAAAGTTCCCATCATCCACTTCCTATTCCAAAATCAAAAATGGCATCCCAACACCCAGCCTCAAAGTCACCAGGACCATAAAAGCTCCCACCATCCGACCCTCTCCCGGTGACGGCCAAGAGAGGTGCATGAAACCAATGTCTGACTAACTTCTTGTTCACCTCTGCAACATTCGTGGACTTTCCTTCAATTTTCTCCTCGATGAACATCACCTCTCTTCCTCTCAACCTCGCCTTAGCTTCCTCACTGAGACTCAGCTGTCTGAGGCAACTGAGAGCAAACCCTCCTCTGTATCCTCCTACTTTATGCTCACTTCAAAGCCAAAGGTGGATGTTATGCATATGTACACAACAACATATCCTGTTCTCGTGTTCCTGAAATTGAATCTTCTGAATTCCCTACTCTATGGTTTCGGCTACCCTGTCATTTTCTGACTTATTATATCTGTGCTGTGTACTTCTTCCCTATTTCTACTGACAATGAAAAATTCTTTGATTATCTTACTTCTAAGTTGGAGCACATCCTATCAATTTCTCCTTTCTCTAAAATCTCCACACTACTGTAGATGTTTTCAATGTTCCCCACCATCTTTGACTCTCCTTTGCTTTCAGTGAGCTACCTGGTGAACAAGCCTACATCTTTACCATCCTTAATGGCTTAGAGCAGTTTGTACAGCACCGTACCCGTATCGCTGATCGCCATGGAAAGAGTTCCAACATAATTGACCTTTTCCTTACAACCAATCCCTCTGCTTATGCTGTTAACCTTTTCTCTCCACTGGGCTTCTCTGATCACAACCGTATCACTTAACCTGTCCTATCACTCCAGTAAGGCTTGTGGACCCGGCTGCTTTGTCATTTTGGAGCTGATGATCAAGAAGCCCTCAGGAAATAATTATTCTTATTTTCCCTCGAATGATTATTGTCTCCATTGCTGAGAACCATCTGAGTGTGCCTCGTGCATTACAGAGGTCATTCTCTTGGACATGGAAACATACCTTTCTCTTATCCTGTAGCTAATGCAAAAAAAAAAAAATGGTTTATTTACACTTGTTCTAATACTGTCCACAAGAAGGAAAGTGCCTCCAAAAGGTACTGGAGCTAACCCACCCCTTAATGTCATCTCTTTTGTGTCTCTGCCTGGAACCGTGCTAAGTCTGTCTTTCGCTCTGCTAAAAATTATTTCACTCCTAAAATAAATACTCTGAACTCTCTGACTCAAATTCTTCCTGCTCCTTCTGGCACCTTGCCAAAAACTTTCTAACAACTGTGCTTCTTCATCCTTCCGTCCTCTTTTTCGCTCTGATGGCTCTGTTTCTATTTCTTCTACTGAAAAAAGCAAAACTTTTTACTCAGACTTTCTCCTCCAAATCCATCTTGGACAACACTGGTGATGTTTCTCCATCATTTCCTCCCCTCTGGCGTCCTCAAGGCTGACATTAAAATTCATCAATTGAGTTTTCTGTCATTACTGACCTCAGTATTAACAAGTCATATGAGTTTCACTGGCAATCTTCTCATCTTCCTTTCAGACATCTGGTCAATATCCTTTCTGACTTGGGCGAAAGCTTTGCCATCCCAATTGATATCTCAAAGACCTGCGATCGAGTTTGGCACAAAGTTATAATTTTCGAACTGCCTTCTTACGGTTTCCATCCTTCTATCCGTGCCTTCATCTCTAACTTCCTATTTAGTCGTTCTATAGCTGCTGTTGTAGACGGCCATTGTTCTTCGTGGGCTATCAATAGTGATGTTCGTCAGGGGTCTGTCCTATCACCAACTCTCTCCTTTCTTATCATCAGAGACCGTCTAAGCTGTATATCTAATCCTTTTCACTCATACGTTGATGATTCCAACTTTCACCTTTCCATTCGCTTCCCGCAACATCCATCTTGGCAGTTACTTCAAAAACATGGGATGACGGTATGGCACACTTAATGTCTGACTTGGCTCGTATCTCTGATTTGGGTAAAAGTAATCTTCTTGTTTTTAAAGCATCATACACTAAGTTCTTACATTTTTCTGACCCATAATAATCTTCCACATGAATGCTCTTTAATTTTTAACAATACCCAGCTCAATCCTGCATTGTCTTTAAAGATACTTGGAGTTTTATTCTCTCGGAATTTATCTTGGAAAGTTCCTATTACCTCTCTTGTAAGAGCTGCTTCTAAGAGATTAGCTGTGCTAAGCAGACTCTGCACATTCTTCTTTACCCCTGCACAGTAGCTGACTTTATACACGAGTTTTATTCGCCCCTGTGTAGAGTACAGCTCTCATGTGTGGAGAGGCTACCCACATTCAGCTCTTCGCATTAGGGTGAAGTATAAGATTTTTCTTCTCATTAACTCTAATCCTCTTAATGGCTCCCCCAAGCATTATCTCTTTGACACACTGTTGCATCGTTATTTCTTTTTTATGCTATATCATTGGTCACTGATCCTCTGAACTGTCTGCTTGCATCTTTCCACTACAACAGCAGGCGAGTCACAGCCGTCTAGCATCAAAGTCTCAACCCTTTTCAGTCCAACTCTCTAATGCAGGTGTTAACTGTTACTCCCAGTCCTTTATGTGTGCAGAAAGTCAACTCTGGAACTGTCTACCTCTGACGGTATATCATCTTGCCTTTGACCTCCATTTTTTATTTTTGTAAACGCAGTGTGTCCAGGCATCTCGAAATCACCGGATTTTGAATTTGGCCCCCTATTTTCTTCCTTTCTTTCTTGGAGGCAACTGTTTGCATGTGTCTAGCCTATGACTCCTTCCTTGCATAAATATAATAAGTCAGTAAGATTTTTGGCTTATGACTCTAGTATTTTTTATCCCAGTATGTCTAAATTGTTGGAAGGACTTGGGATTAGTGAAGAATGAGGTAATCTGATTTTGAAATCAATAGGTCAAAGGTCAACATCATAGAGCATGGTCAGTTCTTATCTTTGATCCAAAAATAGCCAATGATCGTGGAAGGACTCACTATGAGTCAAGGATAAAGCCCAGTACTTCAACTTATAGAACAACCAGTCGACGGTCAAGGTCATTGGATTAGGTCAGTTTCGGCCCAAACTGATTTTAGGGTGTGATTGATCAGCTCCGAGTGATCCCTGTGGTTGTTGTTAAAGTTGCCCAGTCCTCATAGTGTTGTGAACCTAGTAGACTGCAGGCTAAAGTTACCTTCTGCTTCGGTGAACCATTCGCCCCGCGGTGGACAGGGAAGGTGTTTAGGGGTTTTGTGTACCTACAGTAACAACGATAAATAAGTAGTGTTAATCTAAATGCTTCGTACAGTGCAAAGCAACTTCGAACGGGTCCAAAGCAGACTATGACCTCCAGGATTTCATAAAGAATGAGGATAAATATACACATAGTATACAAAGACTTCATACCTAAAACTATTACACATATAATGTTAATGGTATAGCTATGTAATAATTTAGTATAGGTAACGGTAATGGGAATACTTATGACACACTAACCCAAAGTGTTTGTAAATTTACCCAAAACGCACGAAGTTTCTGGGTTTGCTACAGCACTTCATGATTTATCCTTTGGCTATATTATATTTATTGCCTAGTGCTGATGAGAGGTGCCATCGTGCGGGAGCACTAACATGAGTGGGTGGCCCTGCTGTCTGGCTGTGCAATCGCCTTGTGTCTTCCTCCCTAGCCCTTGAAAATGGGTAGGTGGACTGCAGGATGAGATACCGTCAGCCAACAGTCTACTGAGTTCACATTCAGATGAACCTACTAGCCTACTAATACTACTATTATACGTTGGCTTTCATCACGTCATGGATATTGCCACATCCTACTATCCTCCTTTTCGCCATTTTGTTTCCAACAAGTCACATGGTGTGGGGTATGACTTGTGGTTGTATGATAACGGTAAGTGCAGTGAAGGAAAGTGGAGGCTGGGGGTGGAGGCAGACAAGAAAAGAAGTGTCATATAACCTATACAGAGAGAGAGAGTTGGGGATGGTGGGAGACAAGAAGTTTCATAAAAACAATACAGCTTGAGAGAAGGGGCGGGGGGAATCTAATCTAATTACGTAAAGTACTGTTTTTTTTTCCCTATACTGGAAATGGGAGGATGTAAATACTGAGTACTGAGGAACCACAGGGAAAAGGTGCCAAGCTCGAAAAAAGAAACTGTACGGTAGTTATTCACATAAAGACAAGGTGTATACAAAATAAATCAGACTCTCTCTCGAACTCTGGGAAGCACATTACAAAACACTTCGAAAACACTGATTAAAGTCAGAAAACATATTTCTACATTAACTGGGTACCGCAATGAACGTTTCCACATGCAATGTTTGCCACCAGTAAGGCTAAGAGCAGATAAGTGTACCGTCTCATTTTCCACAAACACCAAATGTCCATGTTGGGACCACTGTTATTATTGCAGTAATTATTATTAGCCAAGACCATTTGAAATTTTTAACTAGAAGCAAGACAAACATGTTACCAAAATCGCATCACCCTTCCTCCTTGGGCAGGTTAAGGGAGCTGAGATAAATAAGTGATCTAAGTATACCAAAACACATACACACACACACACACACAACCATAAACCTTGCATCTACAGCTCCGACCAAAGTATATGCGAGTGTCACAAGAGTCAAACGTCACAGAATCACAAGGCGGTGCCGAGTGAGGCAGCCCGGCCCTCACTTCACCAGTATCGATTGATATACCTCTTTGACCCTGGAATTCGTTATTCTTTGACCTCTGGTGGGAACAAGTGCTGATATCATCCTACAATAATCCTCGACTACAACTACATTTCTGTATACGAAATTCATTAGGTGGATATGCAGTGCGTCCTTGAGTGAGAGGCCTGGGGAGGCTAGGTTTATGATGGAATAGTTAAAAGGAAGGAGAGGACTGGATTGTATTGGTGTTGTGATGTGGAGAGGTAGACTGAGATGGTCTGTGCACGTGGAATGGATGAGGGATGACAACTGGGTTCAGAAAGGTTGAAGTGAACGTTGGGGGTAGGGTTGCGTGAGGTACACCGAAAAAGACCTGGAACGAGGTCATAGAGTGTGACCTCAGGGAAAAGGAACTGAATAGGGAGGCTGCCAGAGATCGAGCAGCGTGGAAAGCCACCAATAGGTGACCAAGGCCGACGAATGCAAGCATGTTGGAGTCATTATAAACGAGAACAAATGGAATTTAAAACAAAATTAACCCTTCCCAATAATAAACCATAAGAATGAAAGAAAAAAAAAAAAGGTTCTATATTCAATAAAGATGATTATGAGTTGTTTTAAAGGAGACTCTTTTTAATCACTTGACAAGAGCAAAAGGATTCATTAATCCCTTCCATCCTGTAACGTATTTTATATCATACTATGCTTCCATCATACGATGTCAGATGAGGCTAAAAAGTAATGATATAGCTTTCATTAACCTCTTTACTGCCAGATATCATTTGGAAAATGAATAAAATCTTCTGGAGATATGTATAAGCTAAAAATGCTATCGGATTAAAAGGTTAAAAATATATAATAATTACACTTTAGTTGGTAGGGCAACGTCCAGCTTGGACCTTGATAAGATTATAATCATGGTCACAAGATTACTAGGATGAAAAAACACCCTTTCCTCTCATCCCTCCTTTCCTTCCGTCCTCTTCTGTCTTTCTTTACTACAATCTTTCCTCATCCTTCTCTACGGATGAGTTTACACTCCGTATTTTATCTTTCTTTCCTTCATTCATTCCTGTTCCTTCTGCCTGTGGGTGACTCTACACTGAGTGACAAGCCGAATGGTTTCCTGTACACCAGGAAACCATTTACTACGCTGGGTGGTAACCATATAACTAAATTATGGCGCCTGGTGGTTTAGTGGGTAATTGCGGAGCTCCAGTCGGATTGAACCGATGTAGGTTTATATCCAAGGGGTGTCTGGAGTTATTGCTCACGTAATGCCACTCAGGGATGAGTGAGGCTGGTCACACTCATCTTAAATGTCAAGATCAGCTTGCCTAGCCCCGGGCTCCTGCGCTCCTCATGGAGCAACGTAGGATTGGATGATGGATGGATGGATGGAACTCTAAAGAGACCAAGTTTTTTCTAATTTTCAGAAAGATGGCAAAATTGCCATTAAAATATATAAACCCAAAAGATTTGTTTCATTAACAGTTTGAAATATTTCATTACACATGGAAAAAGTTATTAAACTACGAAACATAAAGGACAAATCGACAAGAATTCGAATGAAGACGTTTCTATTTTTGTATTTTATTTTTATTACAACTAAACCGAAGGATAATAATTTAGTTATTATAATATCACAGGTAATGTCGCTTGAGTTATTATTATTTTTTTTTTATACAAAGAAAGGTGAATCAAATGTTAGTCAACCACAGAGTACCTGCTCATACATCCCAACTGCCATCCCTTTTAATGTATTATACAAGGTTTGCCCTACCAGCCACCCCTTGGATATAAACCTACACGGGCTCAATCCGGCTGGAGCGCCTTAATTAATGCCACTCAGGGATGTATGAGGCTGATCATTCATCATGAATGTCAGGCCCAACTTGCCTAGCCCCGGGTTCCTACGCTCTTCATGGGGTAAAACAGGATTAAATGATGATGATGATGATGATGATGTTCTATACAACTAACCTTGGCATGCGGAATTAATGATATATACTTTCCAAGTTTTCCCGCTCGGCTTTTATGGAACAAATAGTAACAGAAGAAGGGGCACTCGAGACTGAATACCGACGTTCTGCAACTGACTTACAGGTTGAATATTTACTTTGTCCTGTGACCTTTCTCGAGACAGATTATTCTCAGAATCGACTTACTTCACCCCTCCTTGTCTCTGAACTGTTTCTTCAAGTTTGGTCCAAAACGGGTACAAACTGAGTTGACATTGCCCATTGACCCTTACCCTTAACCTTTTGTTCTCCAGACTGAATTCCTTCATTCGAGCTTGAACCCCAGCCCTTCCGTTAACCCAGGTCCAAACTGAATCAAAACTGTTCAGGCTATAGAGTCCAAACTCAGACCTTGCTCTGCGGCCTTAACATCTGGCTGACTGGAATAAAAACCAAATCATTTCATCCATGCCTTACCGTGAACGTTTTCAAAAAGTTTCATTGCATCGGATCAAAGTTGTTTAAGTTAACCTTGCCCTGTGGCAGTGATCTTCAGTACAAAAACATATAGGTACCTCCGTTGCTAACCTCCATCCATTACACAACGTTGGCTAAAGTCCGAAAAAAGTTTTTTGAGTTGTGCTGTTCACAGACAGAGACTGACAGACAAATGGAGACACACACACACACACACACACACACACACACACCAGACAAAACAATACCTTCACAACACCAGAGGTGTGAGGGTGCAATACACAGATCCTTCCCCGGAGCACCTTGTGTTCATGTCTAATATAATCATGAAACTTTTTTTTTTTTTTTAGTCAGGGAATATTTTGCGAAAACTTTCAACATTATGGAGGTGCTGTACTAGTCGTGTAGTGCCGGTGCTGAGTTAATTCCTTGGAATCCAATTATGAACTGAAGCTATGCCAATAAATCTTGACGCAGACTAGGCTAAAGAGTGTCTTTAGCTACTGTTGTATAGATTAATGATTAAAAACTGTATTTTCCATGGGTGCCATGCGGTGTGTCTACACAGCAGGATACTGACTGCAGAAAGTATGTAAAATTGGCTCATAATTATCACGGTTGGCTGTTTAATTTTACTATCTCAGTTTTAAAAATCATGGCTGGTTATAATGAGCTGCTGATGGTTCTGTAATATACCTAAGAGGATGCGTGCTTCAGTATTGCTTATAATCACCTGGGATATGCGACCAACTTTCTGTAGTCTGAACAAGGTGTAATCGCAGTTTCTTGATAGACCGAGAAAATGGAGTGTTGTGTTCTTCCGTGAGTACATTACAACGTGGTAACGTATTTCTTTTGCTCTTTTAATAGGTTTGTGAGATGCTACATATATGTTGAAAGAATATTACTTCTCGGAACAAGGCAGTTGTTCATTATTTTAACTAATTCTGGGGGTCGAACGTACTACCACGGCACACATATGAAATGGGTTTCCTAGGATGAGTGAAAGTCAGCCTTTCAAGTGATGAATGTGTCAAGAGGTATGACCCCAAGTTGACTTGGAAAAGTAGGCTATTCCAACACATCCCAACATTTCTCACTTCACAGACAAGAGGTATTGTTAGTGTGTGAAAGTCGTCTTCGTAATCCAAACCAGATGACAATATGAGTTTCTGGTTTGCGTACAAAAACACAATACATATATATATATATATATATATATATATATATATATATATATATATATATATATATATATATATATATATATATATATGGACAATATCAAGATAATACACAATCGCTTACATACAGAGTTTGTGAAGCAGCATTTGAAAAGGCTACAAATGAGTACAAGCAAAAATTCAGTTCACATTAGGCTAAGCACTGAGTAATCATGTCACAATATTCAACCCAGCACAGATAGAGAGAACATAATGTTTACACTCTAAACTTTTCTGATCTCATACAGTTCCAGTACTTGCCTATGATCATGTTCGAAGGTCAGGGTGCGTCTTATGGGCCTGTAGATCACTGCCAAGTCGTTTTGTTTCGTCGTGATAGTATTTTACAAAACAGACTTGACACACATCTGAACGAGTCTGGGTTCAAATGCTGACAATAAAGAATGTGTGACAGAAAGGGAAGGGTTTACTTGCTCTCTCTCTCTCTCTCTCTCTCTCTCTCTCTCTCTCTCTCTCTCTCTCGCCTCTGCGTTTTGCTTGTGACTATTTCTCCGTCGCTCATTTCTCTTCACTTCTTTTTCTTGGGTCTTTCGTTCCTCTCTCTTCTTTTTCCACTCAGTTTTCCATTACTGCTACCTCTTTCATCCAGACTTCCTCCCTAGTCTTTTCAATTTCTTTCATCTCTGTACAAAAGTTTCCTGTTACCGTCATTTGTACACGGCATCCTCGCTGCCCGGCTCCTTCCTCCGACTCCCTTTTCCCACAGGTCTCCCCTCACACCTTCCCCTTACCCCCGTTTACCTGTGAGGGAGGAACATCTCTGTAACTCAATGATGTTTTCTCCAGTTAATTTATATGCTTTAGTTTTCATCACTTTTGCGGAACCTGTTTTTCTTTTCTCTTTTTTTTTTTTTTTTTTTTTAAGAATCTCACGCCACAATGAGCCTGATATCGCAAATTAACCTGATTACATGCTAATGCCAAACTCAAATGATAATCGCAAAGGATCATCCGGGATTATCATCCTTAAAGTATACCAGCCCTGAGTGTGATGAAATTTCACCTTCTGAAAGCACGAACGTTCGAAAATGCGCTTTCATTTAATCTGTATCCTGAAAAGTAATTAACTCTGCATGCACTTTTGGAAATATTCTTCCTGAGGACCATACCCGGCGAGCTGGTGTCACACTCCCTCACATATCACTACTAAACCACCACCGCAATAATTCTAAGGCGAAGTAGAGGCTGTCTCAGTACCGTACGGATTATTATATTTGTATGTAAACTTTTCACGCATTTCCACTTACTATAACAATATTTTTAATCTAAGCATCAATCTTGACGTTAATATTTGCAGTAAATTTATACCAATCTAATATTACTAAATGACACGAATTTCGTGGCAGTTTTGCGTGCATGATATATTTTAATCATTGCCATTAATTTTAATATGACCACTCATATTTAACTTACTGTTTTGTTTCGTCATATCGGCACAATATGACAACTTTCATTGCCTGTTTTTTTTTTTTTTTTAATGAACGGTACTGACTGAGAATATTGTACCTATCTTCCCATACACTTTTTTTTTTTTCCATATATCAGAATAGTATGAACATTCTGAAGATATTCAAAATAGATTTAAGGCTCGATAGGACAGCGTTCAATAAAGCTGTTTAAGAATGGGCTCAAGTCTTGAGGAGGTCATGTTAGAGGACATTTACGCATCTCCTACTACAGCAAAGCCATAAGTCACTTCTCATTATAAAACAAAGAACTGAGTATAGAACAATACTTCAAAAACAATGCAGCAGCAACAACAACAACAAGTGGCATTTGTAGTTGCTATTTACGCACTTTACGCACCTATATATATATATATATATATATATATATATATATATATATATATATATATATGTGTGTGTGTGTATGTGTGTGTGTGTGTGTGAACATCCCCGTGAAGAAATGTACGGGAATTAACTACAGGAGGAATTAAAATAGATATATGATATTTCGTGCGTTGCATTTTGAGGCAGATTGACTGATGATTAATGCACGAAAGTATTAAATCTGCTTTTATTTCTCTGTGGTTATTATTTTCATACTTTTAACAAATATTTATATCTATCTCTTAATATATATATATATATATATATATATATATATATATATATATATATATATATAAAACACGCGGGCAAAAATCCGTACTCTAATAACAATCCTCTTTTCCTGCAAAGATTCTATTTTTTGATAAGCCTTTCCAGTACTTCCTTCAACCCCTTCACGCAGATTGCATATTTTACGGTATATTCTTGGTGCCTCTAGACCATTTTATTTAACTCCGAGGGTAATTTTAGAACTGGTGTGGTTAGATGAAGCTTTCATTTGCCCCTTCAAAGGGAGACACATTCCACTATTTAAATATATAATTCAGACTTATGAAAAACATAGCAGTGAGAGACGTCACCGGATTCGCAACGTAACTAGTCACTTGGGTATTCATAAAAACCACTGACTGCAATATCAGTTATGGCTGTAAGTTATTAAAATCCAGCTTACCATATTCACCGGCAGAACTGCATTGTGATTCCGAATTTGTCTTTCCTCGAAGATTAGATAAGCTTCACCGAAATGCATCACATAAACCATATGATCCAGCAATTCACCATGAACAATAAATTTTCTACACTATCATTTCTACCTATTATTTCTTTTTGAAAACATTATTCCCTACGCCAGTGTTGGCAGCGCTCGTCCACAACGGCACGACACAGACACACCCTCTACCGCGTCAGGGAATGCACTGAGCGAGCCAGACTACAGGGCGCTGGCAGGCCGGCAGTGGCACTTCTCGCTCCACCCACAGCACCCAACACACCAGATATCGACTGACGACGTATCCAGTAAAGACTGACCTAATATTCCTAATGCTGAAAACATTGATTTGATGTACTGTCTTTTTTACAAACGGTTGCCAACTCACCTAAAGGTTAACAGTAAATTTGAGAAAAATTAATGACTTTTGAATGACTAGATGATCTTGTTCCTATTTATTATAATGATAGTTTGCTAACTTTACATCATTTATCACCACCATGATAGTTACCATAAACCTAATTCCCACTAATCGGTGATGGAGAGAACCAGAAGCTGCAAGAGGAAAGCTCGAAAATAGGATAATTATTAAAAGGTGTTCGAAAGTATGGTACATACACCCACTCAATCCTCATTCAAGCCTAAGATATTTTCGTCACCGCCCCCCCAAAAAAAAAAAAAAAAAAATCATGTGATGCGTATAATATCTATCTATCTATATCCAACTCGTGGCGTGCTACCTCGTAGTGGTGAGCAAGCTAGGCTACTGCTTCGATCTAGCTGGACCAGACAAAATAAAGTGCAACCATGTTAGAATGGGTTACTTGCAGCAGTCATGTTAAAATCTCTTCCATCCATCTAGTCGTAGGGCAAAATAACAATGAAACACGTCACCGTGGCTTTCCTCCCCCCCCATCATTACTCTACCTTCGGTGACTGGGAGAAGAGGGCACAGAAGAGGATGGGAGACTAACTCAATCCTCTCCTCTCCTGACACCCTCTTGAGACAGAGCCCTGCCAGAAAAGTTGGTGATGGCTTTTCGAAGGAAGGGACGAGGATGGTATGGAGGAGGTGTGCCAGGCCACCTCCTACCCGAACCTATTTTTTGGTAAAGATGAGCCTGCTCGTGGAGTGATACCACGGTGGCGACCAGGCTTGAACAATACTTCGGCTTAATAGTGCCAGACTAGATGAGTGCAACCATGCTAGAAGAGTCTGGTTGCAGAAATCAGATTAAATGGACTCCCCCCCCCCCCGAGTCATAACCCAGTCAGGATGGGTTATATTGGTTGTTTCCCTTCTAAATAAAACCATCGAGAGACACTAAGACAAAGGTACTCAATACCCTACAGAAAAAGAGCTTTTGGTTACAGTGTTGATCAGAATACCTCAGGAGCAGGGGTTGCTAAGTTTCGCCGGGATAATGGATTAGTCCATCATAGGTTAATGAACATCTGCACTTACAATGTAAGGACTATGAAAACAGAACCTGACCTCTGATATTGCTTGCAGACCTGTCCACTATCTGATGGAATCTCGTAGGACTTAGAGAAATAAGGGGTTGGGTGAAGAGCCGACAGTTTTGAACAGTGAACATGTGTTATACTGGAGGCAAATATGAGGGTAGCAAGAAAGAGCATGGAGTAGGATTCTTGGTTAACAAATATCTTCAGATTAATATTGTACATTTTTAGCATAAATGGAAACGTAGCTACTGTAATGATAACATTAAGTGAAAGATTAAAATTAAAGATAGTTCAAGTGTGTGTGCCAACAAGTAACTATAGTGATGAGGACGTTTAGTTCCATGAAGTTGTACAGTCAGCTGTTGGAAAAGGAAAGGGCACTATAGCCTACTGTGATCATGGATGACTTCATTGCTAAATTTGGAGAAATGCATGAGAGACTTAATTTTGGCATCATGGTGTGGATTCAAGACATGAAAGGGGTTAAGCTCTGGTAGAATTTCCAGAAACTCCGCGACTGAAAATCATGAATACCCTCTATGAGAAAAGAACATGTAGAAAATGAACTTGGAATTCTCAAGATGACTTTAAAAATGAGATTGATTTCATATTTACAAACCAACTTGATATCGTGAAAAATGTAACAGTCTTCCATAAAGTAAATGCTACAGCGAACACTGAATGACTAAATGTGTACTGCAAACTACTTGAGGTGAAGAACGAAATAACCTCGTACACATGACTCCTCCTAACTTAACTTACTTGGCTAACAGGGCAACAGAATTCAGTATCAGCTTTTATAACAGATAATCAGTCCTCATCAATGAAGAAAGTCTCGACGTTGACCAAACGAATGAAAATTTCACCAAGATACTGAAGGAAACATCATATGAATAGGAGGGGCGGTAGTAAAGCAGAAGAAGAGTAAACTAAAACAAAGCGAAACTATTAGGGCAAAGGGGTAGAAACATCAAGATAAAATTTACTGGACATAAAACCGAAGCAGTAAAATTAACAGAGACCATAAATAAGACAAAACAAGATGTGTGGAAGTTCAACACGCATAAAATCAAGCCTTTTTCTCAGAAACCAGCGCAAAGGCAGCTTTAAAGCAGGAGTTCTCAAGCTTCTTCCCACCAAGTACCCCCTGAACTATCAGACCATCGACCCGTACCCCCTAAACCATCAGACCATCGACCCGTACCTCCATTAATCTGACAGTGAATATAGACTTGTAATATATTTAGACTGAGTATACTATGGTACTACAATGAATATTATCAAATGGTTGTAATTGTAATGACTTCATTAAGCTGTTAAACATTAGCATCATAATTAGTGTACAATGAAGTGAATAGGCAAAGGATTTCATGCACATAATCAGTAGATTATGCAGACTTCATCATCACCCTCAGCTGCACCCACCAAGGATGGTACAACGGATTAACAACACGCCTTGAACGCAACTTACAAGATCCTAGACCGAGGACGGTATTATAAATCTGGTCCACCAATGAGAATAGCTGGCCAGTCAACGTTAGCAGAAACAATGTGAGCTTGTAGTAGCAAGATCAACAACAGCAACAACAACAACAACAACTACGCGATGCAGCAAAAAATGGCAACTGAGCAGCTTAGGTTGCATCACCACGCATCACTTAAACAGACGTTGCGATATAGCACCGACAGCACCAGAGCCCAAACACATCAGCACTGTCAACCATTGGTAATAACTCTTACCGATAAAGTAGTTCTATATAGTCACACAAGGCCATGTAACCGCTAGCAGCACGATGAATGTGACTAAAACTCTCATCTTATTACATGTATTTGCCCTCGCATAGTAATGAAAAGCATATAGTAACTATGGCTTCCAAATTCAAAGCTAAAATTATGTAGTAGAATCAGAAGTGTATATAGAAACAAAGAGCAGGAAGACAATGGAGGCTTGGAAGGGGAAAATATGGGGGACACGAGGGATGTAGAGGGATTACTTAATGGACGAACGTCTATGATGATGGATGAGAGGGATTTGAGAAAAGGGTATAGTAGTGATAGATAGGCACAGTGGTATATGAAAGATAGGAATGACGAGACACGAGGGGAAGCTTCATCTTGAAGGAGAGAGAGAGAGAGAGGCTGGGAGTTTAATGGTGACAGTGGGAGTTAGAAGAGTGGGAGAGGGAAAGAGATGATTGAGCAAAAGCAATGAAAGGGGAATAAGAGGAAGAAAAGGGTGGAAGGGATAGCGGGCAAGGAGAAAGACACATTGCAGGGAAGAGAGCCATGGACAGTATAGTAAAAATACTTGTGGGAGGAGGGAGCGTGAGAGAGACAGACATAAAAGGCAGGGGAAAACTGAGGCTGGAACTGGATCGAGTACAGTATGCAGAGAAAAGGGCGAGAAAAACATGAGAAGATTAGAGAGTGGAAAGATATTAGAGTCATTCGTTCACCTGCTGTGTGGGGATGAGTAGAGGTAGGACAAGTTTTCATTACTCATTAACGTGGCCATTGCAAACGAGGACCACTTCCTGGCCACTCACTTGTCGGGAAGAGGAAAGTAAAAGGCACATATACAACGGTGGACATAAGAAGAAACTGGATATTCTGCCACTCAGTAGCTCCCCCCCTCCCTTTCTCTCTCTCTCTCTCTCTCCTAATCTGCCATCGTTTGTACTGGTGAGACCTTCACATTTACCTTTTCCTTCGTCCCCGTTATTTCTCCACTCCTTTTTCACCTTTTTCCCTAAATATGTTTCCATATTTATATTATATTCCTATTCTATTCTTGATTCATTTAGCTTTAAAATTTTTCACTCATTCTCTATTGTATCTTTATTAACCTGTGTTTCACATAGTCGTAAACTCTTTAATGTTCGTTTGTTCTTCTCCCAAAACATTTTTTCCTCATATTCTTTCAGTAACAGAGTCGGCTGAAAGGTGGTTTATTGTCCCAATGAAAGCTGGTTCAAATCCAAGCTAGGGTAGAAGACAGTTTCAAGGTTTTAAATTTTGCTGAAGTTGACTTTACTTAAAAATACTCCTGCTCAAACCAATTTACCAGTTCTCTAGGAGACAGCCTAGCATGTATTCAGTATGGACGGTGGGTGTTAGCGCCGAAGTGGTGACATGTGGAGGTAAATGGTACGTAGGAGGTCTGTTTCGCCTCAGGGAAGGCTGCTAAAATTATATGTAGAATCGTGCAAAATAAAAAAAAAAAAAAAAAAAAGTCTTCTGTCCATTAACTTATGTCGATTTTTTTTTTTTTTTTTTTAACTCTCATTACCTATTCCACTTTCATATCCATCACTCACTTCCCAGTTCCCTAAAAGCACTTTTTTCTCCCACTAGAAGACCCTTCCCTTTCTCTTGCCCAACCTGTAACATCCTCCAGCCCCCCTCCCAGTGCAGCCTTCTACGCCCTAAAACCTTCCTCGTCTCCTTCCTTCAAACTTTCCTTTATCAGTCATAAACTTAGTTCTTATCAGCCTTTTCTTCACTTACACTCCGTCGATAAAATTGACAGTCTTCCCTTCCCCTTTAACTGCCCTGCCTCTCCTCTTATAACCTCTCCCTTGTCTCAACACTCCTTTTACTCTTCTTATCCTTTCCTCATAGCCTTCTCTTGCTCTTACAGTCCCTCAAGCTTTCCCCTTAATCCCAGTCTTCTCTGCATCTTATCATCAATGCTTTCATCCCTCGCTGCTAATTACATAGCCTTGCTCATCAACAAGACACCATGTGAGCGACATCAGATGGGTGAGAATACGGCAGGAAGGGGGAGCATGAGAAGGATAATGGTTGAGTGTCTGTATAAGAACATACGTGGCACGTAATACTAATAGATAATTAATTTTCCTCTTTATGAACGGAATAGTTTAGCAATTGCCAGAATGAAAGACCTGAAGAAAGAGACTGTAACATCAATCTAACTCCCTTGGAAAGCAATGGAAATTAGATGGCAGGGAGAGATGGGGCTCCTAGTCCACAGAAAATTTGCTGCTTTGTTCTTGTTAAGTTCTCATTCCGCCACTCGTAATGAAGATACCTAATCCTTACTGTGTTATCTAAATGAGATCTCACTGCAGCACGACAGACCATGTGATAACTGCCAGGCGTCCGGTTGAAGTCATCATTAAGTAGAAATTGAAATACCTTATTTTAGTCCGTCTAATAAATTTATTCACTTGTCTCTGGCCCACATCTAGACTAATCTCTAAGTCTGCATTCGTATTTAATTTTGAGCTTCATGCCATGTCTATAATATATTACATCGTCCTTCCATATAAGTAGCTGTAATCTGTTTCCATCACTGTGTATGCAGATTTTAAGTTCTGAGCCTGACCACTTGTCGTACTTATCATTGCTCCGGGACTGAAGAAAACATTTCGCCCCTCGTTACTCTTGGTATCTGATTTTACATTTGGAAACAAAAAAAAAAAAAATAGTTAGTTCTCCAAAGACTCATTTTCAGTTATTTGTGCATATCTCCAC
>NC_137057.1:18655459-18772896 GCF_032717465.1 Coenobita brevimanus | reverse complement strand
CACCTCAGTCCTGCAGTCCACCATCGTCCTTTCCGGGGATAGGGAGGGGAGTGGAGGGACGTGTGTATAACCCGGCAGCTCCACCACCCAGTTATATCAGTGCCACCACCTGAAGGCGACCCCCCCCCCCGGCACCACGTCCACATAACCCAGATAATTACAGGTGATTAACTCTTTCTCTCTGGCTAATTAGGGATATAATGAGGTGAGCCACATCGAATGAGTGGATGGTAATTATTTGTTTATGGGGTAGTAATTGGTAATGCTGAGGGGAGCGGGAACATACATACATACATACACACATAAAGATACATACATACATACATACATACATACATACATACATAAAGATACATACATACATACATACATACAGAGAGATGTTTGTATGGATGGATGGATGGATGAAGTAGCATGGGGGAGAGATAGACAGATAGATAGACAGATAGACAGATACACACACACACACACCACTTTTTCTTCCTTCCTTTTACTCCCCCCCTCTCTCTCTCTCTCTCTCACACACACACACACACACACACACACACACACACACACACACACACACTACGTTTCTTTTACACAACCACCACATCCAAAGCCACTTCAACCTTCTTCATTCACTACCACTCATCTACAACTACACACACACACACACACACACACACACACACACACAAAGTTAAATGGCCGAAGCAAAAGAAAAAAAAACAGCAGCGAATATCTATGGCGTGAAATTGCAACTGACCGCTGTCCTTTCCTCCCTACCACCCCCACTGTACTGTTTGTTTACATCTGACGGTCTATCTGTTCATCTATCTATCTATTGCCAGAAGCCTTAATTCCGTAAGGGGTGGCCACAAACAAATCGCCTCCATGTCGCCCTGTCCCCCGCCATTTCACTGCCCTTCTCCCAGCTCACCCCCCCCCCTCTCTTATACCTCTCCACTCCATCCCTCCATCTCATCCTTGGCCTCCCCCTCCCTCTGGCTGCCCCATCTGCCACCACAGTCACTGCCACAGCTACCTTCATTCCTTACTACCCCTACCAAAACCACCACTACCACTACCTTTGCCTACCACAACTACCACCACCACCACCACCACCACAAGCCTAAACACCCGAGTAATTCAAACGTGTCCCAGCCGCGGGTTCACATCATTAGCCAACAGCAAAAATCAGAGAGAGAGAGAGAGAGAGAGAGAGAGAGAGAGAGAGAGAGGTGGATAACGGGGTATGATGATGATGATGATGATATAAATAAAAGGTAGATAGATAGATAGATAGAGAGAGAGAGAGAGAGCGAGAGAGAGAGAGAGAGCGAGAGAGAGAGAGAGAGAGAGAGAGAGAGAGAGAGAGAGAGAGAGAGAGGTGGATAAGGGGGATGATAATGATGATATAGATAGAAAGGTAGATAGATAGACAGATAGGTACAGTGGAGAGGGAGAGAGAGAGAGAGAGTTACTGGCCAAAGCTATTCCTGGCCGCGTGGTGAAGGAGCGAGGGCCTGACTGTTGTTGTTGTTGTTGTTGTTGTTTATAGATTATCTCCGCCTATAGAGGAGACCGAGCCTTGATTATGGCCCTGTCGGTGTGTGTGGTTGGACAGGAGGTAGTAAGAAGAGGGAAAATAGAAAGATTAGAATTGGAGTATTAAAGGGGTGAGCGTTATTTAGGTGCAGCATCTACGACACACTGAGGTGGTTTGGCCATGTGGAGAGGATGGAGAGTGAGAGACTAACGAGGAGAGTTTATGTGAATGAGGTGGAGGGGGAGAGAGGGAGGGGGAGGCCAAAAATGAGATGTAGGGATGGAGTGGAGAGGTATATGAGAGAGGGGTGTGAGTTGGAAGTAGGACAGTGAAATGGGGGGGAACAGGGCGACGTGGAGGCGATTTGTTTGTGGCCACCCCGTATGGGATGAAGGCGTCTGGCAATAGACAGCTGTAAGACGTGACGGGGGGGCGGGTGGCGGCGGGTTCAGTGGGTGGGATGTGTGGGTTGGGGTAGATTCTGCCGCTCTGAGTAGTTCGGTTGCAGGGCATTTTAGTAGATAATGTAGTAGGGGAAAAGGAGAGTTTGCGTTGCAGTGTTTGCAGTTTTGGTTTTGTTCGTCGATTATATTGGGAAGGGGGCGATGTTCTAGCCGTAACCTTCGCAGCAGTGAATGAGTGTAGTTGTTTTCTTGTCTGGGATATGCTTGGTTGAAGGCTGATGCTTTGTTTAATATTTTCTTTTTGATTTGTGAGACACACACCCCTGCACATTGCTACACTTCCACACAGCCACACCTCACAAAGTCTCCAAAGTCACTTGCAGTAGAATATGATACACAAGACCCTGGTTGTGTTACCATTACTAACCCAATTAATGCTAAATCACATTTATATTTTATTCTTACTATCTCAAGACGATTTTATTTAACCTACGAAAGATCTGTGGCAGTGAAGGTTAACTAAGATATTATTCCTTTCGCAGGGGTGACGAACGGCCAGTAACAGGAGCAGCCAACAGAGAGCTATGTGGCATTTCTTTACTGCAGTGTGTCACCATATCCCGCCCCACACCACCACACATCCCCGCCAGTCCCTCTCTACTCACCAGTCTTCGAAACGACCTAACATTGTCTTTCCAAAGCCACGAAGTGTAGATGTTGATACAAATAAACGTGAAATACAATTATGTCTGAGTTTCTCTCCTAACCTGAGCATGTCATCAAATAAATAACCGCAATCTTGTACAATTACCCTCTTTTAATATTAACAGGCTTAAATATTAGCCGTAAATAACGTCTAATTAGATAAGCATCCTGTGAAAATTCTCTGAGTACATAATTGGAGAACTGAGGACACCAGAATTTAGGACAAACCAAAGAAAAGCCCGTGAACTCAGGCGTGACCAAAAGCACCCCACATGGCCTCCCTAGCATTGGAGTACTGGATATGTTGGTACTCCACTATCTGTGTTAGTCATGGAGGCTCAGTAGTACCCCTAAGACAAGTTACTATATGAAAATGTGGTTGGATAATGAGATAGCTTTGAAGTGCATTGACACCGAGAGCTGAAATAATGCTCAATATGTCGTCTATTGCATTAAAAGGAACCGATCAAGCCAGTCATTACTCAGATGCCGTAACTCTACCGGACAGCGCTAGCCTGAAGGTTCCACTGTATTCGTCAGTTAAATCTGGAATGCTGATCTCTCAAACTTCTGCTTCTACTACTACTACTACTACTACTACTACTACTACTACTACTACTAACAGTAAACTCCCAGCCCAAAAGCAGTCAAGATAAACTTCCCACCCGAACATCACTTCAAAATCTCTCTACCTAAAATCTCGTGGCCAATGACGTGCAAGATTTTCGCATAATACTCTACGTAGAGCGAATAACATGTTAGTTAATGGAATACAGGAGTCTGCCACAACTCTCCATTTGGGGAAAAGAATGGTTAAAGGAAAAAACGTAGACAGAGGCGAATGGGAGAAGGCTGTGGTATTAGACTAATGGGGGTACTGTTGATATTTCCAGTCATTTTCTCTCATGTACAAAATGAACCTAAAGCTTTATTAATTCCCAATTACGCACATCATTGCTGACAGGATGACGAATGAAGAAGTGAAGGAACGCTGTGGGGTGGATGTGGATGTGGTTGAGAAGATTAGGAGAAATACACTGAGGTGGTTTGGACATGTGAAGAGAATGGAGAATGAAAGACTAAGAGGGTGTATGTAGGTGAGGTGGAGGGAGGGAGAGGGAGAGGTAGACCGAGGATGAGGTGGAGGGATGGAGTTGAGAGGTATATGAGGGGGGGGTGATTTGGGGGGAGGGTAGTCAAATGGTGGGTGACAGAGCGACTTGGAGGCGTTTTGTCTGCGGCCACCCTTTGCGGGATTAGGGCGTCGGGCTATAGATAGATAGATAGATAGATTGCTGACTAATGTGATCTGGTACCAATATGGCTGAAAAAAAAAAAAAGTGGGTAATAAGAAAAATCTATTTTCTTTTCTGCTAGAAGGTGTTATTACAACCAACCGATGCAGAGCGATGAAGCTATGTGCTTGGCCGGGTTTATAAATCCATCAGTCTGTCTGCCAGCCTGCCTGCCTGTCTGTCTGCCTTTGTCTGCCTGCTTGTCTGTTAGCAAGATTATAGGAAAAAGTCAGCAGATTATCCTATTTCTTAATTTAGATTTTGAATTTACCATTCTGTACAAACCCTTTCATTCTGGGGAACGTTGTCGCTGGAATCCAAGCAGGAAGAGTCAGTGGACAGTGACTGACTAATTTTTCACAGTTACCCATCCATATTACTGTTTTCTCTGAATAGGAAGCCCACCCCGACATAGTCTGTGGCGTCACAAAAGGTGCGCGGAGAAGTCAAGCGAGCAGATCATCTCTGTCATTAGACTTTGAGGTAGGTTAGGATGAAGTAATTTGTTTTCTTATAGCATTCAGTAAAAGGTCAGGGGTACAAGACAAGGATAAAGGTTCAGTCAGTCGTCATGTCCGAGTGAGAGGCTCATCAATTTCGAAGCATTGTGATGAACAAGCAATAAACAGAACGTCAGAAGCAGACTCCGTGGAGAGAGTGCATCAGTACATAACGTCTGTTATAATACTTCAGAACCTCGGGTGTTTAGTGATAAAATGGACGGGCGTTTGAACCGATTGTGAGGCACGAGTGTTGTTGGCGTCACTTCATAAGCTGGTGGTTAGATTTTGCTGGATATTTCCGCCATTGTCCTCCTGCCTGTGATCTGACGCCTTGTTCCCACTGCACCCACCAAAGGTATGCTGTTTGACTTTATTCATTCTGTACCCATTTTACTCTAACTTGGCCTAAAATTATCATCTCTCCAACTTGAATACTGAGTTGTAGCAATAGATTAATACTAGAATATGTAAGTCACAAAAAAGTGCCACTGAAGAGGAGCCGTAGCGCTGCACTTTTCTGCCAATGGCCCATGTCAAGTAAGCGGCAAAAGGACGAAAATCTGAGCCAAGTTGAGCTGAAAAAAGAAAATATAGTATACTGCGTGATACTATGATAATCAAGGACGTTGTAGACAGTTGAGAAGTTTGTGGTTTGCAATAGAGGGACAGGAAGACAGAGAGAAGGACAGACACAAGGCAAGGAGACAGAAAGAGGAGGCGAAGCGTGGCGTTATTATCAGTGTAGTTGACTTCATTGCACATTATACTTGTGCCCTAACTTTAAAAGCATGTTTTCTCATGTACAGTCAAGGTTCTTTGACGAGTAGTGAACTAACAGACAGGCAGAAATACACACACACACACACACACACACACACACACACACACACACACACACACACACACTGCAACCACATCAAACCATACATCCCCCTACCCCACCTACACACACACACACACACACACACACACACACACACACACACACACACACACACACTGCAACCACATCAAACCATACATCCCCCCACCCCACCTACACACACACACACACACACACACACACACACACACACACACTGCAACCACATCAAACCATACACCTCCCCCACCCCACCTACACACAACACATCCATTCACACACACACACACACACACACACACACACACACACACACACACACGTATTCTGTTATGGAGCTTAGTGGCAGGGAAATGTGTGTATGTCTGCGGTGGTGTGGTGGGGTGGGGGGATTTCCATGGTAACACAGACTCCCTGCACCAGCCAAGCTAACACCATAAGTATTGCCCACTGAGTCTCGCACTTTATATAAAACATCTTTGTACTCATATTTAATGCCAATATTGCCGTTTTATCATCACAGTGCGGTAGAACATACTCGGACCTAATTTGTAAAAACGATTAATGAATATTAAAATTTTCTGTGGCAAGAAATGACATGTGAAGAAGGTGTTTGGTGGTGGGGTGGAGTGGGTGTCTAGCGGTGCATTGTGGTGAGACACAGATGCACTCACAGGCACATATTTACACACACACACACACACACACACACACACACACACACACACACACACACACACACGCACAATACTCTCTAATGGAACTTACTGGTGGGGAAATGTGTTTATGTTACTGTGGTGGTGTCGGGAGGTTGCCATGGTAACACACAAGCTTCCTTTGCAATTTATTTTTTAAAAGGGCTGGTAGAGAGAGCTGTATGATCATGAGAGTTAATAGAGACAGTATTAACACTCTCAGAGTAATATGACTCACTCTCAACTGACTGCTATCGCCAAGCAGTACCTGGAATAGAATACTAGAGTTGCCCCTACCATTGAAGGGCCCTGGTACCATCTAGTGGTTGTAAAAGTAGCTTGACAAGTTTCTCGTCTTGGTAGGCGTCGCTACTTGGCTACTTTTGCTAGTGGCCGTATGACAGTGGAAGGACGAGGGTGTGCGTGTGTTGCTGTTGCATCATTCCCCTGATGTAAGTGTTGGATATTTGCTGTTTTTAGCCATTAAGGTGACTACATTAGGACACAAGGATATCGCACTGACAGCCAGGAAGTATCATGGCCCACAGAAATAATACCTATAAGGCTACTAGACGTAATTCTGATGAGACAAGGGGGCTGTTAGTGTGAGGGAGATGAGGCCTTGTAGTCCAGTGCTGCCGTTTTGTGGAAAATCGTCTGCTAATGTGGAAAAACAAATGAACGACTAGCATGGATGTGGGCAGGCGGACGTCATTCCACACTAATTGTTCACGTTATTTTGTGGGAATAAGGGGGATTTTGTCATCACTGGGAGGAACTAACATGTATTGTTATTCAGACCCTTCACGGTTAAACCAACGAATATGTAGCGTTTGTCTATAATACTGTCATTTAAAACAAGGAAGAATACGTCGTGGAACAGTCTACCTCTACCCACCCGGCGATATCATAAATATATATATATATATATATATATATATATATATATATATATATATATATATATATATATATATATATTATTTACAAGACACGTGCCAACCATTAGCAGTGCACACTTACTTTGTAATATTAAAGAAATACCAAAACAATGTTGTAAATCGTGTACAGCTGATATACTAG
Source organism: Coenobita brevimanus (assembly GCF_032717465.1). Classification (NCBI taxonomy): domain Eukaryota; kingdom Metazoa; phylum Arthropoda; class Malacostraca; order Decapoda; family Coenobitidae; genus Coenobita; species Coenobita brevimanus. Next base: position 18,765,818 of record NC_137057.1, on the reverse strand, counting down.
AAAACTTGAATGTGGATAAACTTACTTGTCTCCTGTCTTGTTGTTAATCAACATTTGCTGACTGATTAACTCTCTTAATCATTTAACGTCCTTACACTTGAATCATAATAGGTCTGACATCATTAATTATACCCTCTCTTCCAGTATTCACAGTATACCAAATTTTATGGTAGTTATACCAACAATACATCCTCTGTCATCCTGGTTACTAAACGAGACCGTGTGCAATAATGACGTCACAACCAGTGTGCAATTCACGGCAACTCTGCCTTGTACTGCCTCAATCTTGGTGTCTCAGCACCAGTGAAATAGCAGTGTGAGTGTCGTCCTGTTGATTCTCGTGCCGATCAGACTGGTGGACTAGGTTTGCCTGCCCCCTTGTCCCTGTCCACCCAACAGTACAGTTTGGCACCTGAATGTAAACTGATAAGTGCGATTCAGATTTCAGAGGGACAATGTGATGGGAAAAAAAAATATTGTATGTAAGTTATTTTGTCCTGAAGAGCACACACACACACACACACACACACACACACACACACACACACACACACACACACACACACACACACACACACACACACACACACACACACACACACACGTATATTGTGGTGTTGTTCCTTCAGTTTACCAAGGCCGAGATAGTCGTTTTTTGCAGCTTATTTCTCGTAGTTTAGTGAAAGAAATGAACTTATAGCTCTACATCATTTCCATACCACTTCTTCGTGACTAGCACCATTCTAGTGTTAACCCCTTGTCACAACACAAAATTTAAGACAGAGATTGCAATTTTACGCCAAGTTAGAGTGAACAGGGTATAGTAGTGATGCTGCAACACACGTATATTTGTCCTCTTGTTTACAGGTCAGTCCACACGCAGTCCTTAGGTCACGTCTTCCACAGAACAGGTAACGCATGGACAGCCAGCGTAACTAAATGGCAGACCAGAGATGGAGTGAGAGGATGAGGCACACAGAGAACAAGATAGAGATGATACTCGCAGATCCACCGAGCTGGTACGGAACAAGCTAACAACGAAAGCATCTTCGTGGAGACAGGTGAGAGGGGTCCTTATCCTGCAGTGGTGTGTCACAGTTTAATGATGATGATGATGATGATGATGGTGATGATGATGATTATAATACAGCTACTACTGGCGATACCAGTGAGGATTTAACCTCTGTACGAACTAACAGAAATGGGATGAATATGATGATGATGATGATAACTGTGATGTTGAAACTCCTGTACCAGTTAACTAAGCTGGGATTATTGTGATGATGATGATTATGATAAAACTATACACTCGATGAAACAACTGGTATGATGATTATGATGATGATGATGATGATGATGATGATGACGATGATGGTGATGATGACAATGATGATGATGATGATGATGATGACGATGATGATGATGACGATGATGATGATGATGACAATGATGATGATGATGATGATGATGATGATGATGTGACTCCCGTACAAATTCTACAATTTGATTAGAAGGAAGTGATGAATATGAGGATGAAGGTGATGACTCTGATATAACATCTGTTCTACATCTTTTACAGTGTTGGGATGACAATAACATGCTGCTGACGATGATGATGATGATTAGGACGACGAGGAAGATGATGATGATGATTACGACAACGAAGATGAAGACGACAACGACGATGATGACGACGACGACGATGATCTTCAAGTCACTGGCTAAGTCACATCCTCCTTTCCTTTTCGTTTAACCTCAAATGTTTTGGTGACTGGGCATGTGTGTGTGTGTGTGTGTGTGTGTGTGTGTGTGTTTGTATGTGTGTGTGTGTGTGTGTGGTGCGTGCGTGCGTGTGTGCGTGCGTGTGCTTGCGTGCATGCTTGTTTGTGTATGTACGAGTAAATCTTGGTTGATGAATCCATAGTTGGCTATATGGCATAATTATTTCCACACATTCACCCTTCAATTTCAAGGTTAAATTTTAGGTCAAGAATATAGGACCTTTTACCCATAGAGTTACGAGACACTTACGCAATATTCTGAAAAGCTTATTACATCCCATAGATCACATAACAGGGTTTGATAAGTCACTGATCATCGTCGCTTTATGTATCGTTAGGAAGTGGATGAATATGAGTGTCTGAAATAATACATATATTTTGGCCTTTATTTAAATGGAAGAATTAACCTCACAGAATTATGCACTTTTAATTTTAAGGATACAACACATGATTTTCTACATTTTATCACAGTAGCTCTAGGACCGGCCCTGCCCGTCTGCTTCTCACTAACAATTTTCGGATAAGATGTGTTGTACTCATATAGGCTTTGGAGATTATAGTGAAGCCAGGTTACGTTCTACCAGCCCCACACATTGTCACACACCATCACCCTCTCACACCACACCATACCATACCACCCTCCCACACCTTATCACACCACACCATACCAATCTCTCACACTACACGACACGAAATCACACTCCCACACCACACAAAATCACCCTCCCACACCTTACCACACCACAAAAAATCATCCTCCCACAGCACACCACACATAACCACCTTCCCACACCACACCACACCACACAAAACCACAACAAATCCTCCTCCCAAACCACACCACACCACACCACACCACACTAAATCACCCTCCCACACCACACCACATCACACAAAATCACCCTCCCACACCACATCAGACATAACCACCCTCCCACACCACACAACACCTCACCACACAACCCTCCCCACACCACAGCACACAACCCCCCCACCACACCACACCACACAACGCCCCCCACCACACCGCACCACACCACACCAGGGAGATTAACCTAAGGGGCCTGAAGCTCCCGCATCTAGTAATTCTGAGCTTGTTTCCAGGTAACTCCACACACACACACCTCAGGTCATGTCTTTCACAGAAGAGATAACAGAAGGAGAGCGAGCGTAACTGAATGGCAAGCCAGAGATGAAGTGAGAAAAAGAGGTGCACAGGGAACAAGATGGAGAGATCATATGATGCAGATCTACCGAGCAAGGACGGAAAACAGACTAACAATCAATGGATCAGAGTGGAGAAAGGTGAGAGGGTCCTTATCATGCAGTGGTGTGTCACAGGCTGATGGTGATGATATTGATGGTGATAATGATGTTGATGCTGATGGTGGTGATGCTTTAACATCTCAACGTATGAGGTTACAGAATGCTCAGTGAGGCTGCATAGTCAGGAAATGGAAGAATATGAGTGCATTTAAGTATTTATGTAATATGATGAATAAGGATGGAAGATTAGAGGATGAAGTGACTGAAATGATACGTCAGGGAAGGAGGGTTGCTTGTTCTCTAAAAAGCAGTGATTAGGAAGAGGGAACTGAGGATGAAAGTATGAAAAAAAAAGGGCACTGCATGCTGTGATTCCCACTTTAAAGTATGGAAGTGAGTTTGGATCTTGTTGAAAGGACGCAAGTCAAGAGTGAGAGCGGTGGAAATGAGCTACTTGAGAGGAGCATGTTGAGTTTCATAGAGAGACAGACAGACAAATGGGCAGATGAAGGAGCGTTGTGATGCTGATGTGGATGAGACTGAAAGCGTTAAGAGAAACACTTCGAGATGGTTTGGCCATGTGGAGAGGATGGCGAATAAGAGAATGACTAGAAGAGTGCACATGAGTTAGCTGGAAGGATAGAGGGGGATGGGGAGACCGACGATGAGATGGAGGGAAAGAGTAGAAACATATGACTGGGATACTTGAGCTAAATGGTAGAGGACAGTACATCATGAAGGCGATTTGCTTGTGGCAACCCCTTACGGGATTAAGGCGTCTGGCTATAGATAAACAGTCATAGATATAGATAGATAGATAGGTAATGATGATAATATGATAATGCTGCTGCTGCTGCTGCTGATGATGATGATGATGATGATGAGGAGGAGGAGGAGGAGGAGAGTGGTAAAGATAATGAGAATGAGGATGTAGATAATGATGATAATGATGATGGTGGTAACGAGGACAACTACGATGATGATGATGATGATATTGATGATGATTTTTGTCGGCAGGTGGAAGGACGGAACAGCAGGAACTCTACCATCGGTCCAAGCATCCACGATTCCACATCCATTCATCCATCCATCCGGCTTGATGTTAAAAGCTAAGTCTATTTAACTTATGTAGTACCAATTGCTTCTTCATAAGCTTTCCAGCTGTCTGAACAGATCTGCAGTAGCTTTTAACTTCTAGAATAACTCGGTTCTGGTGCTCAGTTTGGTACTTTTATTTTCCTTTTATCGGAACTGGCGCGGCAAGTTTTGAGAAAAGTCCCTCAGGTGACTCCTGTTATTTTTTTTTACTAGGTTTCTAATGATGTCCATAGATCCGTTGTTGCTTTAATAGTTTCCTAGACAACACAGTCTTGGCGCATTTCTCTGCCACCCTATTATACCATGTCATAAAGTGTTCTCGCTCGCTTGCTCTCTACGCTCGCTCGCTTGAACAATAAATCACTGAAGAAAAGGTGGTATAAAGCCCCCTAAGCCGCCGTAGTATTATACCCTCGGTATGCAGTTCGTTCCCTGTGGCCTTGTAACTTTGTGTACCCGAAGCGCTTACAAAATAACTTGAAATAATTTTCCTTTCGTAACTATACTCGTTTCACTTTAACTTGGCCTGAGTTGTTGTTGTTGTTCTTGTTACACCTTAGGCTCCTCTGGATGTGAACCCAGTGTTATATTGAAGGACTGTCTGTGTTGTGGTGGTGTGGTGCAGGAAGTGAGTGGGTGTGCTGTGGTGTGGGGGTGCCACTTTGCAGTATGATCACAGGGGATTGTATGTGTGTTATATTTTGTGTTAGTATTGTAGCAGGGAAGGTTGGTGTACTCGTGTCTCTGGGTTCGGTAGTGTCTGAAGGGTGTATGGCTGGTGGTGACACATGAAGGATGCTGTTTGGTAGAAAGTTTTGGCTGGCTGGGGTGTCTGTGTGTTTATGTATGTGTTTGGTATAGAAAGTTTTGGCTGGCTGGGGTGTCTGTGTGTTTATGTATGTGTTTGGTAGAGAAAGTTTTTGATGGCTGGGGTGTCTGTGTGTTTATGTATGTGTTTGGTATGGAAAGTTTTGGCTGGCTGGGGTGTCTGTGTGTTTATGTATTTGTCTGGGAAGTGTAGAGTCAGGTGGAGGAGGGGATATGTCGCAAAGATACTCTGTGTAGTGTTGGGCGGTTGTTCAATTTTGTTTCATTGTGGAGAGGATGATGCAACATAAGGTAACAAATGTGGGACGGATCTTGAGCTGAAGTGATGAACTGTGTGCCTCTCATATTCACTTGGTCTCTGACTGAAATTAGTTATGTTTCTTGGTGTAGGCTGTCAGTACTTGTGGTCTTAGTGTCTTCTGCTATCAAGGTACTGTTTTCTGTTCTTTAAAACTCCTTCGTGTTTGTGTTGGATATGATTACGGCTCAGCTTGTGCGACAGTAATTCACGGTTGTTTTAATGTATTACTTATAAGTGGAGGATGGAGTTGGGATGTATATGAGAGAGGGTGTGAATTAGGGGGAGTGATGCATAATGACAGGGGACAGGGTGGCAAAGAGGCGACTTGTTTGTGGCCACCTCTTACGGGATTAAGTCGTCTGGCTATAGATAGATGGATAGACAGATAGCTTATAGTTTCCATACAGTTTGCCGAGTAGTAGCGATAGTTATCACTAGTATATGATGGTAGTCACGAATGAGTGCTGTGGAAAGAATGTAGGGCTGTAGTATTGGCTGTTTCTGCTACTGATCTGCCTGACATTCTGGTATGCTTTAAATAAAACTCTGTGTCAAGTTAAAGTGAAAGGCGTGTATGTTTGTGTAGGAGGAACAAGAGACAAGAAGGTATTCTGTGGCCTGTTTTCTTTGTGCTTCCTACAAGACACAGTAATAGTTATGACGGGGCATTGATGGCAAGTTTGTGGGTCAGCACACACTTACGGCCTCTCATTATACAAGGTGGTCCATATATTACGCCACCCAGTTCTTGTGTGTTGTGGGCACGGCTCAGTGAACATTACCAGTGTCTACCCTGCATCATTATCTACTTCCCACAACCCTCTTCAGGCTTAGCTTTATAATATAGGCTTTAATTTAGGTCCATTGATTGCATGGTGGAGAATTCCCATAACCTTTTTTATGCTTAGCTGTATATCATTGTATTGTATAATCTTTTATGTCCACTGATCACACGGCTGAGTAGTAATTTGGTGAAGCGATCAGAATGTCTTAGCTCATCATAAAAGCCGTCCCCACAACACACAAGACTGCAGAGCGCAATATACTTATCACCTATATTAAGTCAAAGCCACAGTTAAAAAGGTAATGAAACAAGACAGACAATTTAAGTTTTCATTATTAACACTTCAGTATAGAATACATTAACAGAGACAGCAATATAAAATATGCATTCAAAAGTAGCATTTGTCCACAGAACATCCTGGACTTGCAAGGCAGATCACACCATCACCACCAGGCTTCTCTCGGCAGGTCAGGGCAGATCACCAGCAGCAGCAGCAAGTCATCTCACGGCTGGGGAAGACACGACACCCTGCCGCCGCCGCCGCTGCCACCACCACCACCACCACCACCACCACCACCACCACACCACCAGGCATCTCAGAGTAGGGGAAGACACCACACCACCGTCAGGCTTCTCACGGCAGGGCAGACCAAACTTCAGCAGGGTATGACCAGTGTGGCAAGGAAGCAGCGTCAAGGCAGCAGACTCCAGCACGACCTGTGAACCAGATGTATATTAGTTCAAATCAGTGTTAGCTTTAGTTATTTAATCTTCTATCTATCTCTATCTATTGGCAGACGCCTCAATCCCGTTTGGGGTGGCCACAAACAAATCGCCTCCAAGTCTCCCTGTCCCCCGCCATTTCACTGCCCTGCTCCCAACTCACACCCCCCTCTCTCATATACCTCTCCACCCCATCCCTCCATCTCATCCTCGGCCTCCCCCTCCCTCTTCCCCCCTCCACCTCACTCACATACACTCTCCTCGTCAGTCTTTCACCCTCCATCCTCTCCACATAGCCAAACAACCTCAGTGTGTTCTCATAACGCTTCCTATCACATCCACATCCACACCACAACGCTCCTTTATATCCTCATTCGTCAGCCTGTCTCTCCATGTGACTCCACAGGCTCCTCTTAAATAACTCATTTCCACTGCTCTCACTCTTGACTTGTGTTCTTTAAACAACGTCCAAGCTTCACTTCCGTACGTTAGAATTGGTATCACAATACTGTCATGTAGTAACTTTTTCACTTCCATGCTCACTTCCCTGTTTCTTATCACTGCTTTCAAAGAACCAGCAACCTTTCTTCCCTGCTGTACCCTTTCAAGCACCTCACCCTCCAAACCTCCATCCTTACTCATCACACTACCCAAGTACTTAAACGTACTCACATTTTCCAATTCCTCACCATCCAACCTCGCTGTACATTCACTGACTTCACCTCTCTCAAAGACTATCACTTTACTCTTCCCTACATTCACCTTTAGATTCCGTTTCTTGCACACTCTCCCAAACTCATCCACCAAGCCTTGCAGCTCCCCTTCGTCTTCACCCAACAACACAGTATCATCTGCAAACAACAGTACAGGGAGTTTCCAAACACTATCATCTCTCACCAGGGCCACTCCAACATCCACTACCCTACCTTGTACCTCTTTTATTACCCCATCCATGTACAGATTGAACAACCATGGAGACATGACACATCCCTGTTTCAACCCAACTTTCAAAGAGAAAAATTCACTTAGTTCACCATCCACACGCACTGCAACCTTCGCACCATCGTACGTACTCTTCACAGCATTCAACAACTTTCCATATATTCTTAACACTTTCCACAATCCTTGTCTATCCACCCTGTCATATGCTTTCTCCAAATCCATGAAAGCCGCATACAACTTCTTTCCCTTCTCTAGAAATTTTTCCACTCAAGATCTAAGAATAAATATCTGATCTACACAACCTCTTCCCTTCCTAAAGCCTCCCTGTTCTTCTCCAACTAATTTCTCTGTTCTTTCTCTAACTTTGTCAATAAGTATCCTACCATACACTTTTCCTATTATACTAAGAAGACAAATGCCCCTTTAATTACCACACACTTCTTTTTCCCCTTTTCCTTTGTACAAGGGAATAATTATACCTGACTTCCAATCCTCCGGGACTCTACCTTCCTCCCAGGCCAATCTGCACATCTTCCACATCCATTCTACTACTATCTCTCCCCCATGCTTCAGCATTTCACCACACTCTCCATCAATTCCTGGGGCTTTCCCTGATTTAACTTTCTTCATTGCTTCCACAACTTCTATCCTACTGATTTCTTCCTGTCTTCTCACCTCCCTCCTCCTCCCAGCCATTCCCCAGCCACTTATACTCGCATTACTTCCATCCTCTATGTTCAACAATTCCTTAAAGTGTTCTCTCCATCTGCTCACTTTTTCTCCCTTCACTAGTAAACTACCATTTTTATCTTTCACTCCCCTGCTAACTTCACTTCCACCCTGTCTTACTCTTTTCACCTCTTTCCAGAACATTTTCTTACAGTCCCTCCACTTTACACTCAAATTCCTTCCAAATTCCTCATCCACTCTCTTCTTACTCTCTCTTACTAATCTTTTCACCTCTCTCTTTCTTTCTACATATAACTCTCTCTTCCGCCTCTCAACTTCTTCCACGCCCCTATTTCTCAACCATTCACTGTATGCTTTCTTCTTTTGTGCCACAGCCTGTTTCACCTCTTCAGTCCACCACGCTGTTCCTTGCACCCCCCCTCCGTCTTCTCTTCCTTCCACACACCACATCCCATGCTGCACATATTTCTTCTGTAAATATCCTACACACACCTTCCACGTCTCCCATCTGCTCCAATTCATATTTGCCCAATCATTCCTCCACTTCTCTCTTATACTCTGCCTTTTTCTCATCCTTTTGTAACCTTTCCACTCTCCTTGCAACTACTCCTTCCTCTCGTCTTTCCCTTCTTCTATTCCTCCATCTTACTTGCATTCTAATTCTGGCCACCACCAAGTAGTGGTCAGAAAGTCCACTACCCCAACCTCTATACACTCTTGCATCCTTTACACATCTTTGCATCCTTTCATCCACACACACGTAATCAATCATTGCCTTCCTTTCATTCAGTTCACCACCCACCCTTCTCATCACTCGCCATGTATACCTGTGGATCATTTTATGCCTGAAGAGGGTATTGGCTATCACCAACCCCCTCCCAGCACAAATGTCCACTAACGCACTCCCATTCTCATTTATCTCAGCAGGCACACCCCACTCACCAACTATTCCATCCACCTTCACATTCCCAACTTTACCATTCATATCACCAATCAAAAACACTCTCTCATTCCTTCCAAACTTTTCCATGCACACTTCTACATTTGTCCAGAACTCTTCTCTCACTCTTCTAGCACGATCTTGCGTTGGTGCATACACACACACAATCGCCCACATTTGTATTCCAACTTTCAACTTTACCCACACAATCCTTGACCCAACTGATCCATACTGTCTTATGCTCCTCTTCCATCTTTTACTCACAACTATACATACTCCTTCCTTTGCCCTCTCATTCTCACCTACTCCTGCACATATACCCCATCCATACTCCCATTCTCTCACACTTTCTCCTCTCCATTTTGTTTCAGCTATTCCACATAGATCCACTTTCGCACCCTCAAGCACCCGGACAATCTCTCTCTCTCTCTTTCACCTCATCATTCGCTCCCCTTACATTCCAAGTTCCAATTACCATGTCCTTTATTATAATGTATTATTATTATAATTATTATCGGGAGCAGGCTGTAGTATGGTACCAGCCTGTGAGGGCAGTACTGTACTCTCAAGGAAGGTGGAAAAGCTGGTGATAGGGAGAGCTGGAGCTCCCCCTTGACATTTTTCAGTGTCACTAACATAGAGGGTAGGCCAGCATACCCTGCCAAACATTTTTATAACTACCTGCTCTTCACTATCATACATGCAGTTTATGCATCATACCCCATACCCTACAATGACACAGGTTGGTGCCAGTAAGGGTATGCGGCCGGAAAAGGACATCTAGGGGTCAGAACGCCCAGTCAGAATGACATCCATGCATGGCTTTGTCCCCGAGAAGCAATTGGATTTTTTTTTTTTTTTTTTTTTAAACACCACCAAGGGATGTAGACAGGTCATCTACCCTTACATGTATTGGACTAGGTTAGCCTAGCCACAGGATCCTACACCGTGAAAGAAGTATGATGAGACTGTATTTTTTATGATAATGATAATAGATATGTAAACTATTGTATCCATCTAAGAAGAACAGTAGTAGTAGGTGTACAGTACAACCTTTCAGATCCAAAATGCCTAGGTCCAAAGGCTTTATGCAAAATGGAACATTTTGGAAAGTGGAATCATAATGGCAGCTGTGAGAAAGGCAATTGAGAACAATAAGTAAACTGAAGCACTTGCATTAGTAACTTATTATCTGCTCTTAAACATGTAGACAGTTTTAATAATCTTCAGAGACCCCATTAGCCATTGTTTCCTCTGGTAGAACTAGGCCAGTAAGCAAGTTTAATCTCCTTTGGAAGAGTCTTAAAGTAGTAAAAAAGTTGATCAAGGCTTTAGCCACTCCAGTTCATGTACTCTTTCCTAAGCTGAATGATATTACTTAGAATTAACAGGATTAAAATACAATACCAGATGCAAAGACCCATGGATTAAGTATTTTATTTCAGTTTTTTCCCCTTCATTCTTTCCTCGTCTTTCTGCCTACGGGTGACTTTACACTCCCAATTCTGTCTTGCATTCCTTCATTCTTTCCTCTTCCTTCTGCCTGTGGGTGACTTTACACTGAGTGACAAGCCAAATGGTTTCCTATACACCAGGAAACCATTTGCTATGCTGGGTGGTAACCATATAACCAAATTTTGGCGCCTGGTGGTTTAGTGGGTAATTATTGTGCTCCAGTCGGATTGAGCCGGTGAAGGTTCATATCCAAGGGATGATTGGGGTTTATTGCTCACGTAATGCCACTCAGGGATGAGTGAGGTTGGTCACTCTCATCTTAAATGTCAGGACCAATTGCCTAGCCCCGGGCTCCTATGCTCCTTATTGGACAATGTAGGATTGGATGATGGATGGGTGGATGGATTTCAGTTTTAACCACACACTTGAAAGATGAACTGATTTTATTCATGCTTCCTTCAGATGATATTCAGCATGGGAGAGACTTTGAACTGGAGGGGTTATATCGTATCATTTATGAAGGTTCCAACATGCTTGCATGCATTGGCTTTGGTCACCTAATGGCGACTTTCCATGCTGCTCGATTGCAGTAGCTCAGTAGTAGCGCTTGCTCTTCACAACCATAAAGTTGACAGTTCGAGCCCCCACCAGGGTAGCGTATACGAGGTCTCTCCTTGCCCTTCAGAGCTATGTGGTCCATTGGTCCTAGCTGGTTGGGATTAGTCCTCTGGCAACCTCTGTGATCAGCCTCCTATCCCTGATGTCACACTCTATGACCTTGTTCCAAGCCATTTTCTGTGTCCAGTTGCCATCCTCCATCCTTTCAACATGCCCCGTCATTCAATCTACCCCTTCTTATTACAGCACCGATACAATACTCTTCAGTCCTGTTCTTCCTCCATTAATCCCTTTAATACAGTACTATATGTCTGTCTCAAGTTAGATATGATGGTCTGGTGGTAGAAATAGATAGTAAAATGAGAATATAACTACATCTTTTGGATTACAGGGCACAAACTGCTCCAATGATTAGCCTTTATTCTTGCTAATTTAAGACTGTTATTCAGCTTGGGTAAGACTTTTCAAACTGGAAGGGTCACATTACAACCTTCAGGAACCTGTTCAGTAGGAAAGTAATTAAAGGTTGATAGGAGAGCTTTTGTACTGAAGGGGTTAGGGACAGGCTTCATTAAGCCATTCTTGTTACCTTTAAACTATGTTAATCAGCATAGGAGAGACTTTTCAAACTTAGAGTCCCATATGACATTCTTTAACATGTGTAGGAGAGACACTGGATAAAGCCTGATTGGAGATATAGTATACTGAACTGGAAGGACTGCATACCTTACATCCTTCATTAGTCATTGCTGCTACCTTTAAATAAGAATTATCATACTGAAGGTAATTACTAGCAGCCTTCATTAACATATTACTGTACTGTAATTAGGAGAGAGGTTTCATAAGTTGATTGGAAGTCAGGAGACAGCAGGAATATACCATTACTGTTGAGGGGGATGAATTTGTGTGTAGGCTATGATATAGGAAGCATATCTCAGAATATGGATGTACAAGGTTAATCATATCTTGTATAGTACTTACACTTTCAGATTTGATAACTTTTCCTTTCGTAATCTTTACTGAATGATGCAATCAGTTCATGATTACACATTATATAATCTCAGACTTCATCTGTGTCATTGTAGTTGGCTCACCTTGACAAATTTTAGTCCTTCTGCTGCTTAGTTCCTGTATCTAAGTGGCAGAATAATACAGTATTATGGTTTTGCATCCTCCCCATAGATCTTCATTGTGATTTGCATGATAATCTAGTCTTTATCTCTACAAACAGTTCAGCATTCAAGGTGGAGAGATGTCAGGTTTTTGTCAGTTTAGGGTGGACATGTAGTCTATATGGTTTGTCTTTATTGTTTTATGTATTTATTATTATTATTAATATTATTATTATTATTATTATTATTTTTTTTTACTGTGGATCAAATTTAGCGATTCATCTCTTCCGTTTATAAACCGGTACAACAGATAGGCTTTCATTCTCAGTTCTCTCAGAAGGTATAACCACTGAGTACTGTACTGTCTTCCTGTGCAGTGTATATTTTGTCATTTGTACTCTCATTATGTTTCATTAAAGAATTTGTATCATATGTTTAGTTTCTGTGTCACTCAGTGTGTTAAGTTTATGTAATATATGGTTAATCGTTTAAGTCCTGCCGTTGGATAGCGACAAAGATCCAGTTTTCACTTTCTTCCTTTATATAAGTAGCAACTGCTCTATATTCTTTCCATAGCACTTGTTCATGATTAGCATTAAACTGCAGGCTTAGGTATTCCAAGTAGCTCAGGAAATTTCGAAATATCTCCTCCTAAAGCGACATTAATAGGTACATGACAATTTAGTTTAGTCTGTGCATGATAGTTCAATTTCCCATTTTTTGTAACATGTAAAGAAATAAAATACAGTAGATGTTTTAGCCGGTATCATTATGGGGGCGCGGTGTCATGGTTAGTATGGTGCTGGCCTGTTGATCAGGAAGACCCGGGTTCAACTCCCGGTGTGATCGAGGTTTCTTTAAAATGTGGCTGAGGGAAGTTTGCGTAGCAGGCTTTCCTTAAAACCACAAGGCCCCATACTTACACTTCAGCTCTCACACACACCAAGACACTTACACACACTACTACATACATACACACAGCAAGACAAACACACTACTACACACACCAAGACACGTACATAGCCACAGCCACCTTACATACACACATCAAGACACACACACCAAGACACGTACATAGCCACAGCCACCTTACATACACACATCAAGACACACACACTACTACACACACAAGACACGTACATAGCCACAGCCACCTTCACACAGTAGACACACACACACACACTACTACATACATACACACATCAAGACACACACACAGTACTACACACACCAAGACACGTACATAGCCACAGCCACCTTCACACAGTAGACACACCACACACACACACACACACACACACACACAGAGGGTGGGACAGACACACCACAGGCAGACAGAGAGGGACATATACAAAACACAGGGAGTGAGAGAGGAGGGGGTTTTATTAAAAAGTCCAATTTTGGTATACCTCCTGTGGCAAAATTGATATAGCCCCCCTTTAATATTTTTTGGATATTTTCATTTAGTGCCCCCCAGGCCCCAGACCCACTCGGCTGAACCAAATTGTCTGGCGTCAGCTGGAACATGATATACCAGAGTTATGCCGGTCATGCGGGAGTTAATGGTGACAGTGTAGTAACTGTCAGGATCCTATGACTCACTCAGCCGAACAAAATCGTCTGTCAGCTGGAATGAAATACTAGAGTTGTTCCAAGCACCAGAGGGTTAAGAATCTTAACCCCCCTGAGTGATGCTCGGGACAACTCTAGTACCCCATTTCGGCTGACTCAGACGATTTTATTCGACTGAGTGAGTCATAGGAGCCTGACAGTGTCAATACCGTCACCATTAACCCCCTCACGACCGACATAACTCTAGCATCATGTTCCAGCTGACGCCAGACAATTTGGTTCAGCCGAGAGAGGATCCTAGGATCCTGAGAGACACTATAACATCACAAACAAAATACAAAATGCCTTCCCTCCATCTTGAACGTACTATAATTCATTTACATTAAGTAAGCTCGTATTTTCGTATTTTTGCAGCTTATTTCATGTATCTTAGTTAAAAGAAAAAAATACTACGAGCTCTGTATCTTTTCACAGCCCTTCTTCGTGACTAGCATCGTATTCTAGTTATCTATAGTTACAACTGAGCATTCAAGTTGGAGGGATCACAACTTTAAGCAATTACAGTAAACAAACAAACAAAAAGCAAGTGTCGTCCTCTTGACCTCTCGTCTTCGCAGGAATGCAGCGGTGGCGCCATCTTGTGCGTGGAATGCGTGAAGTGCAGGCTCTTGAGTGGAAGGAGCACGGAGCCACGGGAGACTTAATAATATTCGCTAGTCAGCCAGTCTAGCAGCCTGGGACATTTGCCTGAAATAATAATAATAATAATAATAATAATAATAATAGAAATAACAACAAAACCAGTCATATACATAATTCAATATCTTAGTCACTCGATCTGTCCATTCCGCCCCTTCAGTACGAGGACCCATTTCTGTAAGCTATTTTTTCTAACATGGGAGGTTCGATACGTTTGATTAAGCCTATCCATAAGACTCCTAAAGCTGAGTAAATGCCTCTGAAAGTTGCAAAACATAAAATATAAAACGTCTATATGATATAAAAACCTTTGTTCACCTCCGGGACTCGATCTGTGGCGCCTAGAACAAGTGCTGACGTCATGTTTACACTTTGCTACCTTTAGACGATTTCCTGGAGCTTAAAGAAACCCTCTCGGGATGATGGGACAGACACAATAACCCCTTCAGACAGAGAATGACTTAGTTACTTTGTTCTACGTAACCGGACGATTTTATTCAGCTTAGGAGATCCCCTCGTAGTGAAGGGGTTGATGGTGACTGTATCTAACCCCTCCAGTACGAAATTTCTCTCCAGAGTTGAAGAAAATCGTCTGGAGGATGAAAGATGAATATGGAAAAAAGTGTTAATGTGGACAATGAGTTAGATAAGACTGGTTTGGTTAAGGTAGGGTAGGGATGGGACGGTTGTGGCAGGGTGAGGTAGCGTTGGGTCGGTTATGGCCGGGTGGGGTAAGGTTGGGTTAGTTTTGGCAGGGCGGCGAAGGATTGGGCCGGTTTTGGCAGGGTGGGGTAGGACTGGGGCAACTCTCTCTCTGGGGTGTACTAAGGCCGGAGCCTTGGGTCACCTTACCCTCGTACACTTTATTAGGCCGTAGCCTTGGGCCTCCTGCCCTTGGGCCTCCTGCCTTAGAGGGTGTAACAATTGCCGTCAATACGGTGTTACCTGGGACTGAAGCTAGTTCAGTCCCACCCCTTTTCTGACGATGGTTGTCCCGCCCGCAAGGTAGGTCGGTTTTGTCAGGGTGGGGTAGGGTTGGATCGGTTTTGGCAGGGTGGGGTAGGGTTGGGTCGGTTTTGATCGGGGTCACTAACCCCACTGTTGTATCGGTTTTGGCAGGGTGGGGTAGGGTTGGGTCGGTTTTGGCAGGGTGGGGTAGGCTTGAGTATGTTTTGGCAGGGTGGGGTAAGGTTGGGTCGGTTTTGGCTGGGTGGGGTAAGGTTGGGTCGGTTTTGGCATGGTGGGGTAGGGTTGGTTCGGTTTTGGCAGGGTGGGGTAGGGTTGGGTCGGTTTTGTCAGGGTGAGGTAGGATTGTGTCGGTTATGACAGAGTATAGGATAGGTTTTGGTTGGTTTTGGCAGGGTGGGTTAGGATTGGGTCGGTTTGGACAGGGTGTTAGGACTCCATATTATAATTACAGATCATAATAGTTCCGTCATATCCAACGCCTATTTCACTCAGTTATACTACAGTGTCTCATCAAATTTGGGGCGATCTTCTCTACGATTTTTGTTCTTCCCCGCTTAGTTCAGTCCTTTAGTTCATTCATGACCCTTGGCTTTCCCTTTTTTTTTTTTATGTGGTGGAGCGCAGGGGCACGAGGCTAGACCACCATTAGTCCAGAATATTTAAGGGTAGGCCACCAAGCTACGCCCTGGTAACGTCTACACGTCAAAACATCTGTCCACCTCTGGGACTTGAACTGCGGAGCGCTGGACGCAGAGCTCCCGGTCTGCGGATGTCACTTTTACTCTTTGCTAGCTTCTGACGATATCCTACAGCTTCAGAAAACCCTCTTAGGATGACGGGACAGAATCATTTAACCCTTCAGACCAAGAACGATTTATTTACTTTGTCCTAGCTGACCGCACGATTTTATTCAACTTAGGAGATCCCCTGACAGAGAAGGGGTTGATGCTGGCTGTATCTAACCCCTCAAATTCAAAATTCCTCTCCAGAGCTGAAGAAAATCGTCTGGAGAAAGAATGAAGAAAACTGAAGAAAGTGTTAGAGTGAATAATGAGTTAGATAAGATTGGTTTGGTTAGGGCAGGGTAGGGTTGGGTCGGTTATGCCAGGGTGGGGTAGGGTTGGGTCGGTTATGCCAGGGTGGGGTAGGGTTGGGTCGGTTTTGGCAGGGTGAGGTAGGACTGGGATAGTTTTGGCGGGGTGGGGTAGGACTTGGCTTGTTTTTGCAGGGTGGGGTAGGATTGGGTCGGTTATGGCAGGGTGGGGTAGGGATGGGTCGGTCTTGGCAGGATGGGGTAGGATTGGGTCGGATATGGCAGGGTAGGGTGAGATCGGGTCGGTTTTGGCAGGGTGGGGTAGGATTGGGTCGGTATTGGCAGGGTGGGGTAGGGATGGGTCGGTCTTGGCAGAGTGGGGTAGAGATGGGTCAGTTTTGGCAGGGTGGTGTAGGATTGGGTCGGTTTTGGCAGGGTGGGGTAGGGATGGGTCGGTCTTGGCAGGGTGGGGTAGAGATGGGTCGGTTTTGCCAGGGTGGGGTAGGATTGGGTCGGATATGGCAGGGTAGGGTGAGATCGGGTCGGTTTTGGCAGGGTGGGGTAGGATTGGGTCGGTATTGGCAGGGTGGGGTAGGGATGGGTCGGTCTTGGCAGAGTGGGGTAGAGATGGGTCGGTTTTGGCAGGGTGGTGTAGGATTGGGTCGGTTTTGGCAGGGTGGGGTAGGGATGGGTCGGTCTTGGCAGGGTGGGGTAGAGATGGGTCGGTTTTGGCAGGGTGGGGTAGGATTGGGTCAGAGTTGGCTGGGTGGGATAGGAATGGCTCAGTTTTGGCTGGGTGGGATAGGTATGGGTCGGTTTTGTCAGGGTGGGGAAGGGTTGGGTCGGTTTTGGCAGAGTATAGGTTAGGTTTCGGTTGGTTTTGGCAGGGTGGGGCAGGATTGGGTCGGTTTTGGCAGGGTGGGGTATGATTAGGTCAGTTTTGGCAGAGTGGAGTAGAATTGAGTTGGTTTTGGTAGGGTGGGGTAGGGTTTGCTCGGTTTTGGTAGAGTGGGGTAGGATTGGATCGGTTTTGGCAGGGTGGGGTAGGTTTGGGTCGGTTTTGGAAGGGTGAGGTAGGATTGGGTCGGTTTTGGAAGGGTGGGGTAGGATTGGGTCGGTTTTGGAAGGGTGGGGTAGGATTGGGTCGGTTTTGGAAGGGTGAGGTAGGATTGGGTCGGTTTGGACAGGGTAGGGTAGGTGTGGGTCGGTTTTGGCAGGGTGGGCAAGGATTGGGTAGCATTTGGCAAGGAGGGGTAGAATTGGGTTGGTTTTGGCAGAGTAGGGTAGGGATGGGTCGATTATGGCAGGGTAGGGTAGGATTGGGTCGGTTTTGGCCGGGTGAAGTAGGATGGGGTCGGTTTTGGCAGGGTGTGGTAAGACTGGGTAGGTTTTTGGCAGGGTGGGAAAGGATTGATCGGGTTTGGCAGGGTGGAGTAGGACTGGGTTGGTTTTGGCAGGGTGGGGTAGGATTGTGTCGGTCTTGACAGGGTGGGGTAAGGTTGGGTTGGTTTTGGCAGTATGGGGTAGGGATGGGTCGAGTTGCGTTTGGGAGGGTAGGATAGGTTATGGCAGGGTAAGATAGGGCTGGGTGGTGGTGGACTGGGTAGGGTAGGGCTGGGTAGGGTAGTGTAGGGCTCAGTAGGGTAGGGTAGGCTGAATCAGGGTAGTGTAGGGTACAGAAGAGAGGTGGGTATAACTGCCGTTTAGTTCCGTCATATCCAACGCCTATTTCACTCAGTTATACTACACTGTCTCATCAAATTTGGGGCGATCTTCTCTACGATTTTTGTTCTTCTCCGCTTAGTTCAGTCCTTTAGTTCATTCATGACCCATGGCTTTCCTTTTTTTTTTTTTTTATGTGGTGGAGCGCAGGGGCACGAGGCTAGACCACCATTAGTCCAGAATATTAAAGGGTAGGCCACCAAGCTACGCCCTGGTAACGTCTACACGTCAAAACATCTGTCCACCTCTGGGACTTGAACTGCGGAGCGCTGGACGCAGAGCTCTCGGTTTGCGGATGTCACTTTTACTCTTTGCTAGCTTCTGACGATATCCTACAGCTTCAGAAAACCCTCTTAGGATGACGGGACAGAATCATTTAATCTTTCAAGCCGAGAACAACTTATTTACATTGTCCTAGCTGACCGCATGATTTTATTCAGCTTAGGAGATCCCCTGATAGAGATGGGGTTGATGATGGCAGTATTTAACCCTTCCAGTTCGAAATTTCTCTCCACTGTAGAGGTGAAGAAAATCATCCGAAGGTAGAGAGAAGAAAACAGGAAAAGTAATGTAGTGGTGAAAGGGCTGTACAGGGGAGGGTAGGTTAAAGTAGGGTAGAGTTGGGTCGGCAATGGCAGGGTAGGGTAGGGTAGGCTGAGGTAGGCTAGTGTAGGGTTGAGAAGAGTAGGGTAGGGTAAATTGAACTGAATAAGTATATACAATAAAATCTGGCGATACAACAACCAGGGTCATATGCCGCCGGACGACAACGAGAATAAAAGCACTCGAAAAGATGAAATACACACACACACACACACACACACACACACACACACACACACACACAATACAATTCATAATTAAAACAAGAAAAACACTAAAACACTAAGAACACTAAAACCACTGTATACTAAATTTTACACGGTAGTGCAGCTGCCTACACCAAGCAAAGGTTTCCCCCTCCACCACAACAAGCATCCTCTCCAAGTACCAACAGAAGACTACAATCCCTCTCCTGCCCGGTGCTCAGAGAGGTAACGATGGCGCAATTCCCCAACAGTGGACACCATCAGCAAAAGCCGAAGAGTCAGGGGGACGAAGCATTCCACACAGAAAGTAGGGGGAGAGTCCTCCATTAAAAATCAATGAGAGAACCAGGAATGGCCCATTCGGAGCCAGCATAAAGACATCTCCCACCTGCATTCAGACCTCGGCAAATGAAGGGGCCCGTTTACCCACAAATATCACACATTTTGTTGGCCCCCACCGCATCCCACCTACTCTGCCAGTGGGAGCAAACAGTGAGTGGTTAGATGAATATCACTGAGCGAGGCAGGGGAGAGGTGAGGATGGGCGAGAGGCAGCAGCCTTTGCCAGAGCGTCAGCATGCTCATTGCCCACAATGGTACAAAACCACAAAGCAGTCCCTAGCAAGCACAGCCATTCTAAAACACTGTAGACAACAAAAGAGGATTGGACGGGAAAACACAAAATGGAGATCGGCAGAGTCGCTAAAAACTGTATAACAAACAGGAGGGAAGCTAAATATCAATTTGACTGCGAGTAAAATAGCAGTAAGTTCTGCGATAAAAGTAGATACGATGGGGGAAGACTCCTACCACGAATGAAATCGTGAAATATAACACCCAAGCCTGTCCCCTCACGGGATTTCAATCCATCAGTTCATACGAGATTCGAGACTCTGTGTGTGGAAGGATGTTCTTAAAAAAATAGCAAAGAGCCGCCTGTGAGGAAAGAAAGGCCCCTCTCTCAGGAAAGTAAACACACGGTTGCACCCCTGAGAGGAGCCAGGGAGCCATCCTTGGTACACGCACAGGACAAACAAGAAAGGTTGGAACATCCACATCCCCCATGGCAGCCTTCACCCTGTACCCAAACGGATGTGGATAGCGAGGATACGGCGAGGCAGACACTCCCTCCGGAACAGAGCCAACAAAATCTTCCTGAACTTTAGCAAAGACGGTGACACTAAGGACACTAGTTTGAGGCACTCCCTCCTCTTGAGGATATGAGGGAAACAAGGTGGCACCAATACGGAAAAATTCCATAATCAGTAAAGGCAACCTACCACGCAAACCAAGATGGTGACCTGCAATACCTGGCTTGTGAAACGGTAGGACAACAGCCCCCCGCCAAGAAGCAGGAGTGGACGAATCTCTCCAAATTCTATTTATAAGACTCAGGAGGAAGGACACTGCTTCATCATCCAGGTACCTCAGCACTGCATGGGGAATATTATCGACTCCGGAGAAGTGTCATGACAGGGAAAGGGTACACCAAAGTTTACAACAAGACAAAGGGATGTTGTAAGTCTCTCCGCCCCCAGAACGGATGTCCAACACCTTAATCTCCTCCACCTCCCTAAGCCTGGCAAAAACCGAAGAACGAGTATCCCTACAGGAGACCTCAGCGGTAGGATAGGGTAGGGAACGCTAGGGCAGGGTAGGCTGGGGTAGGGTAGTGTAGGGCAGAGAAAAGTAGGTTAGGATGGGTTGGTTTAGGCTAAAGTAGGACAGAATAGGAGACGGGTAAAATGTGCCTAGTCCAGGAACGAAAAATATATCAGTTATCCATGTAACTAGCGTTTTCTATTTCGGTAGATTATTTTCTTGTCTGCCTAAAGTATCGTGATGTACGAACAATGAGATTAGATATCGAAACTGTAAGATGCGAATTAGTTACAAAGACGGTATTTTGTTTTGGCTAACGTTACATCGATACGTTCAGCTAAGAGCAACTCGGCAGAACTGAACAGTATATGACGTGCTAGATGAACGCTGTGACCGGAAAATAAATATATATGTATATATACTTCAGCATACAGTAAGCGATTTTATGTTAACTGAAGAGAAGCCACCACAGCTAATGGGTTAAGTTTACACACACACACACACACACACACACACACACACACACACACACACACACACACACACACGTTCCGAAAAGTTTCACTGACGAAGTGGGTGGTTACTGTCCCCCTCGAGCAAGGGGACTGGTGTGTGCGTGTGTGGTCACAGCCTTGCCCTTAGATCGGACTATATGAGCTCTCAGCTCCCTTCCGGGAGGGTAAAAGCTGACGATCACGACCATCAAGTGATCCTGACCGACCCGGTGAATTACACACACACACACACACACACACACACACACACACACACACACACACACACACACACACACACACACACACACACACACACACACCATTACTTGCAACTGGCTGGCCTATCATACAGCCATATCCTATATTCTTGAAGTACAACACATCTTACATTTATGTAAAAAAAAAAAAAAAAAAAAAGATGGTTATATAATACAGAACTGGGAAATATGATGATGATGATGATGATGATGATGATGAGAGGGGAGTAAACAGGGTGAGATGAGGAGAATGAGAGAGATGGATGGACATAACAGTGAATGTATTATGTATATTAACCTGACAAATGCCGAAGTAAGCTGGTAAGGGTGAGGTAATATGGAGCCTGACCCTACCGTGACACCATATAATTATTGATTTATCCACCGATAGATCTATCTATCTATCTATAGCCCGACGCCCTAATCCCGCAAAGAGTGGCCGCAGACAAAACGCCTCCAAGTCGCTCTGTCACCCACCATTTGACTACCCTCCCCCCAACTCACCCCCCCTCCTCATATACTGTACCTCCCAACTCCATCCCTCCACCTCATCCTCGGTCTACCCCTCCCTCTCCCTCCCTCCACTTCACCTACATACACCCTCTTCATTCTGTCCTTGACCTCCGCGGCAGGCAGACGTGCTTCCCAGAGCGCTTCATCACACAGTAATTTAACAACTGAGTTGAAACTGATCGGATGCACTACAAAACCAACGTGCCCTGAAATGGCTAGTGCCATGGCCATGAACGAGGGAAGGGAGGCCCCCTTGGGTGACAACGAGGAAGAAATAGATATGGATACCGGGTTTACGGAGGTCATCAGTACAAGAGAGAAGAGAAAGAGGATGATACGCGGCAGCGAGAGGGAAGCGAGTGATGAAGAAGAGGACAGAGACAACAAAAAGGTAAAGAATAAGTCGTGTGGGGTAGATGGAGGTGTTACTATACCATGTGATACGGGGAAGGCAGCTGGAGTGCAGCCGACTACACCACGTGGGTCAGGAGCAATGCCTAGCCAGGACCGTGACGAGGCCACCCCAAGGAATAGAGTGAGGCTTCTCTTCCCCACCAACACTGACCTAAATTATCACCAAAAACTACTCTGGACGGTGAAGCTTGGACTTGCATATCGACGGTTCGAGGTCCTGTTTAAGGAAGGTAGGCAGAGACCTTACGTCACAGTAGGAAGTCAGGAGGCAGTGGAGATGCTGACCACGACTGGTTTTGAGGGTGTGACACTGCAGGTTCCAGAGGAGAGGGAGAGATACACCAAGGTTATCGTGTTTAGATATCCCATAATACTATTGCGTGAGCAATAGATCATCTAAAGTAATAATGAAACTTTATCTAGCATTAGTAAGGCCACATTTAGACTACGCAGTACAATTTTGGTGTCCTTACTATAGAATGGATATTAATTCGTTAGAAAATGTACAGAGAAGAATGACAAAAATGATACATGACGTCCGGAACCTGTCATATGAAGACAGACTGAAAAGACTAAGTCTGCATTCGCTAGAGAGGCGTAGAGTAAGGGGAGACTTAATTGAGGTGTTTAAGTGGATGAAGGGTATAAATAAGGGAGATATCAGCAAGGTACTTAAAGTGAGCATACAGGATAGAACTAGAAATAATGGTTTCAAACTAGAAAAATTCCGTTTCAGAAAGGAAATAGGTAGAAATTGGTTTGGTAATAGAGTAGTAGACGAATGGAATAAGCTACCTAGTAAAGTAGTTGCTGCCTCTTCCATTGAGAGTTTCAAGCATAGGCTAGATAAGCATATGACTAATAAGGGGTGGATATAGAATAAAGAAAATCTTATAACCAATACTAATTCATAATTTTTCCTTTTCAGGTTACACTGTGATAGTCTCTATTCTCCTTTCACACTTTCCTGTAAAATGTCCACGCCAGTTTTTCTATACGGCGTAGTGTTCTTTCTGACTTTTTCCTGCCGGCTTCGGCTGGAGGGTTTGGAGGGTGGGGGAGAGCCTTCTTCTTTGCTATCCTTATCTCATTCTAGTAGTTCAGTTACTCTTCTAGGAGCTGCCTAGCATGGGCCAACCGGCCTACTGCAGTTATCCTCTCTTCTTATGTTCTTATGTTCTAGACCCAGAATTCCTCCTGAACGACCCTAGGTTTATCTGGGCCAAGCGACACATGAACAAGGGACAGGAGAAGAACCAAGTGATTGCCCTAATGAAAGGGGACATCCCAAGGCAAGTTTTTATTCCGGGTGCTGGATACAGAAGCTTACGGCCCTACATTGAGGAACCAGCATTTTGCCTTCGCTGCAGCAGGTGGGGACACAGGGCCTGGCGCTGCCAAGAGGACACACGCTGCAGATTCTGCGCTAGGAAGCACGAGTCCAGCGAATGCGGAGAAAAAATCAAGATGGGGACACGTGTCGAACCTCGGTGCAAGGTCTCCTCTGTGTCCAAAAAGACCAAATTATCTGGCGCGAGGGTCCGAGGGGCAGGAAGAAAGGACAGCAGAGCAGAGGACAAGGGGAGGGAGAGAATCAACGGATGGAAATGGTGAGTTAATCATATACATAAAAGAACTGGGCAGAAAACTAGAAGCACTAGAAAAGAAAGTTAATAAACTTATGAACCCGACAGAAAATGCTGAATACAATAGTGAGAGCACAGACAACATAGTAAACAGCAACAGTGAGAGTGAACACGCCAAAAAGTCTCCAGAGCGTAAAATTGTAATAAGGGGAAAAGAGAAAACGCTCAAAACTCACAAGGTTCTGACCAGTGGTGTTGCAGGTATAGGAAGGGTTTTGGAAACGTGCCAGGATGATGAGAAAAAGTGTAAAGTGTTTAAAGGTTGGCTGGAACTGCATAAACATATGGACAAGTTCTCCAAGGAATTAGAGGAAATATCAAATATGGTATTAGAGACACCTATGGATAATGGGTCCCTGCGAACTTAGGGTAATATCTTGGAACGTGAATGGATTGAAAAATAGAATTACAGACCTTCACTATTATATTTTAAATCACTGTATAGATGTGATACTCCTTCAGGAGACGGGGGATAGGGATGGCAATCTGTTTAAACTCGGTGGATATACAAAGTATCAACTTATGGCGGGTGATGGTATACGGGGTGTATCTACATACGTAAGAAATTCCATTCCATCGGAGCTGTTATAGTGTCCCCACAGGAGTGAAGGTGTGGAGTCAGTTTCCGTCAAAATTTATCTGAGTGAGGCTGTGCTGAACGTAATTAACCTGTATGTTTCTAAAAATTGCTTTGCCGTTAGCTCTCTGCCTGATACTGTTTTTAGTGAAGTGACCTTAGTAGCTGGGGACCTTAATGCTCGTCACAAAGATTTGGAGACAGAGGGAAAGACCAATACTAATGGCGTGAGATTTAGACAGTTTATATTAGATTACCCTGAATCCAAAATACTGGGGACACAGGAGGCGACACATATCAAGGGAGGGAGATTAGACTACGCTGTGATTCTAAATGGTCAGGGTCTAGAGGGAAAATGTGAAATTGCACCAGACTTGCTAAGTGATCACTTCTCCCTTGTTATCACTATACCACTGGGAAAACGAAAAATCACACATAGCAGAAAACGATTAACACTACCCAAAGATAAAGTTGATTTCTTTATTGATGGTGTGCGGGAATGGTATAGTGGCTATCATCCGAGCAGTGTAGACCAGTTTTACGAAGACCTAGTTAAGGTTATTAACGAATTACTCAATCATAAAAGGCGCGTGAAGAAAAATTGCTCCTACCATACAGACAAATACTATAACAATAAAGAATTAAAACAACTGTCGCAAATGATGAGACTGGCTCACAGAAAATGGGTGCAAATGGGTAGGGGTGACGCAAGCAAAGCCGCAATGAAGGAACTGGCCCAGATTTGTAGTCAGGCCAAAAGGGAAGTAAGGGGGGAGTATTGGGAACGCTTCACTAACAGGATAGGCAACAGTAAGAGCATAACCGAAATTTGGAAAGAAGTTAACAAAGTAAGAGGGAGAAAGGTGATAAACGTAGCACACCCACACCCAGAAAAATTAGCTGAAGACTTAATGAAGTTGTGGGCATCTGCGGCGAGCAGTGAATGCCTGCCACACGACGTGAGGGAGGCATTAGAGGCATGGCAGGACAATAGGAGAAGCTTCATTGTTACTGCGTTAAACACCGAAGACATGACAGGCACAGACATAACCAGGGATGAGCTACTGCGTGCAGTTAAAAATGGAAGGTCTACAGCTCCTGGTGAGGATGGAATTAGGTATGAGATAATTAACTGCCTGGCCAGCATGGAGGACGGCCCGCTGTTAGACTTGTATAATATGAGTCTCAGGGAGGGCAGAATACCGAGAGCATGGAAAAAAGCAATTATCATCCCTATCCCCAAAGCGACTGGAGGAAACAGACCAGTCTCACTAACATCATGCTTTTCAAAAAACTTTTGATGTTATGCAAACTGCACTGAACAGGTTCGGCAACCTGATCAAAAGTCTGGGTCTTGTAATTAACGAGAGTAAGACAAAGTTCCAGTGCCGTGCGTTAGGGGAAAAACATTTAGTAATTAATGGCAAAAACATCGAGAGGGTGAGAATTTACAAGTACCTAGGTATGTATGTCGGCTACACAGCAGACTGTAAAGATGCCGAGATGACCCACATAATAACGCAATGCAAGGCACGATTGCAGCCCTTGAGATCAATGGCCTATAGTGGTGCAGGGGTGGGTGTACCAGTACTAAAAATGATGTACCTCACTACTGTCAGATCGGTATTAGAGTACGCAAGCCCAGTCCTCTCTTGCCTTGGTGAAGGAAGGCTGGAAAAACTTGAAAAATCCAGAATGCCGCAATGAGAATCATACTTAGCTGCCCAAGGAACACCATGATAGATGTCATGAGACTTGAGCTAAATTTGCAGAGTGTAAAAAATAGAATTCAGGAAGACAATGTGGCGGCTGCAATAAGACACATGCGGTCAGAAAGCGGACTGGGACTCCGTAACAGCATCAAAGATGTTGTTAACGGAACCAGAACCTTCTGGAGGCAAGGCAAGAATGGCTATGTGAAAGACCTTGCGAGGAACGTACTCAAATACGAGGTACAAAACTTCTGTGAGGAGATACCGCAGGCACCTAGGCCTCCACCCTGGGAAGAGGAAGAGGTAAAGGTGAGCATATCTCCACTACAGAAAAAGAAAGAATGTTATGCTGTAGGTGTGTTAAGGACACATGCACAAAACCAAATAAATAAACTCTACAATGAAAACACTGCTCACGTCTACTGCGATGGTTCGGTCAGAGAGGATGGCAGAGCAGGGTGTGGGATCGTAATATTAGATAAAGTAGACAGTGCATGTGTACAGAGCGAAATAAATTTTAGAATAAGCAACAACGTGTCTTCCACTCAGGCAGAGCTATATGCAATATTATACGGCCTCAGGGAGATCACAGGAGGTGAAGGAGACGTGTGCTTCTTCGTAGACAGCCGAGGAGCACTGGAGTCCCTTAAGAGCACAGCACCTGCACTGGCAGACGTAGTCTTCCAGTGTAGAGCTGTCCTGCATCAGCTCAAGCAATCGGGTAGATTCATATCATTCACATGGATACCATCCCATGTTGGAATACCAGGGAACGAAAGAGCTGATGAACTAGCCAAGAGTGCAGCAGAAAAAGAAGACATAGATGTAGTATGCCAACTAACCTTGAAACAGATTAAAACTATAATAAGAACACAACAAGGTCAAGAGGAAAATCAGAGAATGGAGCAGCAACATTCTAGTAGTGAAACTATGTATCACTATACTAACGTTGCTCTGAGAACCCACTTCACATATGGAAAATATAGAAATAAGTGGAAAGATTCTGTATGCACTAGACTGAGGTTAGGCTATAAATATCTGTGGCAGCTTGGAGTGGATACGCCAGATCATAAAACGTGCTGCAGACTGTGTAATGAACCCAGAGCCCACACCCTGCAACACTATGTACTTCACTGCTCAAAATTAGCGCAGTTTAGAAATCCTGCTGTAGACTCAGTGACCGAACAAGTCGTTTGGATGTTTAATAACGATAAAATAGGAAGTATACTGAATTGTAAAAACATCAAACACATACTTAAGTAGACATTGCTATATTGTGATGTAAGAGTAACTGAACAAAATATCTGAGTAGGGTGAAGAGTACATTATGCTCTTATGTAATATCTCAGAGCAGGGTGAAAAGTACATTATGTTCTTATGTTAGTATGTAATATCTCGGAGTAGGGTGAAGAGTAGCTCAGCGTCCTCATCCTTTTGAGGTGATAATGTAATATATAGATATACCTGTATACGTATATGTATGTATAACTGTTTGTCTCAATAAACTGTCTAAATTCTAAAAATACACCCTCTTAGTCAGTCTTTCATTCTCCATTCTCTCCACATGTCCAAACCACCTCAGTGTATTTCTCCTAATCTTCTCAACCACATCCACATCCACCCCACAACGTTCCTCCACTTCTTCATTCGTCAACCTGTCCCTCCATGTCACTCCACATGCTCCTCTCAAGTAACTCATTTCCACTGCTCTCACTCCTGACTTGTTCCCCTCTTGCAAGGTCCACGCCTCGCTTCTTCCATACGTCAGGGTAGGGATCACAATACTATCATGCAGTGACTTCTTAACTTCCATACTCAACTCCCTATTTCTCATCACTGCTTTCAGTGTACCAACAACCTTCCTTCCCTGCTGTACCCTTTCACGCACTTCATCCCCCAAAGTTCCATCCTTACTCATCACACTACCCAAGTACTTGAATGCACTCACATTCTCCATATCCTCACCATCCAACCTCACTGCACACTCTGTGACTTCATTCCTCTCAAACACCATAACTTTACTTTTGTTTACATTAACTTTCAGATTCTTCCTCCTACACACTGTCCCAAATTCATTCACCAAACCTTGCAACTCCCATTCATCTTCACTCAATAATACTGTATCATCAGCAAACAGCAACACCGGAATCTTCCAAATCTCACCCTCATTCATTAGAGCCACCCCCACATCCACTGCCCTACCTTGCACCTCCTTCACAACCCCATCCATGTATATATTAAGCAGCCATGGAGACATCACACAACCCTGTTTCAGTCCCACACTGAGATCAAAGAACTCACTCAGCTCACCATCCACTCGCACCGTAGCCCTAGCTCCCTCGTACATACTCTTCACAGCACTCAACAATTTCCTCTCCACTCCATATATTCTTAATACCTTCCACATACCTTGCCTATCTATTCTGTCATAAGCTATCTCCAAGTCCATGAAGGCAGCATACACTTTCCTTCCCTTCTCTAGATACTTCTCCACTAAACATCTTAGAACAATTATCTGATCTACACACCCTTTTCCCTTCCTAAATCCCCCTTGTTCTTCTCCAACTAGCTCCTCTGTCATATGCCTAACCCTATCAATGAGTATTCTACCATATATTTTACCAGTCACACTAAGAAGGCAAATACCCCTATGGTTACCACATACTTCTCTCTCCCATTTCCTTTGTATAAAGGAACAATTATACCTGATTTCCAGTCCTCTGGAACCCTTCCCTCTTCCCAAGCCAATCTACACAACTTGCATATCCATTCCACAACAATCTCACCCCCATACCTCAGCATTTCACCACACACTCCATCAATCCCTGGGGCCTTTCCCATCTTGATCTTCTTCATTGCTTCCACTACTTCCGCCCTACTGATCTCTTCTTCCCTCCTCTCATCTCTCCTTCTCCCAGCCATTCCCCAACCACTTATACTCGCATTGCTCTCATTCTCTACATTCAACAAATCCTCAAAGTGCTCCTTCCATCTCCTCAGTTTCTCTCTCTTCTCCACCAACAATCTATTATTCCTATCTTTCACTCCCCTACTATATCTCCTTTCACACTGCCTTACTTTCTTTACCTCCTTCCAAAACAATTTCTTACTCTCCCTCCATTTCACACTCAGATTCCTCCCAAACTCTTCATCCACTTTCTTCTTACTCTCCTTCACCAGTCTCTTAACCTCCCTTCTCCTGCTCACATATACCTCTCTCTTCTCTCTCTCATCTTCTCCCCTACCTCTACTCGCCAACCATTCACCATATGCCTTCTTCTTTTGTTCCACAGCTCGTTTCACCTCATCATTCCACCATGCTGTCCCTTGCACACCCTTGCATCTCCTCCTCACTCCACAAACCGCCTCACACGCTGCGCCTATCTCTTCCGTGAATATCTTACATACGTCTTCCACCCCTTCCATCTGCTCTAGCTCATACCTTCCCAATCTTTCTTCCACTATGCTCTTATACTCTGTCATTTTCTCACTATCTTGCAATTTCTCCACTCTTCTCACAGGAGCTGCTTCCTCCTGTCTTCCCCTTCGCCTCCTCAACCACTTTCTTTGCAGCTCTACCTTGGCCATCACTAAGTGATGGTCCGAGACTCCATTCCCCCACCCTCTCCACACTCTTGCATCCAACACTTGTCTTCTCATTCGCTCATCCACACACACGTAGTCTATCATTGCCTTTCGTTCAACAAGTTCACCATCCATCCTCCTCATTACTCTCCATGTATACCGGTGGATCATCTTATGACGAAAGTAGGTGTTGGCTATTGCCAACCCCTTACAATAATAATAATAATAATAATAATAATAATAATAATAATAATAATAAAAGACAATAGATTCAAACAGAAAAGACTGGAATAGAACCATCATCATCATCAACATCATAAGAACAACAGAAAGTAAATCTCTCTCTCTCTCTCTCTCACTAGCCTTGCTAAAATGCTTCAAAGAGTGGCAGAAGCACAACACCAAAGAAGACACACTGAAATGAAGGTTTGCATATTTAACTCCCTCTTACATCTCTCTCTGTCTTTCTATCTATCCCTTTCTCTCTCTATCTATCTACCAATCTGTCTACCTCACCTCAAGCTCCGGCAGAACCTTCCCTAGTGCTTCAAAGAGAGGCAGGAGCACAAAACCAATGAAGGAGCACTGAAATGAATGTCTGTATATTCTCTCTCTCTCTCTCTCTCTTAGGTCTCTCTCTGTCTATCTCTCTCTCTCTCACACTCTATCTATCTATCAATCTATTTATCTCACCTCAAGCTCCGGCAGAACCTTCCCTAGTGCTTCAAAGAGAGGCAGGAGCACAAAACCAATGAAGGAGCACTGAAATGAATGTCTGTATATTCTCTCTCTCTTAGGTCTCTCTCTGTCTATCTCTCTCTCTCTCACACTCTATCTATCTATCAATCTATTTACCTCACCTCAAGCTCCGGCAGAACCTTCCCTAGTGCTTCAAAGAGAGGCAGGAGCACAAAACCAATGAAGGAGCACTGAGATGATGGTTTTGTTACTTTGTCCCTATCCATAAACGGAGAGACAGGCAGCCCTTCCAACTTCTCGAGGTCACTTTGGTTGAAGAATTCCTGTTGAAAGAATGGCAATATAAGTATCAGTGTTTTTAGAAGCTATTACAAGTTTCTGTTTATCTATCTATCTATAGCCAGACGCCTTAATCCTGTAAGGGGTCGCCACAAAAAATTGCTTCCATGTTGCCCTGTCCTCTTCCATTTTATTGCCCTCCCCCAAACTTACACTCCCCCTCTCATATACCCCTCTACTCCATCCCACCATCTCATCCTCAGTCTCCCCTTTCCTCTTCCCCCCTCCACTTCACTCACATACACTCTCCTTGTTAGTCTCTTAGTCTCCATCCCCCAACTTACACTCCCCCCTCTCATATACCCCTCTACTCCATCCCTCCATCTCATCCTCGGTCTCCCCTTCCTTTCCCCCCCTCAACCTCACTCACATACTCTCCTAGTTAGTCTCTTACTTAGTAAAAGGATCTTGAGATGGTCTGGCCAAGAGGTGTGAATGGGGAATGAATGACAAAGAAAGTGTATGTGAGAGTGGTGCAGGGGAGAGAGGGAGACCAAGGATGAGATGGAGGTTTTGATCTAGTCCTCATTACCAACACAACATAGTACAGTACAGAGTATCTAGTACCAGTATATGGAATGAGGTCACACAGTGTTACCTCAGGGATAATAGACTGAATAGGGAGGCTGCCAGAGACTGAGCAGCATGGATAGCCACTAAGAGGTGACCCAGGCCGATGCATGTAAGCACGCTGAGGCAGGCTGCCAGAGATCAAGCAGCATGGAGAGCTGCCATTAGGTGACCAAGGCTGACGAATGCATGTTGGAGCCTTTATAAATGATATGATACAGTAGGTTCCTTGGACAACAGGAAATAATTTGGCTTGTCACTCAGTGCAGAGTCACCTGAGGGCTGCATTACATTGAGTGAATGGATGATAGGCACTTCCACCTCGGAAAAAAAAAGAAAAAAAAAGAAAAAGGAATAAACAGAACACTACCTGCATAAGCCATCACCTACAAAGACAAAGAAGTAACTTACAAACCATTACCTGCATGAGACACTCCAGCCAGGGCTGGGCAATGTCCAGCGGCCGCGCTTCATTGCTGATGTCTGCTACCTTGATCAGCACCATGGACAGCTGGGCAGGATATTAAAACCAGTATTAACACTCTCAGGCTTCTATAATCCCTCTTAGAGTAATAAAATATCTGGGATTAGCTAAAATAAAATGCTAGAGTTGTCCTGAGCATACATAATCAATCAGTCAATCCATCTATCTATCTATCTATACCCTGATGCCATAATCCAGTAAGGGGTGGCCACAAATAAATCGCCTCCATGTTGCCCTGTCCCTTGCCATTTCACTGCCCTCCCCCAGCTTACATCCCCCTCTCTCACTGCCATCCATCTACCACCTTACCATAAGAGCCTCTGTGGTACCAGTATTCACCTACTTAGCCTCTGAAGACTCACCTCTGGCACGTAAACCCTATTGGGCCACATCTGGATGGGGCACAGTAATCCACTAAACCACCAGGGATTCATCTGGTTGTATGACATCTGATAATCACCCCTTTACAGTCAAGCATTTTTCTTTTCACATAGTGCTGTGTCACCTTAAGGCAGCACTACATTGGGTGAGTGGATAGTAGTTGCCCCTACCTACCACTATTCCTATGACTAACTCTCAGACCATTTTGCACTAGCTGGAATTAAATACTTGAGGCTGCCAGAGATCAGGCAGCATGGAGAGCTGCTGCCATTAGGTGACCAAGGTCGTTTCGTTTTTCTTTTCGTTCTTGAAGGTTCCAACATGCTTGCATGCATCAGCCTCGGTCACCCGATGGCAGCTCTCCACACTGCTGGATCTCTGGCATCTTTCCTATTCAGTCCCTTATCCCTGAGGTCACACTCAATGACCTCATCCAAGGTCTTTTTCAGTATACCTCTCGCAACCCTATCCCTAACATTAACACTTCTCACTTTCTGCACCCAGTTATCATCCCCCATCCTCTCCACATGCCCAAACCATCTCAATCTACCTCTCCTTATCACAACACCAATACACTCCAGTCTCATCCTACCTCTCAACTCTTCCATCGTAAACCTAGGCCCCCCAAGCCTCGCACTAAAGGACACATTGCACATCCACCTAATCATTGTCATTTCTGTACGTCTGAGCCTGCGAATATCCTCTTCCTTTACTGCCCAAGTCTCACTGCCGTACAGAATTACACTCCTAACACATGCCCATCACAGGGCAACGTAGGATTGGATGATGGATGGATGGATGGACACATGCCGCATACAAAGATCCCTTAGCACAGAGAGAGAGCCCTTTCAATGTCAGGAGAGGCAACAGCTCTCTGAACTTCCAACCACTTCTCACTCTAGCCACAGAGCTAGCTCCAGCCCCACCTCCAGTATATAACATGTCTCCTGAATAAAAACTTCTTCCACACACTCAAGAGACTCATCAGCAAGCTCAATCCTTTCATGCCTGACAATCTCCACCTGCTCTCTGCAACACACTGTACACATGAAATCAGCATTATCTCGCAGTCTACCTCTAATACCACTACATCTCTTATGCACCCACTTATCACAAACACTGCACAAGATGGAAATACTTCCCACCCCCTTGTGGCAAATTGCACATGGCCACCCTCCCTCTACTCTGACAGTACTGCCACCAGCCCTAGATACCATTACCTTTGTTTTATCTGCATTTACTCTTAATCCCTTGTGCTCCATACCATCTCTCCACTTCCTAAATCTTTCCTCTGTCTCCCTTTCATTTTCTGCAGTCAACACCAAATCAAATCATTAGCACACATCTACAGGAGTCCCTTTCAGAAGTAACGAGAGAGGGCTTCAAGTACCATAATAAACAAGGGGATCAAAACTGACCCCTGATGCACACTAATATTCACGGAAAACTCATTACTCAAATCTCTATTCACCCTTACCTGGGTGCGAGCACCCACATACACAGCCATAACCACCCTAACCAGCCACAACTCGATCCCAAGCTTTCTCACTGTCCACTTCACCACCTGTCAAGGGACTCTGTCAAAGGCCTTCTCCATATCAACAAAAACAAAGTACAGATCCCTTTTCTTTCCTAAACATTTTTCCTGAAGCTGTCAAACAATGAATATGGCATCTGTGGTCCCCCTGCCTGGCATAAACACAAACTGCATCTCATCAATATTCACTCTTTCTCTAATCATACCTTCTAGAACTTTCTCCATTACCTTCATTATCTGATCTAAAAGCTTCGTGCCTCTATAATTTCCTCCTTCCAGGGCATTACCCTTCCCCTTGTACACATTTACAATTACACTCTGAGGACAACATACTCACACATAATCGTATTTATCAAGAAAGCAACTAACCCCACTCCTATATCTCCTGAGGCTTTCAACATTTTAGCAGTTAACCCAGCCACTCCCGCTGCCTTCCCCACCGGCATCCTGCCTATTGCCCTGCTCACAGTTGCAGCGTCCAAGGCGAATGGCCACACACACACAAGTACATTGTTGGCTTTATAAATGATATGACAAATGATACAACAAGTTATACCTACCATGAGGGGGCAAAAAAGTCAAAATCAACTACAGTCTATACGTACAAGGTTAACATGGGCCCGGTTCTTGAAATCAAACTCCTCAATGATCTCTTTAAAGTCGGACAGAATCTCATTGTGCCGCGCCATGTCCGTCGCCAGGATGCAGCGGATCATCCCTTCACGAATTTTCTTGTAGTCCTCGGCCGACACGTTTCTGTGGATTAAAATGGTTTTGTGTGAGCTGGAATGGGGTAAGGGAGTTGTCCTTACCATAAGAGGGTTTGTAGTATCTGTAATTACTAAAAACTTGGACTAGAATACTCATCCGTGGTCTCCCCTTCCCTCCCCTCCCCCTCCACCTCACTCAGATACACTCTCCTAGTCAGTCTCTCATTCTCCATCCTGTCTACATGGCCAGACCAACTCAAAATATTTCTCCCAATATTTTCAAACACATACTTCCCCACGTCATTCCTCCATCTCATCTTCGGTCTCCCCCTCCCCATCTCCCTCCCTCCTCTCCATCTCACTCACTCTCCTAGTCAGTCTCTCATTCTCCGTCCTCTCAATACACCCACCTGAATATGTTGCATTCGTGTTGCTCCAAAACAGTGAATGCAACGGAGCAGTGATGGTTTTCAAGCGGTGATATGTCATTGTATCGCAGGGCTAATTCTGTTTTCGCGTTGATCTGTGGGCAAAATGAATCTATTAAGTGGTGCTGTGAATCTATCTGTGTATCTATCTATCTATCTGTCTGTCTATCTGTCCATCTATCTATCTGACTGTCTATCTATCTATCTATTTTTCTAACAGTACAGTATATCTATCTATCTATATTTAACACTACAATATATCAATCTATCTACTACACACCTCTTTTTATATATCCCTTAAGGTGCATTGTCTATACTGTAATTTAAAACTCAGGCCAAATATAAATAAACAATACAATGCTTCCCTTACCTGGTAGATGTTGTTAAATCCAGGATGGTCAAGGTCGTGGCATATGCAGGATGTAAGGAGAATTAACACATCTAAATCGCCTAGTCTTTCCTGCAATCCACAACGCCACACCATACCATACATCTGTCAAGAAATCATCATCATCAACATCATTGTCATCACCATCATTATCACTATCATCATCATTTTCATCACCACTATCATCATCATCATCATCATCATCATCTTAGGACAGGATGAGGTATGACAAAGAGAAAAACAACAATAATAAGAATCATCATCATCATCATCTAATATTGTGTTGCCCCACAAGGAGCGTAGGAGCCCAGGGCTAGGCAAGTTGGTCCTGACATTTAAGATGAGAGTGAAAAGCCTCGCTCATCCCTGAGTGGCATTACGTGAGCAACAAACCCCCAACCACCCCTTGGATATAAACCTGCGAAGGCTCAATCCGATTGGGGAGCCTTAATTACCCACTAAACCACCAGGCACCATAATTTGGTTATATGGTTACCACCCAGCATAGTAAATGGTTTCCTGGTGTACACGAAACTATTTGGTTTGTCACTCAGTGTAGAGTCACCCACAGGCAGAAGGAAGAGGAAAGAACGAAGGAAAATAGAAAGAAGAGGATGGGAGGAAAGAAGGAAGAGAGGAAAGGGAAGTCACCTGAGAGCAGCACTGCATCGAGTAAGTGGATGATGAGTGACCCCACCTACCACTATATAATAATAATAACAATAATGAAAATCTACGACAAAGATAGGACCCACTTACCATCTGAGTGACACAGAAGGCATGTTCGAAGTTGTGAAAGGGGACTTGGTTGTAACAGTGGTTGACGCGGCACAGAAAATAACACAGCATCTCAATCTCTGTGCCGAACTTGGATAGCAGGCCTAGATCTGTATACCTGTGGAGGGGAGAAATTGGTAGAGTACTTATCTATCCATCTATCTGTCTATCTATCTTTGTCTGTCTATCACCTAACTAGAGCCAGACGTCTTAATTCCGTAAGGGGTGGCCACAAACAAAATGCCTCCATGTCACCCTGTCCCATTTCCCTGCCCTCCCCCCAACTTACATCCCTCTCTCTCATATACCTCTCTACTCCATCCCTCATCTCATCCCCAGTCTCCCCCTCCCTCTTCCCCCCCTCCAACTCTCTCACACACACTCTTTCTAGTTAGTCTCTCACTCTCCATCCCCCCAACTTACACCCCCCTCTCTCATATACCTCTCTACTTCATCCCTTCATTGCACCCACAATCTTCCCCTCCCTCTCTCCTCCCCCCTCAACCTCATTCACATACTCTCCTAGTTAGTCTGTCACTCACTAAGTTCGGTTTAATAAGGATCAACAGCATTTAAGAGGACCTTATCTTATATACAGTATATATATTTACACAGTAGAATGCATGTATACTCTCTCTCTCTCTCTTGTTCCTTCCAATTCAACTTTGGTCTCATAAACTCACATTTTCTCTCTTCCCTTCCCATCCTCTCTGTCTCTCTCATTCCTGCCAATTCATTTTCTCTCTTCCCTTCCCATCCTCTTAATTCCTCTCTCCTTCCCACCTCTCTCTCTCACATGTGTTGCAGCAGCAGTAATATTTCCGACTCTTCCCACACCCAACTGTTGACAGAAGGTAGTCGTAGTAGCTCTTGTGTTTCCGCCTCCACCACACCATCACTGCCCAGAGAGAGAGAAAATTAGAGACAGCAACAAAAATAATAAAGTAAATCATCATCATCATCATCATCATCATCACCATTATCTTCATCTTCTCATCATCGTTATCTTCATTGTCATCGTCATCATCATCATTGTTATCTTCATCATTTTTCATCATTATCATCGTCTTTGTCATCATCATCATCATCATCACCATTATCTTCATCTTCTCATCATCGTTATCTTCATTGTCATTGTCATCATCATCATTGTTATCTTCATCATTATCATTGTCTTTGTCATCATCATCATCATCATCACCATCATCTTCATCTTATCATCGTTATCTTCATTGTCATCGTCATCATCATCATTGTTATCTTCATCATTATCATTGTCTTTGTCATCATCATCATCATCATCATCACCATTATCTTCATCTTCTCATCATCGTTATCTTCATTGTCATCGTCATCATCATCATCATTGTTATCTTCATCATTTTCATCATTATCATCGTCTTTGTCATCATCATCATCATCATCGTTATCTTCATCATCATCATCATCTCATCATTATTTCTTCACAATACATTGATGACCAATGCAAATACCACACATTCCACTATCTATCTATCTATCTATTGCCAGACACCTTAATACTGTAAGGGGTGGCCACAAATAAATCGACTCCACGTCACCTTATCCCGCCAACTGACATCCTCATCTCTCATATATACCCACTCCAGCCCTCATCTCATCCTTGGTCTCTCTCTCTCTCTCCTCTCCCTTCCACAGACAGACAGATAGATAGATAGTTGGAGTCTTCATAAACAATACAAATATGGCACTAGTCACGAAGAAGTGCTTGTCAAGAAACCATACTGACTTTTTCTGCCACTGAGCTACAAAAGTATGAAACTCTGGGCCAAGTTAAGGCAGAAGGAATATAGTAAGGTCTGTGGTTTATGAGGCTAGCGAACTGACATGAGATCCAAGCTGGCTGGATGAATGTTGTGAGAAGAGCATGATCAAGGATTTGACACCCCTTTTAATGTGACAGTATCCGTATTAACTCTATCGGATATGTTTATGTGAAGCTACAGAATATGGTGAATGTTTTTGGTGTATCAGATAGAGCCAGGATTCCAGGGGCTTGAATGATGAGTGAATGTCATCAATGGAAGCATGGCCCATTGGACTGGGTAAACTTGGGCTGTCTGAATGTTGCTACTCCTCACCCAGCCCTAGGATGGGAAAGGAGGTCCGGATGATGATGATGCAGCAGTGAAGTACTTAATGAAGGCTATACCTAACCCCTGTAATAAGTCTCTCCTATACCAAACAAGATCATTTGGAGATGGCAAGAAAAAATACAATAACAGGTCATCCCACTGAGGGAGTTGAAAACCATACAGTGTGTGACCTTGGGTTCTGGGTAAATTATTACAAGTGGACAATACACCCCCCAGGTAGTGTGATATATTTTTCTGGCAGTTTCTGATGCGATTCAAATGTTTCTGACCTTCATTTTTGTCAGAAATGCCCCTCACCGAACATAATAAAACTAACCAAACCAAACCCAACATACCTAACCTATCTTAGGGGAGTAATAATCAATTTCTGAATGGGGTAATGGGGGTTATTTGTGATCCTTAGGGACTATACTATACGATAATGGTGCTAAAATTCCAAAACTGCATAGTGTCCACTTGTAAAACAATACTGTACCAGGTTCTGTGGGTGACATGGGCCCAGAGGTATGGGGAGACTCTCCATTGCCTGCGCATCCCACCACTGGCTTGAACTACACCTGTCACGGATAAAGACAGTAAGATAAACCATCACCATTACCATCATCATCATTATTACTATCATCATCATCATTGTTGTCATTGTTTCCCAAGTAACTGGCAGTAGAATATTAAGCTACTATGAAGCAATTATGGAAGGAGTGGTAGGCAGCCTGCACAGCTTTTGATAAAACAAGCTTGGAACTGACCTGGACACATGCCTGGCAACAAAGGTGTGATGCCCACAGATGTGCTGTTTGGTTCCCTTCTTCTTCCAGCTACTCCTCTGCTACATCATAGCAGACTTGCAGCTATTGAATATATTCAGATTTTTCTTTTCCTGCAAATTGGTCAAATCATAATTAAACTTCCTGGAAATGCATACTGGCTTATCTGTTGTGCAAAATGGTTGTTATCTTATACCTAATGCAATAAAATGCGGAAAATATTCTCACAGAAAATGGCATGGTGATAAAAAAGAATATATGCTACTTAACATTTCAGGGCACAAAGGTATTGAAATTAGGAAAAAATGACACCAAAATGATCCAAATCTGAGATGAATTACAGTAGATGCAAAGAGAAGCTAGAAATACTATGTTCTGAGAAAATAAGCATCAAGGTCAAGACTTAATTGTATAGGTTTGTAATTGATATAAAGTGCTGTATGATGGATGAATGAAGTTTTGTGCATCCAGTGTTGCACAGACTGGGTCTTTTCCGGTTTGTGAACCTCACTGCTGGGGCGTTTTGGACAGAGTATCACTGACGAGGTTTTGTCTGTGCCAGTGGTGGACCCCTTCCCGTCTCTCAACAACTATCTCTAGCCAAGAACATACCAGGTACAGTCCTGTAGCTTTGTGGACAGTGGAGGCATGATGCTTGCCTTGAAAACACCATTGCTAGTGACCGACACATTGGAGGCATGATGCTTGCCTTGAAAACACCACTGCTAGTGACCGACACATTGGAGGCATGATGCTTGCCTTGAAAACACCATTGCTAGTGACCGACACATTGGAGGCATGATGCTTGCCTTGAAAACACCACTGCTAGTGACCGACACAAGGTAACCCTCGTGCACGAGTGTTTTGGTTGACTGAGAGTAAAAGGTGGATTTTCAGTGTTGCCTGGCGAAATCGTAGAACTTCCGCCATCTCCATATTTTCACTCTCCCTGCTTATACAGAAAGATGTCAAACACCACAAAAGAGAAATAGACGAAATTATTATCAGAAAATCATGCTGGCGCGCCGATCAGCTGATCTTTGTTGACATTTGGTGAGACAGGCCTTGGAGAATTTGTAACATCCCTTCCTCGGCGACTTAGTTGGCCTGTTACACCTTAATATCCCCTAATATGGTGCTAATAGGAACTATGACTGTATTAAAAAATACCGATAACGACAGAGAGGACAAGAAAGTGTAATATACCAAATAAATTGATCAGGAAAAAGTACTAAAAATCCTTCCATTTCAACGACATAACGGCTTAATTTTCAACCCCGACTTAGGAGGCTTCGTAAGACCTCTTCCTCAGCAAATTTATTGTGCACATTACACCTTAATATTCTATATACTGATGCAACTGTGCCGATATTTTAATTAAGCCGTAATCTCTCATGTAGAAGATTTCGTAACATTTCCTTCTCTGCGAACTATTTTGTACTCTTGACCTTAATATCCTCTTGATGAAAGCTATGGCGGTATTAGCAGAGTATAAATATCATACAACCCAACAGAAAGGCCTAATTTGCAAATAAATCGCTAAGGAAAAAGGGGGTGTGAGGGCCGCAACACTTCTTCAGCGATTTATTTTGCACCATGCACCATAATATTCTCTTATATGCTACTCTGAGTTGCAATTGTGCCGACATTAATAGTTCAGCCTAAATCTCTCATATAGGCCAGTCCAGTAAAGTTTTGGGATTGCCTTTGCAATCCAAAGTTTTTAACAACTCTGATGGGAGGCGAACCCGCGTCCACCAGCGTGTGAGATGCACACTCTACCACTGTACCACATAGGCTAGGCTTTGGAGATTCCGTAGGGTCTCTTCCTGGGCGATTGTTTTGCGCATACACCTTAAAATCCTCCAGTGTGTTATAAATGGAATCTACGCCGATATTAAAAGTCACAGATTACATGAATAATAACATTAATGTGTAATATGCAAAATAAATTGCCGAGGAGGAGGTACTACGAAATCTCGCATATTACGGATGATATTTCTATTTGCTTAATCAGTACAGTATCTTGAAAAGCAAATCGTTAAGAAGAGGCGTTAGGGAGTGTCCTTACAATTTATTTCTAATTCTGCTCCGTTACTATATTCTTGTGTGTAATTCATGCAATCTATGTCGACACTGACAAGAGATAAGAAGTCAGCCAGGGGATATTAATGAGTAGTTTGGAAAATAAATCATTAAGGAAGAGGTGCTTGGGATCTGCCTTGCCCGACGAGAATGCGGACCAAAGATTATCATTTTCAGGAGGTTGCGGTGCTAAGAAACATACATACGGGTAAGGAGTCTCCCTAACACCTGTTCCTTAATTATTTATTTCCCAACTACTCGTTAATATATGTCCCCACCTTAGCATGGGACAACATCAACTTGGAGGAGACGGACAGTTCGTAATGACGGCACTCCACGCTGCTTGATCTCTGGCAGCCTCCCTATTCATTCCCTTACCCCTCGTCCCAGGTCTTTTTCGGTCTGCCTCTCACATCCCTACCCCCGACGTTTACACTTCCTATTTTCCGCACCCACATGTCTACCTCTCCACACCCAGTTGGCATCCTCCATCCTCTCCACATGCCCAAACCATCTCAGTCTACCCCTTCTCATGACACAAACCAATACACTCCAGTCCCATCCTTCCTCCCAAACCAACTCAATCTACCTCCTCTCATCACAACACCAATACACTCTACCCCTCCTCATCACAACACCAATACACTCCAGTCCCATCCTTCCTCCCAAACTATCTCAATCTACCCCTCCTCATCACAACACCAATACACTCCAGTCCCATCCTTCCTCCCAAACTATCTCAATCTACCCCTCCTCATCACAACACCAATACACTCCAGTCCCATCCTTCCTCCCAAACTATCTCAATCTACCCCTCCTCATCACAACACCAATACACTCCAGTCCCATCCTTCCTCCCAAACCATCTCAATCTACCCCTCCTCATCACAACACCAATACACTCCAGTCCCATCCTTCCTCCCAAACCATCTCAATCTACCCCTCCTCATCACAACACCAATACACTCCAGTCCCATCCTTCCTCCCAAACCATCTCAATCTACCCCTTCTCATCACAACACCAGTACACTCCAGTCCCATCCTTCCTCCCAAACCATCTCAATCTACCCCTTCTCATCACAACACCAGTACACTCCAGTCCCATCCTTCCTCCCCAACCATCACAATCTACCCCTCCTCATCACAACACCAATACACTCCAGTCCCATCCTTCCTCTCAACTCTTCATTCATAACTCTCACTCTCCACACCCAGTTGTCATCCTCCATCCTCTTCACGTGCCCAAAACATCTCAGTCTACCCCTCCTCATCACAACACCAATACACCCAGTCCGTTCGTGATGCTTAAGATGTCACTTTTCACACGGGAAGCGATGTCAGCGAGTTACGATGCGGATGTAGGGATCAACTGTGTCACTGGAGCCATGGAAGACAGTACCCAGTGGTCCTGTGAGGAGGCGGAGGAAGAAGAAGAGCTGTTATTGCTTAGTGTAGCCATTTCCGATCAAATTAAAATGAAATGGGTACATGAGACAAATGTGAAAAGACCAAGAACTTTTAGGTGATGAGGAAAAGTTCAGACGATATTTTAGACTATGTGCCAGTCAATGTAATGACGCCTGACTGAACCAGACATCCAGAACAAGATACAAGCTACAGGCAGGCTATAAGTGCCAAGGACAGGCCGGCCAGTACCTTTACACAGATTAAAATACAAACATACACTTGCAGGAAAAGTTTATATAAGAAGGAACAAGTGACTGTGTATGTCCATATGGGAAGGGTACCGGGGAGGGTGTGTAAGGTGTTGGGAAGGGTGTGTAAGGTGCTGGGAAGGGTGTGTAAGATGCTGGGAAGGGTGTGTAAGGTGCTGGGAAGGGTGTGTAAGGTGCTGGGAAGTGTGTAAGGTGCTGGGAAGGGTGTGTAAGGTGCTGGGGAGTGGGTAAGGTGCTGGGAAGGGTGTGTAAGGTGCTGGGAAGGGTGTGTAAGGTGCTGAGAAGGGTGTGTAGGGTGCTGGGAAGGGTGTGTAAGGTGCTGGGGAGTGTGTAAGGTGCTGGGAAGGGTGTGTAAGGTGCTGGGAAGGGTGTGTAAGATGCTGGGAAGGGTGTGTAAGATCGACAGCGAACTATTAGACAAATCAAGACACAGTCATAAGTATATAATTTGTGTATTCTTAAAAAATCTCGCTACCTAACTACACATGCTATTTGTTACTGCATCACGGTATCTCTGTCATAGTACATTATATTCGTCTAAGGGAAGCAAAAGAAAGTTGTACCGTAATTTCCTCTCTAAGTCTCTAAAAAGGTAACATTTAGTACTGCTGAGGTTTAAACTAATTTCAGGGAGAATTTGAAACTAGAAAGGAAATGTCAGGTTGTGGGAATTTTGTTCGTAGTTATTGACTTCGGCTTCATCTTATCGTCAGCAAACCCAAAATATCCCGTAAGAGCGTAGTATCCATGCAAAGAACGTAGCATATAAAAATCTTTCACAGCTAACTCGATCATAAGTTCAGCGATACTAGCATATAAACCAGCGTATTGATGAAAA
Organism: Coenobita brevimanus; assembly: GCF_032717465.1. Classification (NCBI taxonomy): domain Eukaryota; kingdom Metazoa; phylum Arthropoda; class Malacostraca; order Decapoda; family Coenobitidae; genus Coenobita; species Coenobita brevimanus. Next base: position 18,721,862 of record NC_137057.1, on the reverse strand, counting down.
CTGTGATACCAATTTGAATCTCGCGGGCATCACATCAAGGAAAAGGCCTGGGTTCCAAAATTATAAATGTTTTGAGCGTCAGGTGCACGTGCATAAAATTGCTTGTTTATTTTTTAGTTTGCAAGCAAATAAGCTAAAATAATACATACATATGTGTAAAATCGGAAATAATCGACCAAACAAAATTATTTCTAATACCTTTAAAATGCTGTGAAGACTTTTTAAATCTCGGAAATTGGTTTAAGATCTTTATGAATACTTCCGAGGTTGGCGTTGGGAGTGTAAGTGTAACCGACGCCATGTTTAAAGAGAACATTTAGGAGTGATGAGGTGAGGATCCTGCCTTGATTCCACATTTTCAAGCGGTTACAGTTAATTTACTTGTATTATTGTGTTTGTGAAAATTAGATATGGCATTGGAGATAACTTAGAGGTGAGCATTTCTAGTGAGTATTCGTGTTTCGTGATTATAAAGGGCGACAAAGTCCAAGCAGATGGTGAAGAAGGCCGGCTTCGTGAGTATCCTGGTCCACTTCCATAATTTTACCTCTAGCATCAGATTTACGTACATAAGTCTGCTTGTTAATATTAAATAATTAATGGAGCTTACTAGGGTATAGGTATGTGGTGGAAATATTCGTGTTTTGAGATGGTTTGTGGAATGGTGGTGTAAATGGAAGAACAGACGCCGAAGAAGGTCAGCATCGTACAATATCCTGCTCTGTTTCGTTTTTCGGCAGCTTCCATCTAACTTCCTAACATAATTCTACTTACTAATGTTAGATAGAGATTATTAGGGTGTAGAGATTATTAGGGTGTACATGTGAGGGAAAGTGGATGTATAGAGATGATATTTGGCATTCTTGTAAGATTTGACGTCGAAGATGGCTGGCGTATTAAATATGCTGCTCTCCCTCCACATTTCCTTTACTAACAACTAATTTCCCCACTTAATTCTGCTTACTCTTGTTATGCAAGGTAATGGAGGTAAATAAGTGTGAGTTTGGTGGGAGAATATTCTTTGGAGATAATTAAAGGATGTCGGGTTTTTTTGTGTCCTTGCCGAAATATTGTAAACATTCTGCCCCCGAAATTCCTGTAATGTTCGTATATTATGGATTTCCTTCGATTTATTGGTTATTGTCATCTTTTTTTATATAATGTGGGAGTTGGGGTATTTTTTTTGAAGAGGATTCCACGTAAATATCTCCTTCAAGCCGATGACTTGCTGGAGAGGGATGCCTGCAGGTGTTGGCACTGATACAACCACGCCAGTACCACTGTTAAAATATACGTTCCTCAATCCCTATCCCATGAAAGCAGGATGTGGCACTGCAGAGGGGTAACTTCATCCTGCAGACCACCGGGTTCACGTTTAGGTGAGCAGGGAGCCACAGTAACACTTGTACTACCGCTGTCTGTTGACGATTTTATCTGTACGTTTAGATCAACATGGATAGGTCATAAAGGGAGCTGTGGGCTTAAAGCTGGATGAGGTTAATCTATCTATCTATCACCAGACGCCATAATCCTGTAAGGGGTGGCCATTTGACTTTGAGTTATTTGTTTTACGGGGAGGGGCACTAACCCTCCACCAACCCACTTGTTGACACGTAGGGAGCACTTATGGTTTGGTTATATGGTTACCACCCAGCGTTGTAAATGGTTTCTTGGCTTACGGGAAACCATTAGGCTTGTCACTCAATGTAAAGCCACCTGTAAAGGAAAGAAAAGCATTAAGAAGTGACAGGTAAGATGGGAGAAATAGGAAGAGAGGAGGGCAGGCACAGAAAGAGAATGAGAAAGGCTAAGGATGAAGTAGGCAGCACTACATCAAGTGAGTGGATGATGGTCGCCACCGCCTACTACTATGAGGTTAATACTTACTGATATTCACAAAAAATCTTGGACAGTAATGAGGCAAATTGCTCTCAGCACTTCTCGGTTGCGACAGCCATTGCAAAGTATGGGCAACGTCACTGTGTACCCTAACATTGCATTAAAGTTGTGTGGCCTGTGTGAAAATAGTGTGGTGCATTTATAACGCTGCTCTGCTACTCCACCTGGCTGTTTCTTGTGTGTTGCAAGGACGGCTTAGTCAGTGATGTCATTGTCAGTTGTGTATCATGTGCTGTGTATTCATTTCGTACTCCCACTGCTACACACACACACACACACACACACACACACACACACACACACACACACCAATGTATCATGTACCGGGTATTCATTTCCTACTGCCACTGCTACACACACACACACACACACACACACACACACACACACACACACACACACACACACCAATATATCATGTACTGCGTATTTATTTCCTGCTCCCACTGCTACACACACACACACACACACACACACACACACACACACACACACACCAATATATCATGTACTGCGTATTCATTTCCTGCTCCCACTGCTACACACACACACACACACACACACACACACACACACACACACACACACACACACACACACACACACACACACACACACACACACACAGCTGTGCCCACAACACATCAGATATTGCAGGTGAGTGTCTTGTGAAGCTCTGTTTACATACTGCCTTGTACAACAATTTTGGCCCCTCTTGGACTCTTCATGGGGTACAGGCTCAACATGTGGTGTATTTTCTTTGATGATAACAAGAGTAATATTGGTCACTTTCTCCCCCCACCTGCAACTAATTGTTCCTTTCACTTGCAGGTACGATGTTACTTGTTACTAGTGCGTTACTTGGGTTACATGGAAGATCGGAACATGAATACAGAGTCAGGCAGCGGTACGTGGCAGCCTAAGTTACGGAGAACCAGTGGCCCCAGTGTAGTGTCTTTCGAATTAAGGTGAGTCTTTTCAGCCTTCCTAGTGCAGTGACACCTTAATTTAGTCTGGCAGGCTCCAAGTGATTTTATTCAGCAGGTACCTACATGAAAATTAGTGTCTGAGTGTAGTGTGTTCTCAGTTCAGGTCAGCTTCTTGCTTTGCAACGTCACTCCGATGATGTCTTAGTTTATTCTCGCCATCTCCAGGTCATTTTATTCAACTTAGACCGAAAATTTATTTCCATAAGTGCTGTGTCTTGGTATGTTAAGCTGAGGTCTTTCTGTCCTCTGTTGAGAATGGCAGGCATAGGACATATACAGTATACAGTATTTTTCATTTTGTTACTTCCATTCACTTCTGAGAGGACGTTCACCCCTGGAGCTGGGGATTTTGAAGTTGGTGGTACATCCTCATGAGGATATTGTGGGGCAAAATAGGTCTTTCATGAACGGTTATATTCTTACAAAATAGTCGGACAAAATCCCTCTCCATGTTTGTATCAGTTTAAGTCAGTCCACTCTTGTAAGACTACACCTGGCCATCACCAAGCTGAAAAGGGTTGGGAATCTTTGCAAGTTAGAACAAATGTCGTATTGTTAAGTCACATGGATGTCAGTCGAGAAGAATACAGTAATTCCTTGTAATCTGTCGCCCTTTTTCCAGTCTTTTTGGTTGTTAACTTCTTGAATCCAGTGACATATTGTCAGTGTTATTCTTGTCATCTTTACACCACTGTGTATTTTAAGACAGTATTAACCCCTTCAGTCCATTGATGTAGTTATAATTTCGTTCTTGGTGTCTCTGGACCACTTGATTCAGTTTAAAACTACTCGTGAACAGTTGTTGAGTTAACCCCGATCAGTCTGGTTGAGCAGACCTATCAATCGCAAGCAAGCAGCTCCCCGTGCAGGGCCAAGCAGCTCCCCCTGCAGGGCCGTCCCATGCCGTGAACCAATGTTTCCTTGCAGTGGGCAGCACCTTGCCTCTGCCAGGTGCGGGGAAGAGTATGGAGGTTGGGTTGCCAGACGGAATTTGCATCTGCATCCAGTAACAGGGACGCCATAGTAGGCTGCACATCATGCTGCTGTTTGGTGTTATGGTTACCACCCAGCGTTGTACGGCCATAGTAGGCTGCACATCATGCTGTTGTTTGGTGTTATGGTTACCACCCAGCGTTGTACGGCCATAGTAGGCTGCACATCATCCTGTTGTTTGGTGTTATGGTTACCACCCAGCGTTGTACGGCCATAGTAGGCTGCACATCATCCTGTTGTTTGGTGTTATGGTTACCACCCAGCGTTGTACGGCCATAGTAGGCTGCACATCATCCTGTTGTTTGGTGTTATGGTTACCACCCAGCGTTGTACGGCCATAGTAGGCTGCACATCATCCTGTTGTTTGGTGTTATGGTTACCACCCAGCGTTGTACGGCCATAGTAGGCTACACATCATCCTGTTGTTTGGTGTTATGGTTACCACCCAGCGTTGTAAAGGGTTTCCTTGGTTATAGGAAACCAGTAGGCTTGTCACTCAGTGTAGAGACACTTGAAGTGGAAAGATTAATTAAAAGCAACGGGAAGGATGGGAAAACCAGGAAGAGAAGAGGCCAGACACAAAAAGGGAACGACAGGTGAAGGAAGAGGTAGACAGCACTACATCAAGTGAGTGCGTGATAGTGGGACAGATACAAAAAGGAAATGACGAATGAAAGAAGAAGTAGACAGCACTACATCAAGTGAGTGGATGGTAGTGGTCAGCACCCACCACTGCACCCGGGTATAGTATAGGGATTAAAGAAGGTTATCCTGTATCTAACCTCGCCAGTCTCTCCTAAGCTGAATATAAACACCTGAGGCAGCAAGAATAATCTGAAGCATATATTTGGTCATGTGGAGAGGATGGAGAATGAGAGACTGACGAGGAGAGTATATGAGTGAGGTGGGGACCAAGAATGAGATGGATGAATGGACTGGAGAAATATATGAGAGAAGGGAGTGTGAGTTGGGGGGAGGGGAGTCAAGTGGCAGAGGACAGAACAACGTGGAGGCAATTTGTCTGTGGCTACCCCTTACAGGTTTAAGTGATGTGGTAATAGATAATGTCAGTGGATCGAAGGGGTTATATTTTCAATAATTTACAGAAAAAAAAAAAAACAATACAGTTCCATGTCTACCAATAAAGCTGATTTGCCACTTTGCTTTGGTGGTGGAGAGGGACGCCTTCAGGTGGTGGCACTGATATATCGGCGGCTCAACTGCATGGTTAAATAACACCCCTAGCTACTGACCTGCCCCCCGAAAAGTGGAGGGTGTACTACGGCAGGACAGCCTAAGCCAGCAGTCCACCGGTTTGACGTCTCAGATTAATCTAGGGCTACATTATTATTAACTTGTACTACCACAACTACTGTGACACTACTACTACTACTACTGTGGTACTGCTGCTGCCACCACCACTACAACTACTACTACTATTGCTACTACTTACCACCGTACCATCACCAGTCTTCTCTGATTTACAGTACTTGTATTTTTCCACACACCAGACTTACTAAGGGAAATCTTGTGTAGGTAGTCAACAGCTTTTAGTCATGATTCTCTCCCTTACTGTCTTCTCTCCAGTGTTTTGTCCCTTTGCATATCATGTGTCTTAGGCTTTGAATTGGTGCCATATGGTCTTTGCCAGGCGCTAGGAATCCAGTATTCAGCTCAGTTCCAGCTTATTCTATCTGTTGATATTCGTCCTTAGGTGGCATAGTGGCTTTGTGGAGCAGTTTGGTGCAGAATAGTGGCGATACGTGACTGGTAGAGAAAGGCAGATGGACGACTCGTTACTATGACAACACCTGATGCTTACGGTGAGGATTTTCTTTGTACTAGACTATTATTTTTGTTTTTGTTTTTTTGTAAGCTTATTGATATACTCGAGAGATTTAATTATTATGTACTAACGGTAAAATAGGTCTTTGCATTTTGTCAACTTTTTTTTTTTCATCTATCCATCGCCAGACGTTTTCATCACGCAAGGGATGGCCACAGACAAATCGCCTCCATGTCACCCTGTCCGCCATTTCGCTTCCCTGCTCCCAACTCGCATCGCCTTCTCTCATATACCTCTCCACTCCATCCCTCCATCTCATCCTTGGCCTCCACCTCACTCACATACACTCGTCTCGTTAGTCTCTCACTCACTATCCTCTCCAACCTCTTGATAACACTTGCAGGTCATGATGGTTGGGTGGGTTGCAGTGATGTCAGTGGCTGCCCGTGGGTTAGAGAGAGAGAGAGAGAAATAGAGAGAGAGAGAAAGAGAAATAGAGAGAGAGAGAGAGCAAGAGAGTAGCAGAAGAACAAACTGCAGCAAGGTTAAGAGATGTGATTTAGAGAGTGAGAGAGAGTGTCCATGAGTTAGAGTAGAAGAAGAAACTGCTGTATAATTAAGAGATATTATTTAGAGAGAGAGAGAGAGTGAGAATGCCCGTGAGTTAAGAGTAGTGGTCCCCAGCTTTATTTCCAGGCGACCCCAATCATGCACATCTATCCGTGACAGCGACCCCACTGGTTTTATGCACTGTACATGTATTAATGTATATTACTGGTTGTAGGCTGTAACAGTAACGGGCAAGTGAAACTAGTATCCGTTTAAGAGAGGTGCTGTAAGGTTGAAAAAGACAAAATTAACATCATTAAATGTTATTTTAGTTATAGAAATTTAAAGGCTTCATTTGAACCAAAACATCCACTTCTGAAACAATATTTTGTCACATTCCACAAAGACAAACTAAAATAAAAATGTTTTTTATCAATTGATAAATTGATTTTAATGGGAGCCTTGGGCCTGGATCTCGCTGGTAAGCATTTCCATTCGCGGCTCAGTCGTAGAAAGTGCTACCCTCAAATCATGTTCAGGTTGCATCCAATTTCTGCTTTTCGTTTTGATGGCAGCCAGATATGCAAACCCTGATCGGCACAAATAGGTTGTAACGAACGGCAACAACACTTTCACAGCCTCACTTCCAAGGACTGGTTTCTCCTTCACAGTAGTCCAGAACACTGCCAGTGACTGTTTCATCATGTTGCACCTCGATGAGCTCCTCTTGCAGATTTGGGATGGAAGACTCTTCTTCTGAGAGGTGTTCGACGTGGACATCGAAGGGTCTGCGTCCCCATTTGTATTTCTCATGCAACTCTTCATCCGGAATGTATCTGTCAAACTTCTCACTCAACTTCTCAAGGTGCTCAACAATGACACTTTGTTCGTCCACAAGCGTGACGTCTTCATCTTCCTGAAAAAGGTTCAAGAGTGGAAAGGATGCAGTTTTCCCCCGCTCAATCGTTCCTTTCCACGACCTCAGTTTCGCCTTGAATACCTTGAGCTTTTCTGACACAAAGAGATGAGTTTTTTCTGTTCCTTGCATGGATATATTCAGCAAATTCAACACTGTAAATGTGTCTATTGGATATGCCAGTTTAAGCCACCACCTTGGTTCGGTAAGCCTTGATGCCGGTGCATGTTTCTTCTCGCTCAAGAAGATTTCAACCTCTGCACGCATTTCAAACACTCTCTAGATCACTTTCCCTCGGGACAGCCACCTGGCAGAAGAGTAGTAAAGCAGGTGTTCATATTCCGACCCCATATCAGAGCACATCTGACTGAACAGCCTTGCATTCAGAGCTGATGGTTTAATAAAATTCACTATTTGAATCACATCTTCTGCCACAGAGTTAAGCTGAAGTGACAATTTCCGGGAGGCAAGGTTTTCCCGGTGGAGCAGACAGTGGGTCATTATCAATGCGGGGTTGACTTGTTTTTACCTTAGCGGTGATACCCTGATGTGCCCCTAGCACTGCAGGTGCACCGTTCGTGCACACACTGAAGCACTGATCCCAGCTGAGGCCTTCTTTCTTGATGAAGCTGTCAACCAACTTGAACAGATCTTCACCTGTTGTTGTTGTCTCCAGCCGTTTACAGAACAAGTTCTCTTCCATATCATTCTTCCCTTGGTACCGCACAAATTCCAAGAGCTGTGCCTCGTCACCGACGTCAGTTGACTCATCCAACTGCAGGCTGAAGTTTCCGCTTTCCTTGATGGCAGCCACTACCTGTTCTTTGATGTCTTCCGACATCTCTTGAATCCGTCGGCTAATTGTGTTGTCTGGCAATAGAATAATTTATTTATTTTTTTTTTCACCGCATCATCTCCGAAAATAGTACAAACCGCATCAAGGACTGCTGGCTTCACCAACATTTCCCCAATTGTATGTGGCTGTTTACACTTAGCAGTTCTTTTTGCAGCCAGATAGGATGCAATTGTTGCTTGTCGAACAGAATACACTCCTGTGTTCATAGGGGTGTCCGACCGCTGACGCTGCAGTTGTTCTTCTTTCCTCTTGGAATACTGGCGGTCTTTCCCCGCCAGCGTCGGGTGTTTTCCGTGGAGATGGCGCTCGAGCTTGTTTTCTTTAAGCGACTCATGGCTGAGCACTTCCCCACATCTAACACATTGAGATATTTCGACCCCACCATCGATGAGAAGCGTAAACCCAATGTCAAGGAATTCTTCTTTGTACACCCGCTTTGTGGACATCACTGAAGAATCTGAAATGAAATATACACTTGCTTAATAATTAATCAGACAAAAGATGCTGTTTGGTACCGTCCGCCAGGAGGGGAGAGGGGGAGGGGGCCAAGGAATGAGGAGGGGAAGGAGCCAAGGAAAATGAAGGAGGGGAGGGGGCCAAGGAAAGAGGAGGAGGGGGTCAAGGAAGAGGAGGGGGGGAGGGGGTCAAGGAAGAGGAGAGGGGGAGGGGGTCAAGGAAGAGGAGGGGGGGAAGGGGTCAAGGAAGAGGAGGGGGGGCCAAGGAAAGAGGAGGGGGGCGGGGGCCAAGTAAAGAGGAGGAGGGGAGGGGGCCAAGGAAAGAGTAGGAGGGGGAGGGGCAAGAAAAGGGGAGGGGGAAGAGGAGTAAGGAAAGAGGAGGAGGGAAAGTGTAGGAGGGGGAGGGGGCAAGGGAAGTGCCCCCTTCCCCTCCTCCTGTTCCCTTGCCCCCCTCCTTCTCCTCCTCTTTCCTTGTCCCCCTCGCTCTCTAAATATGGCGGACGGTACCTTTCACTGACATACTTCGGTGCAATATTTCGTCGGCAAGTGAAATACTCAGTTTCTTTCTCATATTTACCTAGGAATTTTAAAGAAAGAAAGACTGAGTGAAACCTATACAGCACATTCCAATATACGGGTAAAAATACATTAATTTACCGACAGAAGATGAACAAGTTGGTAAAGAGTGTTTCCCGTTACGACCGTACAGCTCGAGTGGTGGCCTGAGACGTGCCTCCGCCCACAGCCATACAGCGTGTTAGTAAAAAAACATCAGCGGGAAATCCGTAGACTTCTGGCGGAATTCGTAGTAAAGAAATATACATAAACGTAATTGTTGATTCTTGTTTATGTATTTATGTATATATTTATTTATATAAAATTATAAGAATGTATATTCAATGTTGGTATCCCTGAGTGCCATACGCGTTTGGTACGTGAACAGCATCTCGTGTCCTGCAAACGTGAACCGTCCACGTCCAGTCTGAGCCAGGACTGGCCACTTTAACAGCAGTATATAACACGATCTCCAAAATCCTCAACCAATATGTGTATATATGCTGCAAACATCTCAGAATCGGGAACTGAACATGTTTGATATTTTAAGGGCGTGGCGACCCCATGGGGTTGGGAGAGGGGAAGTTGGAGAGTAAAAGAAACTGCAGCATGGTTAAGAGATGTGATTTAGAGAGAGAGTGTGAGAGGGACCATGAGTCAGTGTGAAGAAGAAACTGCAGTATGGTTATGAAGTATGAGTTAGAGTGAGTGAGAGCGTCCATGAGTTAGAAATAGTAGAAGAAGAAACTGCAGTGTGGTTAAGAGATGTGATTTGGAGAGAGAGAGTGAGATTGGGAGTGCCCATGAGTTACAGAGAGTAGAAGAAGAAGAAATTGCAGCATGGTTTAGAGATAGCCTATGATTTAAAGAGAGAGAGAGAGAGAGAGAGAGAGAGAGAGAGAGAATGCCCGTGAGTTAGAGAGAAGAAGAAACTACAGTATGGTTAAGAGATGTGATTGATGAAGAAGTGACGATGGCAGTCCCAATTGCTACCCTGGCCACCAGTCCACAGTATAATTGAGCCTGTTGTTTATATATCATGTTGGTGTTGTCATTGGCCGTACGCCTGTATCTGGTGTTGTAAGGCGTATTTGGCAACACAATACCGGGTCTTTGTACCAGCACGATTTCTGTTTAAATACCGTCATCATTATTCTTACCGCCTTCACCACCACCATCACCATTATCGTCATCATCATCATCATCATCTCCTCCTCCTCCTCCTCCTCCTCCTCCTCCTCCTCCTCTATCATCAAAATCATCATCATCATCATCATCATCGGCGACGCCTTGTTCCCCCTGGCTGTTTGAATCTGATGTAAATGTTTCTGGATGCTCCCTCATCCTATCGCTTAGTAGGATAGTTAGCATGATGGTTGTAGTAGTGTATAAGTTAATTTTTATACAGTTATTGTGCCGTGCAGTATTAATTATTATTATTATTATTATTATTATTATTATTATTATTATATTACTATAGTCAGTCACAGCCCGAATACTTAGTTGTGGTTGCGTGAAATTCGAATGAGTCTCCTTGGTTACTAGTCAGCTCAACCCCCCCCCAACCTGTATACTAGGTCGTGTTTACGTGAAATTCGATGAGCCTTAGTTACGGGGTAATGTGAATCTCCTTGGTTACTAGTCAGGTCAACCCTCCAAACTGACTACACTTGGCCATCAACCGAACTGAAATGGGTTAGGGATCATTATCAGGTTAGAATTGGGATAGGGATCATTATCTATCTATTGCCAGACGCCTTAATCCCGTAAGATGTGGCCACAAACAAATCGCCTCCACGTCGCCCTGTCCCCCGCCATTTCACTGCCATGCATCCAGCTCACATCCCCCTCTCTCAAATACCTCTCCACTCCATCTCTTCATATCATCCTCGGCCTCCCCTTCCACCTCACTCACTCACTCTCCTCGCTAGTCTCTCGCTCCCCATCCTCACCAAATGGCAAACCACCTCTGTGTATTTCTCTTAACGCTTTCTATCACATCCACATCCACACCAGTATCTCAGGCGACAGGGAAAGAGAAAGTGACCGTAGATAATCCCTGTGAAAGATGACTGTAGTTGATTTACCTTAACTTGGTGCAAAATGTCGTCCTTTGGCAGCTTATTTCACGTAGCAGGTGGCTGAAAAAGTGTGTGTGTGAGACTACCATAATACAAAGAAGACATGGTGTAGTGCTTCTAGTGGACATCTACATACATACATACATACATTTAGATATACATACATACACACATATCCATTATACATATATACATACATTATACATTCACACATACTGTACATACATACATACACACACAAACATACATATATACATACATATACATGCACACACACATTGTACGTACATACACATATACATGCATAAGACATACACACGTACACACACATACTGTACATTTATACATACATACATACGCATTTACGTACATACATATATATATATACATTCATGATTCAGCAGCGATGCAATCAGTTTCTCTCCTGCGTCAATACTGTTATGTTCATAGTACTCTGAGATGGGTTGGCCTGGTGCAGAGAATAACACATTGCCTATAGTTCTTTCACCTTAACATGGCCCAAATTGTCGTCGTTTTACAGCTTACCTCACACAGCTGATTGGCGGAAAAAGACAATGCTGTGGCTGTACATCACTCATAGCACTTCTTCGTGACTAGCTTGACATTTTCTTCTTTCACCTTAACTTAGCCCAGGTGTTGGTTGTAGCTTATTTCACATAGCTCAGTGGCCGAAAAAGACTGCCTTGGCTCTACATCCCTTTCGTAGCACTTCTTCGTGACTAACATCATAGTCTAGTGGGGAACTATAGTTATTACAGCCCGGCATTCATGATGGAGAGACGGCATTTTTAGGTGCAGCCCGTGTTCTCTTCAGCCGTTCCCTAGCACCGATTCGTGACTGGCATCATATACCGGTGTTAATCCCTGGCTACTAGTCGCAGTTCAGAGTAAGAGTGATGGCAGTTTTAGGCCAAGTTAGTGTAGAATGAGTATAGCATCATTGACATCGTTCCTCTCAACGACGGTAATTTTAGTCGTTGCTATTAATTAGAGTCAGATTTTGCTTCATACGCTAACTTCCAAACTCATTAACTAGGTCTAATATGCAGAATAAATCGGTAAGCAAGATGTGTTAGGAATTCTCAAGTGTCAGTTGCAATAAGACCGGGAGTCTGCGTTGCCATGGAGATATTTGCTTTCCCGTCAACTTCATCTCTCCTTTCTGGCTAACGAGAGAGAGGAGGGATGTCGCTCTCATCCTCACTCCACGGTGACCAGCATAAAAGTGACGATATTTCAATAATTTCACCTGCCAGCTGTGTGTTTTTGGTACAGGCGGGTGTGTATATGGTTATTACAACACTGGATCACTTATGTATCGCCTGTGTACCTGAACAATGTCATTTAAGCCAAAAATATTATTCTTTCAGTGTTGCCAATACTAGGAGGAAACGTACCATCCCAGTTACACTCTTAAGACTAATAAAAACGGCTTTACTTTCTAGTTTGTAATAAAGTGATGGTTTGTATGGTGTTAATATCACACGTAACTGCATTTCCTATGGTATAACTCCTTTATTTTCTTATTATCCTCGGTGTAAAATCTTGACTGGGTCAACAGGTAATGCAGTCCTGATGTGGGAACTGTTGTGAGTCGGTCTGTGCTGGAAAAGGTTCAAGGTTTGGGTTGAACTGCTTCCTTCACCTCACGTAATGTGTGTTTAAGCTGCAGTTATCATTGATGCTGCTGTCTGGCTGAACCCAAGTGAACACATGCCATGTAACAACATTAATTGCACCATCAGTTGGGTAAATTAAACCCGAGTATTTATGAAAATGCTGGAGCGCTGGCAGGTTCGAAGCATGGTTGGTGTGAAGTGGTTGGTGTGGTGGATGAAAGGAGGGTGTAGTGCAGAATGGGAAAATAGGAGAGGATAGGCCAAGACTGATGCTGTGTGAGAACAGAACATTTGTTAGGGTAGGACAAGACAGGCCAGATGTCAGGCTAAGTTTTACTGTACAAAATATACCAGGTAAAGTGATTGGTAAGGCTCAGGTCAACTTATACCTGCTGTTTCTGTTCTTGGTATCCAAACCTGACAGTCTTTACTACAGCACCATCATGCAACGGAACTTACTGTTTTAATGGTAATATTATTTTAACGACGTTGGTTTATTTCTGTATTATTACTGTTAATTATGCATGCAGGAAGGAGGCATTTTATTGGGTAGTTATGTAGTGTGATTAAAACAGAAAACCTATCTACACTAACAGCACATTAGGTAAACCCGCTGATTTAGTTCAGCCAAAACCTGGGCTGTATTTATAAACTGTTCTAAACATAAACTGTGTATATAACTGCCTTTGTAGACGCTTACCATCACTCAGGCAACTAACAAACACTTTACAAAATAATTAAACACTATTACAGTGACAAAATATGAAAAACAAAACCACTTGTCACACTAGATAACTTATGGCGTTGAGTTTATGCTGTAGATTACTTAGGAACCTTTATAAATCCCAGCCTGAAGCTCTCACAACACCCACGGGCCATAGTTATAAATTATCCCAGGCCTTAGTTCCATGTAGGATTCTTTGACTTATTATCGCTATTCACAACGTTACCAATCACTTCACAACGTAACTAAGAGTGAATATTACAGTGATAAATACAACACACAATTGTACTGTTTATGATTGACTGCTACAGGAACGTGTATATCGTAAGAAATGCCTAGGATGCTTTGTGAATATGGGTGGCACAGTTCCCAGATCACGGTGTATTATGGATGGATCAGTTTACCACATTTACCACACCAGTAGCCGTGTGGTAAAGACAGTAACATAAGAATTAAATGGTTTACATAATACTAAGACAGTATGATACCTTAATTTACTACAGACTTGAAACCTGAGTTGTGTTAGTTTGCTTTTAAGACCGCCGTGGGGTGATGGTATTGTTCTTAAACTTGCCACCACTGTAAGAGTATTATTTTTGCCTTAAATAAACTTGTTCAGGTATACACGCGATATATAAACAATGCCAGTGTTGTAACATACTTGCCCCCACCCGCCAGTACCAGAAAAACAGGCATGGATGTTGCATTAGTGGAAATATCGTCATTTTTATGTGGGTCACCGAGGAGGCGGGACGAGGGGCACGCTGGCCCTTTCCCTACGTCAGGGGTTCCCACACAGGGGGCCGTGTGAGGGATTTGCATATGCCAGGGGAAATTAAAAACAGACATGGCCGATAATGGTCAGAGTATTATTTTTTATGAGTTGCTCGTTATTAGTATATGACGAAATGCTTTTTGGATTTTAATTTGAGCTTATTAGGAATAAGGATAATTTTTTTGGATCTCATACTATATAATATGATGCATAAACATACAACATTAAAATATTGCCATACCTTTATAAAAATCCCTTTATCATCGCCATATTTCTTGGCGTTACACATTACACAGTACCGCTACGTGGAGGTAGGTAACTCAGCACAACACTCCCAGGCGGGGAACTCAGCCACATTTACCAAGTAGTCAAAGTCCGGGCTGATACTACTATTCACATATATTTCCTATACACAGCTCATCCTCTTGGGGGCCATCCCGCCTCCATATAACCTGGACCTCGCCATGTGGAAGGACCCTGTTCCCACCCTGGCCAAGTGCTGTCTGCCACAGCAAGGCGCCTGCTTGCTTGTGCTTGATTGGTCTGCTCTTTCTCTCTCTCTCTCTCTCTCTCTCTCTCTCTCTCTCTCTCTCTCTCTCTCTCTCTCTCTCTCACACACACACACACACACACACACACACACACACACACACACACACACACACACACACACACACACACCGAGGTAAAGTAACGGGAGCAACCATAAACGGGAAGTATTTGTAATTAATTAATGGTTGAGGAGGTGGTGGCATTGGCGGCGGTGTTGGAAAATCAGCTATTTTGGTCAAAGTTATTTTCGTGCTGTATGTCACAAAATTATATATATATCGTACATACCATATACGTCTAATTTTTTAACCGATAGAAAGTCTATACATAATTAGATGAATTGGAAAAGCATATACATTCCTGTGAAACATTGGCATTAATACAGTGTACTATTCTAGATATTAAGAGTATGCGTGCTAGTGTGTGTGTGTGTGTGTGTGTGTGTGTGTGTGTGTGTGTGTGTGTGTGTGTGTGTGTGTGTGTGTGTGCTGTGAGGGTACTGAATTAATAAGTGCCAGTATACACGCGTGTGGTGATTAACTCCATGTTTAATTAATAGGTATACATGCTTATTTCCTCTGTCTCATTTCAGCACACTCACTGCCATCCCCACGCCCACACCAGCAGCCTTAGCCGTCTCCGCAACACACAAGGGCCTCCAGGTGAGTTGGCAGTGTATTAGAGGCATACACACATAATGCATTTCCTAATCCTGCAGCATCACAAACACTTCATCACTTCATTCCTTTCAAACACAAGAATTTTTACTCTTTACTACATTCATATCCAGATTTCGTTTCTCTCTCTCTCTCTCTCTCTCTCTCTCTCTCTCTCTCTCACACACACACACACACACACACACACACACACACACACCATCCAGGTGAAATATGTTGAGTAATTAGCTAAGGTGGCATAGTAGGCGTCGTAGTACCCATCCTTCAGCGATTAATTCTGCCTATAAGACCTGAATATTGTCTTGTTTATTGATTATATGGGTTTAATATAAGTATAGTTTACGTCAGTAATGCTGGATGAAGATACTGAGGTGTGGAGTGCAGAATAAGTCGCCAAGGTAGAGGTGTTACGAAATAAAGGCCAGTTGGCGTACCACCGTGAGTCTGCGTTACCATGGAGATAATACCACCGTGAGTCTGCCTTGCCATGGAGATAATACCACCGTCAGTCTGCCTTGCCATGGAGATAATACCACCGTCAGTCTGCCTTGCCATGGAGATAATACCACCGTCAGTCTGCGTTGCCATGGAGATAATACCACCGTCAGTCTGCGTTGCCATGGAGATAATACCACCGTGAGTCTGCCTTGCCATGGAGATAATACCACCGTGAGTCTGCGTTGCAATGGAGATAATACCACCGTCAGTCTGCCTTGCCATGGAGATAATACCACCGTCAGTCTGCCTTGCCATGGAGATAATACCACCGTGAGTCTGCCTTGCCATGGAGATAATACCACCGTGAGTCTGCCTTGCCATGGAGATAATACCACCGTCAGTCTGCCTTGCCATGGAGATAATACCACCGTCAGTCTGCCTTGCCATGGAGATAATACCACCGTCAGTCTGCCTTGCCATGGAGATAATACCACCGTCAGTCTGCCTTGCCATGGAGATAATACCACCGTCAGTCTGCGTTACCATGGAGATAATACCACCGTCAGTCTGCCTTGCCATGGAGATAATACCACCGTGAGTCTGCGTTGCAATGGAGATAATACCACCGTCAGTCTGCGTTGCCATGGAGATAATACCACCGTGAGTCTGCCTTGCCATGGAGATAATACCACCGTGAGTCTGCCTTGCCATGGAGATAATACCACCGTCAGTCTGCGTTGCCATGGAGATAATACCACCGTGAGTCTGCCTTGCCATGGAGATAATACCTCCGTGAGTCTGCCTTGCCATGGAGATAATACCACCGTCAGTCTGCCTTGCCATGGAGATAATACCACCGTCAGTCTGCCTTGCCATGGAGATAATACCACCGTCAGTCTGCCTTGCCATGGAGATAATACCACCGTCAGTCTGCCTTGCCATGGAGATAATACCACCGTCAGTCTGCCTTGCCATGGAGATAATACCACCGTCAGTCTGCCTTGCCATGGAGATAATACCACCGTGAGTCTGCCTTGCCATGGAGATAATACCACCGTCAGTCTGCCTTGCCATGGAGATAATACCACCGTCAGTCTGCCTTGCCATGGAGATAATACCACCGTCAGTCTGCGTTGCCGTGGAGATAATACCACCGTCAGTCTGCGTTGCCATGGAGATAATACACCACCGTCAGTCTGCGTTGCCGTGGAGATAATACCACCGTCAGTCTGCCTTGCCATGGAGATAATACCACCGTGAATACCATGGAAATCATAGGCTTTCCCGCCAACAGGACCGTCCGTGGCATCACCTCTTCTTTGGGGGCGGGGGGGATGTTTTGCGTGGGAGGTTTTTCAATAACTGAGTTGTAGAGTTCTCTGGTTCCATTTAGCGGTTCTTTGTAAAGGGTAACGCCAAGGAATCTAGCGGTGTTATAGACATTTTCATAAAGGTTCAGGAATATTGTGCATGTTCTGTTTTTATGTAGCATGATTATGTATGATGTGTTATCTGATATCTCTAATAAAAAAAAAATTAATAAGCCCAGATTAAAATCCAAAACAATTGGTCAGTAAATACATATATAACGAACAGCACATCAGGAGGTACCCTTTGGCCATTTTAGCCTTATCTGTCCAATCACCCCATGGAATATCCACATCCCCCCCCACCCCCGCCCCATTTATGAACCCCAGAGACAAAAAAAAGAGAGACCGCAGCGGTCCCCTCACCCTGTCTCCTCGGTGGCCCATATAAAAATGACGATATTTCCACAAATGTAACTTCCATGTGTGTTTGTTTGGTACAGGGGCGTGGGTACAGGGTCATTACAACACTGGCATCATTTATGTATCGCGTTTATACCTAATTAAGTATATTAAAGGCAAAAGTATTGGTTTTACAGTGGTGCCAAGTTAAACAGGAAGGCTGGCATCCCACATCAGTCTGAAAAGCAAATGAAAGCAACTCAGGTTTCTGAGTTCAAGGGATATTGAAGGCTTATATTGTCAGAGTAATGCGTAAAACATTGAATTATTATGTTACTGTCTTTACCACTAAGCTACTTATGTCGTAAATCAAGCACACACTCCCAAAACAGCAAATATTTTTAATGTGAGAGTCGAGTCTGCATTGCTATGGAAACCACTCGTTTTCTCGCCAGCAGGAGCGACGCGCGTCATCCTTTCTCGTCGGTGGCCAACCTAAAAATGACGATATTTCCATTATTTTAAATTTTTTGACTGTTTCTTTGAGGCAGGAGGGTGGGTGTATGGTTTGTACAATACTAACACCACTTATTTATTGCAGACGTTGAGGATAAAGATTATTTAAAGCAAAATAATATGCTACACAGTGTTCTCAAGTATAATAAGACCAGTATCCTGCCGATTCAATCTTAACTCATGGCAAAATTACTGAGGATTCCAGGTTTTTAGTCAACTTAGAGTTCATGAAGGTTTAATATTTTCAATAACGACTATTTGTATGTCACTTCCCTTAATTGTATAACTACTCATATTATAATAAAATCAAATTTCGTATATCGCCAGCACACCTAGATCTGGGAACTGCGTGGTGTCGTGAGACCTCGAGGTGTTGGTTGAACTGACAAATGTCTTTGGTCGAGCTGATTCATTGATTCAATTCAACGAGGCTAGATAACCTGCGTGTTTGAACTACACTCTCCTATGACTTTATTTTCACACACACAGCCACAACAGCACATCAGTACGGTTAATTACCATATATTATCAGCGACAAACACCTCAAGCAGCGTTAAAAAACAACCCCTGTTGTGGATCTTGCTGCTGAAATTATGAAGCTAGAATCTGCAGTCTTTGGCATCCATGTTGGGCCAGGGAGACCAACGCAACACAGAAATTACAAGAGTGATATCTTGGCGATTTCTTTCATTTAAGAGAGAATTTTGTCCTATTCCTTGTATACGCAAAGAGGCCAGTCTGTACCACCTTCAGGCGGACTACCAGCCTCCAGAATGACCTAATAATGATACAAGAGACAGCCATTAAACTTAGATCAGCGAATTAGTTACTTGCAAGGGTTTCTCTTCTTAGTGTAACAACTTGACAGTCTCACCAACAGCACCCTAAAAATGACGTCAGAATTAAAAATAATTTAACCTTAGCGCCATTGATCTATTTTGTATTATTATTATCAACTTATGTGACTGAGAAACTTGCCAATTTGGGTGTAGTTATGTAGTGAAGTTAAGGCAGACATCAAGTGCACATTAGCACCACATTAGCTGACGTGACACATTAAGTTCTAACAAAATATGACGTAATATTCATAACATTTCTCACCTTTACCTGTGTACAGGAGCCTTTTGCTTTCACTGGTATATCCCCCAAACACTTTACAAACAAACCAGGCTGAATATTTAGCTGGGAATACCTCCATACACACCGGTTTCTGATACCGATTAATTTCTATAAAGGAATATTTATCGTAAGAAATGGTTAAGATTATTTACGAATACAATGCTACAGCCATCGCACCCTCCGGCCTCGCATCACGGCACACAGTTGCCAGATCACAGGGTGTCTCCGGAAGTTGCATGTCAGTAATTCAGTTAACAAAGAGACACGAATATCTCACAGAATAGTTTTGAATTATGACCGCTAAGACAGCAAGGACGAAATATGGAAGAGAAACTAGCAGTCTTTATAATATTCCTTTGATCTCGAACCGAAATCAGTGGACAAAGATACTTGTACTATTGGTAACATTGGTATGCACATCATTTTAGCTTTAAATACAATTATTCGACTATACAGGCGAGAAGTAAGCCATGTCGGTATTGTAATATCGGTACAGCCACCCGTCTGCACCAAGGAGACAGTCCTGAACGATAGAATAGTGGAAATATCGTCATTTTTATGCCGGTCATCGCGGAGTGAGGATGGTAGGAACGTCGCTTTGGTGAGGGGCAAGATCAGTGGTTTCCATGGCAACGCAGACTCACCCTCGTATTCCTAGTGCCCCTGGAGATGGGTAACACGTTTTCCTTAGCTATTTATTCTGCACATTACATCTCAGTGGCATCTTTTACGTTACTGACGCGAACTATATCTCTACTATAATGACATAGCATATACTGTAATGTCTAGGTGTAATATAATTATTTTGTAACACTTCATCCATACTGATATACTCTGCTCATTATGCCTCATTATCTTTTCGTAATGTTAATAAAAAAATTGCTGTCAAACGAGATAAATTAAATACAAAAGAAGGCCAACATATAATACTGGAATAAATTACCTCGTAAAATGTGCTACGAAACCCTAGAGAAGACCAGCCCCAGCAACAAGTGAAATCGTTTGAAGGTGGCGGGAGTAAAATGAATGATGGGTTATAGGAGTGCTTGTAATATTTATCTTGATATAAGCTCAGAGCAGCCTGGGTTTGACTTACGGGACACTATATATTATTTTGCCTCTATGTCCTTGCATGTCTCTTTCTATGTTTGTCTATGTCTGCATCTATTTGTATCTAATTATCTATCTATCGCTACACGCTTGATTCCCGTCAGGGTTGGCTACAAACGCGTTGTCGTCCGCCACCTGACTGACCTCTCTCCAGCTCACATATCCCATCCCTCGGCTGCGTCTGAATGCTATCCCTCCGTCTCATCCTCGTCTTCCATTCCCTCACCCTCCCGTGTCACCTCGCTTACACACACTTGGCCAGACCATCTCATAGTACTGTATATCTTTTAATGTGCTTCCCACCTCCACATCAACATCACCTCGCTCCAACACTTCTCCTTTGCCTCTCTCACGTAATGGTGCCGTCAGATATTTAGGTCTTGCTGTTTCCATATGACTTTATATAGTTTAGGATAGACTTTTGGCCCTGAAGGAGTGGCATCCAGTCTGCCTGAACCCCTTCACTGATGCACCACTCCTGAAATGGAATAACATGGTGTGCTGGTAGGAAGACTGAGGTAACATCATGGGATATAAACAGTATGCAGTATAATGTTAAGGTGTGTGTGTGTGTGAGTGTGTGTGTGTGTGTGTGTGTGTGTGTGTGTGTGTGTGTGTGTGTGTGTGGAATAAAATCGTGTGCTGGTAGGAAGAGTCAGGTAACAAAATAGATTTTGAGATATTAACAGTTTGCAATGTAATGTTAAAGTGTACGTGTATGTGTGGTGTGTGTGTGTGTGTGTGTGTGTGTGTGTGTGTGTGTGTGTGTGTGTGTGTGTGTGTGTCCAGTTAATAGGTATTTAATTTACTATTGCCTCATTTCAGCACCCCCACTGCCACATCCACGGCCACACCCGCAGACTGAGCCCCTCCGCAACACAAGACACCTGCAGGTGAGTTGCCTCCTCCCTCCCCCTCACTGCCAACCTCCTCCTCCACCTCCCCCCTGAGTGCCAACCTCCTCCTCCACCTCCCTCCCTCAGTGCCATCCTCCTCCACCTCCTCCTCCTCCTCCTCCTCCTCCTCTCCCTCAGTGTCAACCTCCTACTCCACCTCCTCTCCCTCAGTGCCAACTTCCTCCTCCTCTTCCTCAGTACTTCTCCTCCTCCTCCTCTCCCTCAGTGCCAACCTCCTCCTCCTCCTCTCTCTTAGTGCCAACCTCCTCCTCTTCCTCAGTGCCAACCTCCTCCTCCTCCTCTCTCTTAGTGCCAACCTCCTCCTCCTCCTCTCTCTTAGTGCCAACCTCCTCCTCTTCCTCAGTGCCAACCTCCTCCTCCTCCTCTTCCTCAGTGCCAACCTCCTCCTCCTCCTCTTCCTCAGTGCCAACCTCCTCCTCCTCCTCTTCCTCAGTGCCAACCTCCTCCTCCTCCTCAGTGCCAACCTCCTCCTCCTCCTCCTCCTCTCCCTCAGTGCCAACCTCCTCCTTTACCTCCCCCTCAGTGCCAACCTCCTCCTCCTCCTCCTCTCTCCTCCTCCTCCTCCTCTCCCTTAGTGCCAACCTCCTCCTCCTCCTCTCTCCTCCTCCTCCTCCTCCTCTCCCTCAGTGCCAACCTCCTCCTCCTATCCCTCAGTGCCAACCTCCTCCTCCTCCTCCTCTCCCTCTGTGCCAGCCTTCTTCCTCCTCCACTTCCTCCACTTCTCAGTGCCAACTTCCTCCCCCCTTCCCCTTCTCGTCTTCCCCCCTCCTCATCTCCTCCTCCTCGTCCCCCCTCCCCCTTCTCTTCTTCCCCCCTTCCCCATCTCCTCGTCCTCCCTCCCCCTTCTCATCTCACCTCTCCCTCATTGCCAGCCTCCTCCCCCTCCACCAGTGCCAGCCTCCTCCTCCTCCTCCTCCTCCTCCTCCTCCTCCTCCTCCTCTTCGTCATCATCATCACCCCCTCCGTCTCTTCTTTCCCCCTTCTCCCCTCATCTCCTCCACCTTGTCATCATACTCCCCCCTCTTCCCCTCCCCCACCCCCTCATCCTCCTCCTCTCCCCCACTCCCCTCATCCTTCTCTTCCCCCACCTCTCTCATCCTCCTTTCCCCATCCCCTCCTCCTCATCCTCATCCTCATCCTCCTCTCCCCCACCCCCCTCATCCTGATTCTCCTCCCCTCCCCCACTTCCCTCATCCTCATCCTCGCCCCCACCCCCCTCATTCTCACCCTCTTCCCCCACCCACCTTTTCCTCATCCTCTCCCCCACCCCCCTTTTCCTCATCATCCCCATCCTCCCTCGTCCTCATCCTCTCCCCTACCCCCTCGTTCTCATCTCTTTCCTCCACCTCCTTATCCTCTCCCCCACCCCGTTCATCCTCCTCCTCCTCTTCCCCCACCCTCCTCATCATCATCATCCTCTTCCCCCACCCCCTCATCATCATCCTCTCCCCCACCCCCCTCATCATCATCATCCTCTTCCCCCACCCCCCTCTTCCTCATCCTCCACCTCCCCCCTCGTAATCATCCTCTCCCTCATCCCCCTCATCCTCATCGTCTCCCCCACCCCCCTTATCCTTATCTTCCCCAACCCCCCTCATCCTCTCCCCCACCCCCTTCATCCTCTCCCCCACCCCCTCATCGTCTCCCCAATCCCTTTCATCCTCATCCTTCCCCTCATTCTCTCCCCCACCCCCTCTTCTCCTCATCCTCTCCCCCACCCCCTCATCCTCCTCCCCACCCCCCTCATCCTCCTCCCCACTTCCCTCATCCTCCTCACCCCCCCCCTCAACCTCTTCATCCTCCCCTTCTGCCCCTCGTCCCCCTTCCTCTTCCACCCCTAAAACCCCTCCCCCTCATCCTCGTCCCCTCTCCTGCCCGTCCTTCTCGTCCCTTCTTCCTCCTCCTCCCCTCTCCGTCCCCTCCTCCTCATCCCCTCTCCTCTTCCTCCTCATCTCCTCTCTCTCCCCTTTTCCTCCCCCTCATCCTTACTCCTCCCCCTCATCCCCCCTCCTCCTCGTCCCCTCTCTTCCCCCTCATCCTCGTCCTCCTAATCCTCTTCCCCCTCCTAATCCTCTTCCCCTTCCCAAGCCTCTTTCTTCTCCTAATCCTCTTCCCCCTCCTAATTCTTGCCCCCTCCTAATCCTCTTCCTCCTCCTAATCTTCGTCTTCCTAATGCCTCTTCCTCGTCTCCTCTTCCACGCGGTTTTATGTTTTTCCTTTTTTTTGTAGTCTTTTTTCAATAATATTTTCGCCTGTGCAAATAAAGTCGTCTTCTATGTGTTTTAATTCCAAAATATGGGAGAGCGAAAAATAAATTTGGTGAGCTGCGGGATTTAGCAATAGGGCATCATAAGGCCCGGGTGTTCAGCAGTGGTACAAGCTTCCAAAATTTGCCGCCAGATGGCAGCACCAGTCTTGTCAGGAACAGCAAAACATAAGCCCCCTTCCCTGTGCAACCAAAAATAGTTCAAAGAATGACCAATAGATGGCAGCACTAACAATGGTGCTGCCATCTATGGGTCATCCTTTGAACTATCTTTGGTTGCACAGGGAAGGGAGCTTATGTTTTGCTGTTCCTGAGAAGACTGGTGCTGCCATCTGGTAGAAAATATGTGAACTAGACCAGTGCTGCCATCTGGTAGAAAATATGTGAACTAATTTTACCCGTGGTGAACACCAAGGCCTCATTCCCCCCTGTTCATCCAAGGGCCTGGTAAGTATTGTCTTGTACACTATACAGAGGATACAGGAAACAGGGTAGGTAGTATCGCCACCACTTTATTTTGTACTCCAGTATTCAACACGTTACATTCAAGTTACATTGTATATGAGGTTCAGGGCTGTGAAAAAGCATGTGAATAATGAAGGGGAAAATGTTAAAGGAGAGAGAGAGAGTCAGGGAGGGGGGGGGTTCTTTTCACAATTCATAACCCAGAATAAAAGGTAAAGACGCTTCTGTGGACTCCGCCAAGCCATATCAAAATATCAGACGGGATGGTTTTAGTGGTGGTAGTAGTAGTAGTACGAGTCACAAGTTCATCTGAAATGTGAACCCAGTGGACTGCAGGCTGAAATTGTGTAACTTACTTCTCCAGCCAATGTCGGTAATGAGAAAAGGAAGACGAAATGGCTAGGAGAGGGGGGAGGGGCAGGATAATGAGGAGGATGACGGGGGTTTAGGATATAGGAAGGAAATCTGAGACAGTTTAGTGATAAATTACTGGTGATTGGTGGGAAAATAGTAATCACCAGTACACAATAGTTCCAGCCTGCAGTCCACTGAGTTCACATTTCAGATGAACTACCACTACTACTACTACTAAACCATCCAGTATTATATCTTTATGTGGCGTGGGTAAGTGCACGGAAAGCATTTTGTATTTTTTCTGGCCCATAAATTGAGGGAAGAATCCCCCCCCCCCCATCAGTAACACTCTCCGTGACATCCCATCTCCCCTTATCACACCTGTCTCCCCTTAATACTCTCTCTCTCCTTATATGTACCCCATCCCCCCTCTCTCTCTCTCACCCCATCTCCCCTTATACGTACATTTCCCCCTCTCTCTCATCCCATCTTTCATGTACCCTCTCTGTCTCTTTCTCTCCCTATTCCTTTATAATACATCTCCCCCTTAACACACACACACACACACACACAACCCCATCATATCTCCCATTCTATTACCCTGCCTCCCTCTCCTGCATAAGGTGTAGGGGGTAAACTGTTAACATACGGTAAAGGTCTGACCAAACAGTGTGGAGTAGCTACATACTGTCTCTACAATTTATAATACTAAAGATGCCACTGCAATATACCAGTAATTATTTGCCCTCAGTATATACAGTATATATATTCTGGAGTGTAAAATCTGTAAGTTTTGATGTCTTTCCCAATGCTGTTGTTATTGTTTTGCTGCCAGCTTGAGTAGTGGCAACTCTAGTGTCACAATATACACTAATACTGACATTATACTGTACAGTGATACAGAACAATGTTATAACTGATTGACAATACCAACATCACACAGGACTGTACTCCGCAGAATTTAGCACAAGAATGAAAGATTGAAATTTAGGCCAAGTTAAGGTAAAAGGGGTATTGACAGGCAACTGAAACAAGATTTTTAAAATGTACATGTAAGAGTTTATTTTTACAAAATGACATTCATTTACTATACATACAGTATATGGTACATGGATATACTCTCTTCACCTTAACTTGGCCCAATTTTCATAATTCTGTAGCACAAGTTCTTGTAGTTCAATGCCAGAAACACATCATTTTCCCAGCACTTCCTCATGTCTAGCACAATATTCTAGGTAATCTCATTACAACTACTGTACGAAGAATTTTAGGCCAAGTTAGAGTAAAAATAATATAGTAATAATACTTCATTCAGACAAACTATGGTTCTGACATTCTTTGAAGCCTTTGTGGATCTATTTTATATTAACTTATTCAGGCCATCACAAGAAACTAATGGGAAACTGACTGGCTTTTGCAGTGTTGTCTCTGAAAGCAAACATTTTATGCCCCGTACTGAATGGCCTCTGTAAAAATTCAGTGTGAAGTACTTAAAAGCTACTTTAATTTTTTGCCTGCACACATCAGTCACTTTATATGAATTAACTGCTGGTAATAGCTTTAGAAAATTGTCCACCTGATGCAAAGTTTAATAGAAATTGACATAATAGAGCATTTAGAAGAAGGTCCACTGATCCAGCTCTACTCGTGTGTGTCTAAGAAACATGTTAAGCATTAAGCACAAGTTTGTTCTTTTTATATGTATTACAGGCCTAACCTGGGATTTAAAAAAGAAAAAAAAAATGCAGCATTGATTGCCCTGCCCACACACAACCTCTTCAATTTAAAATGTCCTGTACATAATTATTATAGTCCAGTTCAATCAATATACAACCATTTATATGTACACCCTATAAAAAAAGAATCGGGACCCCACTAGCTGATGCGTCTCGCAATGACCACTGATACGCACCAGAACTCAGTTGGGGCTTCAAATTCCTTCGTGCGGTGTGGCATATTGTATCGTGCAGTAAGGGTCCCGATTCTTTTTTTATAGGGCGTACAGCACACACTTACAGTACAGTAGGTGCATGACCACCATCTACCTGTGGTCAATAAATAAAACTTCAGCAAATGATGATTATGATGGATGATGGAAGCTCTGAGTTGCGGAGCTTGGACAACAGAAACAGTGGATTGCTGCTGCCTGGTAGGGAGAGAAAAACTGTGTTACTAGAGTAATAAGCCAAATATCTGCTTAGGAAGAGATACAGTATTAGTAAGTTTCCAGAACTGATGACAACATGGGCCATGGTTTTTTGCCCCAGCCCAATCCTACATCACACCCAACTTTCTTTTTTTTTTTTAATCATAACAATAAGAAATATTATCAGGGTTGGTGGGGGCACTCACCATCCACTCACTCGATGTTGTGCTGCCCCTAGGGTGACTGCCTATTCCTCCCTTCCTTCCTTCCTCTTCTGTCTTTCATTCCTTCATTCTTTCCTTTTCCTTCTGTCTATGGGTGATTCTACACTGAGTGACAAGCCAAATGGTTTCCTGTACACCAGGAAACCATTTACTATGCTGGGTGGAGTCTTTCAGTTTCTGGATCCTACCTAAACCAATCTCTTTTAGTGAAGTTAGGATAGTAAAGATGATTATTAAAAAAATAATAAATAAATCATCCATCCATCATCCAATCCTATGTTGTCCCATGAGGTGCATAGGAGCCCATGGCTAGGCACGTTGGTCCTGGCATTTAAAATAAGAGTGACCAGTCTCACTTATCTCTGGGTAGCATTACATAAGCATTAAACCCCAACCATCCCTTGGATACAAACATGCACTGGATCAATCCGACTGAAGCGCCTTAACTACTCACTGAACCACCAGGCACCATAATATGGTTATATGGTTACCACTCAGCATAGTAAATGGTTTCCTGGTGTACAGGAAACCATTTGGCTTGTCACTCAGTGTAGAGTTACCCATGGGCAGAAGGAAGAGGAAAGACCGGATGAGTGGCAGGATTGGGGGAGGGGGGGGTGGCTAAGGCCCATAGTCTCTTCAGTTAAAGAAACTCCCTAGTAACAGATTATTCTGCTTATTACTCCTTACTATCCTCTTGTGTCATTTAAATCATTACAATACCTCTGTTCTCAGCATAAATGGCATACAAACTGATACTAACCAGCCCTATCCAAAAATAATTAGGTAAGGAAAAGATGCTAGGCAGCTTCCTTAAGTGATAAGAATACAGAACTAGGAGTTAGGCTAATACAACAACTAATGCAATTTTGTACCCTATTACACAGGCAGCTGGAGCTACTCGGTGCCAGCGAGGCAACGGTTACCAGCCTCACTTGCCCACCCTTCAGATGAAACCATTACAGCCTCCATCCAGCTGGAGCACCTTAACCCACTAAACCACCACTCAGGATAGCAAATGACATGGGATATAGCAAGCTATTTCACTTGTCACTCAGGGGCACTACATGAGAGACACTGCATCAAGGAGTCAGGAGGAGATGGGGACAACATCAAGCAGAGAAAGGAGGGATGAAGACCACATCAAATCAGGGGGGGGGATGGGGATGGGGACTACAAGTACACAGGGGCGATGGGGACTACATCAAGCAAAGGCACTGAATGGGGGAAGACAGGGGGGTCATTATCAAGCGGGAGGGGGAGAGGGGAGTGGATAAAGAAAAGGGAGGAAGGGAGAGAGGATGACTGCACCCCCACCTTGCACTATTTTGATGATGATTATTATAAGTGGGGCTGGGTGGAAGGGACTATGCTGAGTGAAGGAAGAGTCAAAAGGAAGATGGGATGACGGCTCCCCTTCCTTCTACTATTATTATTATTATTTTAATAATAATAATTATTATTATTATGAGTAGGAGTGGGTGGGGGTGACTACACTGAGTGGGGAAGAGACAGACAAAAGGAAGTGAGGATGATTGCTCCCCCACCTTCCACTATTATAAATATTATTTTTATTTTGTTAAAAACAACCACCAGTACTATGAATTTTACAACTTTCAAAAACAGGACAAATGATGAAGAAGGAATAAGATCATTTTTAATCAAGTGGACATTAAATGTATTTTACTTAAAATAAAAACAGCTGTAAACTTCAATACATTAATTACCTTGGGTATCAAAGGGTGTAGGAAGATCAAAAAGGGTGACTATGAAGGCACATGTAGGTGTCACCTGGCAGTCCGTCTCACCCTTAAGGCAGCTGATCACTTGCCCTCACACCTCTGTTGTGAATGGGATCAAATGAATGACTCTTGATTGGTAGGATAACTTTTGGAACAAAATGGGTTAAAAAAGAATAATATATAGTGTTAAAAACTGCTCTTCCATCCATTATACAACCCTTCAATGCCCCATCAGGAGCAAGGGTGCCTGAGTCTACTTAGCCCTTTCTTCAGCAAGGAAAGTGTTGGCAGTGAGGGGGTGAAGGAAGGAGGAAGAGGCTGGAACTGAGAGAGAAGATGACAAGAATGAAGAGGAAGGAAGGGGCTGGCGCTATGAGAAAAAGGGGAGGGGGAGCTGGCATTGAGAGAGGAGAATGGAGGAGGAAGGGGCTGGCAATATGATAGAAGGAAAGGATTAGGAGTATGAAGCTGGCACAAACTTAGAACAGAGGAGGAAGAGGCTGGCACTGAGATGGAGAGGAGAGAAAGAGGAAGAGGCTGGCACAGATGGAATGGAGGAGGAATAAGGAGCTGGCAGAGAGAGAGAGAGAGAAAAAAGGGGTGGGCACAGAAATGAGGGGGAGGAGTAGGAGGCTACAAATGAGGTGGGAGGGGGGGAGAAGGAAGAGTAAGAGATGGGCACTGAGAAAGGGGTGGGGGGAGAGTAAGGGAAGGGCACTGAGAAAGAAGGGGGAAGGGAGTAAGGGAAGGGCACTGAGAAAGGAGGGAGAGGAGAAGGTTGCAAATGAGAGAGGGGAGGGGGGAGGAGAAGGCTCTATGACAGACAGAGGGTGATGGTGGTGGTGGTAGGGGGGGAGGGGGAAGAAACATGGCTGGCACTGGGAGAAATGAGTGAGAAAGAGACAGGAGGCTGGCATTCTGAGAGGAGGAGAAGTAGGAGGTTGGCACTAAGGGAGGAAGAGTAATGAAAACTGTAAAGGAGTTTCAATCCTAAGAGCAGTAATAAAAAATTTTCATTAAGTGGGTACCAATAAAACATTATACCTGACCCTTTCAGTATGATGTCTTTTAAAATATTTTTTTCATTATCCACGGACAATTTATATTAGCAGTATTTTACTCTGAAGAGAGTACTAGCAGCGTCTTGGCTATGAGAAGTTCCTCTCAGCTCTAGCTATCTATCTATCTATAGCCCAACACCCTAATCCCACAAAGGGTTGCCACAGACAAAACGCCTCCAAGTCACTCTGTCACCCACCATTTGACTACCCTCCTCGCAACTCACCCCCCCCCTCCCTCATATACCTCTCACTCCATCTCTCCACCTCATCCTCGGTCTACCCCTCCCTCTCCCTCCCTCCACCTCACCTACATAAACCCTCTTAGTCAGTCTTTCATTCTCCATTCTCTCCACATGTCCAAACCACCTCAGTGTATTTCTCCTAATCTTCTCAACCACATCCATATGTTAGAAGAATGAATTTTAAAAATATAAAATACATCACCATACTGAAAGGTAGCACAAAAGCTTAAACTTTGGCAGTTTCTTTAACTATACCGTACACTCATTATTGCCAGATTATTTACTTCAGCATTGTATGAACCTCCAGTGATGAGGTGTCTGAAAGCCATATTTAACTCCTCCAGTTATGTCTCTTGAAATCTTGGCTGGAGGTAAAAAAAAAAAAAAATATATATATATATACTGTACATACACCAATAAAGAAAAGATAATTTATATAATTTCTGGCTGGGTTAAGTGTCCCCCATATTCCTCTATCTATCCATCTACCTATCATTTAATCCTGTGTTGCCCCATGAGAAGTGTAGGAGCCCAGGGTTAGGCAAGTTGGTCCGGACATTTAGGATAAGAGTGACCAGCCTCACTCATCCCTGAGTGGCATTACATGAGCAATAAACCCCATCCACCCCTTGGATATAAACCTGCACATGCTCAATATGACTGGAGCACCATAATTACCTACTACACCACCAGGTGCCATAATTTCGTTAGATGGCTTCCTGTACATCAGGAAACCATTTACTACGCTAGGTGGTCTAACCATACAACCAAATTATGACACTTGGTGGTTTAGTGGGTAATGAAGGTGCTCCAGTCAGACTGAGCCTGTGCTGGTTTATATCCAAGGAGTGGTTGGGGTTTACTGCTCACGTAATGCCACTCAGGGATGACTGAGGCTGGTCACTCTCATCTTAAATATCTGGACCAACTTGCCTTGCCTGGGGCTCCTACGCTCCTCATGAGGCAAATATATAATAATAAAAACTATGCTAATAATGACACGCCAGATTTGTCAGTAATATAAATCCACCTGACAAACTATGCATCATCCAGGTATCAGTGAAGTTTTGTTACTTCGTGATAAATACACAGCTAGACACAGACAAACAAAGGTAACTGCATACAGTGACAGCAAACACAGGCAGATATGACTAACCTTGCATCATCCAGGTATCGGTGTGTGACTGGAGGTGTTTACCAAGAGACAGTGCTTGTTCAGGCAACACTTAGAGGATCTGTGTGTTGCTACTGCCTCTCCACAGTGGATGATGGGGAGGCCAGGGGATGAGGGGTGACTGGGTGGAGGAAGTGGCCAGCTTGGCTGATCAGTTTCGCTTGCCACACTAACAATCCTCCTTGCAGGCTCAGATCTGATATTTCCTGAATGCCCTGTGGGATAACAAGTCACTTTAACCCCTACTCTGCAATTACACTGATTTCCAGCACTGTATAATCCTGCTATATACAGATGACTATATTTTGCTTGGGTAAATATAACAAACTGGAGGCCAGACACACCACTACAACTGCCAGTTCATACGTAGCATCTCAATATTTCTCCCCCAATTCCCACCACAGAAAAGGGATGAGATAGGATCCCCCTTCCTCCCCACCAGAGAGAGAGAGAGAGTATAACAATCAAACAGCATACCCAGTGACATTTGCCACAGTCATTAACACATCACCTAACAATCTGAAGTAATGGTTCCACCTTATAAATACAAACTGGTTAATCATCTTCCCTGTAGCACTTCTTAACTCCTACTGTAACACCTACACTTACTGTATAAGTATTATAGGTACCACTCAACTTTTCCTCTACCATCCACACATGCACTACTCAAAATGATGATACAGTTACACATACAAAGCCCTAATACAAAAGTGATCCTGATGGTATGAGTTGTTACATTTATGGAAATCTGTTCGTATGAAAGAGTACATAACCTATGGGGAAAAACAGGTACTGTGTGTTTAACCACCACCAACTTACACCTATAATACTACATGTACTGTATAGGGCAATTACAAAAGTAAAGGTTAGTTATATCTAAAACACACAAACAATTAACATATGACTTACAATAATGCACATCTATCGTAATGGATGAATAAAGATCCCCAAGAAAAGCTATTGGAATTGCAACCACATCCTCAAACTGACTCTGGCTACTGATTGCATACGACAATTATAAACACGAGTGAAGTAACCCTTAAAGGATTACTGCTGCTGGCAATACATAGGAATAATTTATCCTACTATTGCCAGAAGCCTTAATCCTGTGTGGGGTGACCAGAAACAAAATGCTTCCACATTGCCCTGTCCTTTGGCTGCCCTCCCTCCAACTCATTATCCTCCTCTCTCATTTATCTTTCCAGTTCATCCTTCCATCTTACCCCCAGTCTCCGCCTCCACCTCATGCACACACACTTTCCTAGCCTGTCTCTCGTTCTTCATCCTCCTCACATGGCTAGTAATTTATGTCCTTGATTAACCCACCAGTTTACAAAAAATTATTCCCAACATGTTACCAAACTCCAGGATACTTGATATCTTAACCTTGTACCAAACTCCAGGATACTTGATATCTTAATCTTGTCCTAACTGTTGTAATGTCTGAGGTATACACTAGCATGTCTTTATAAAGGTCCCTACCCAAATAACAGCATGTACAAACCTCCGTAAGTTTACATGACTTTATTATATAGTGTTTGTTAACATAAAGAAAAGACAGATGTGGCACACAAGCCATTTCGAAAACAATTTAAGCTTAGTAAAGTATATAAAGAGGGATGCCTTCATGTGGTGTACTGGTCACCTCCACTGCCAGGTTTGACAAACATTTCTCAGCTCCCTCCCTATCACCAGAAAAGTGGATGGTGAACTGCAGGAGGAGGGTAGCTTCAGCCCACAGTTCACTGGGTTCACATTTCAGATGTGCTTTAGGACATTACTACATGTGTTGTGTGGTGCTGGTGCAGGATTTGTGGATTACACTGACAAAATATAATAAATGTGTTGTGTGGTGCTGGTGCATGAGTTGTGAATTACACTGACAAAATAATAAATATTACCTGTAGTGCTGCCAGCCAGTTGGGTACGGCCGGGCATTCCAACAGACAAGTACTTTTATACACCTGTCATAAGTGCTCGAGTGAACCCATTTTCACTGTCCTCTTCTCTCCTCTCATTGCTGCAGCCTTCAGATGACCCCAATGACCTGGATGATGCTGAAGATGGTTTGGTTGATGACCAGAATGACGTATTGGTTGACGCTGCTGAAGATGAGGGTGATGTTCCACCAACTGGCACATGTACCAGCTGAGCAGAGCAGCCACTAACCTCACTAAGTACACAGTTCTGGAAGTGTTGGGCAAGATATAGTGTATGACAAATAAATAACTACATCAATTCATCCCAACTCTTATTCACCCATCAAGTTAAATAAGTAGACTAATATGTCAAAGAAAGTGTAAAGTGATGCATACAAGTAAGTAAAGGATTTTCACATTAGGAAAAACATGAATGAACACCAAGATTATTAACATGAATGAACACCAAGATTATTAACATGAATGAACACCAAGATTATTAACATGAATGAACACCAAGATTATTAACATGAATGAACACCAAGAATATTAACATAAATGAACACCAAGATTATTAATAAAGTATGCATACAAGTACATTAGATATTTTCACATAAGGAAACGAAATGGAGGGTGAACCGTACAGACTGAATATGCAAGGGAAAATCTAAGTGTGGGAAGACCAAATGTCTCTGCCACAATTTACCAACCATCATACCTTAATAGTCCAACAAGCAGCTGGATCAGTTGTAAATAAAGGTGCTGGCAGGGCAGCAGCGGCAGCAGGATGAGGGGTGCTGGTTCTGATAATAGAGGTGTTGGGTCTGGTATAGGGGGGGCGGCCACCTCATACTGCACTTCACTCCAGGATACACATTCCTTGAAATCTGGATGGGATGGTAGTGGAGTTTGAATGTTATATACAGTAGGCTGTGTGTGTGTGTCAACTTTCCTGACAGCACAACATCAAAGGTCACTGCTAGTGTGTTTTTCAAAAAAATCATACATGACTCCTTAAAAAGCCAACTGTCACAATGAAAATCTTCAGATTCTGAGGTAAATCAAGAGGAGAAAAAGTTTTGACATAAAAATAAATTGCAGTTTCCCTTTTTTCCGTTCCAGGCACTTCGGCCAAGAGGAAAATACATTCCTCATTAGCAAATGGGGATAAGGCAGGGTCCAGAAATATGGAAAAAGTACAACAGGTTATGAAGGATTCAGAAACATGAAAAGAAGGCAAATGAAAGTGGCATGATGGTGTGTCTTACCAAACATCACCTTGACATGACAGAGGCGACTGGCGTTAACGTCTACCAGCATGCCAGTCAAGGCTCAGCGGCAGCACACACACATAACTCAGCACCTGTTAGCACACATACATTACACCACAAAGAATCACCAGCATCATCATTTATACCTCTTTCCCACTCCTGAATGGCATGAGTAAAAAATAAATGAATAAAGAGTCTGGCCACATGAATGAAACCAACACTCATTCAGGCACTATTCAAGACCTCGGAATCCCGACTAAACCTCACATATATAGGCATCCACCCATACATAAAAGTGGGCCATGGTACAGGTAATGTTTTCAATGGACTGAAAGCACAGTCATATGCCAAAACCAGCTAACTGCTTCAGAACAGTAGTTAGACAATGTTGACAGAAATCTGAGATTGCTTCTGCATACTCCCTCTTCTGTCTTTCTTTCCTTCACTCTTTCCTCTTCCTTCTCCCTACTGGAGATTCTACACTAAGTGACATGCCAAATGGTTTCCTGTACAACAGGAAACTATTTACTATGCTGGGTGGTAACCATATAACCAAATTATGGTGCCTGGTGGTTTAGTGGGTAATTGAGGTGCTCCAATCGGATTAAGCCTAAGTAGGTTTATATCTAAGGGATGGTTGGGGTTTACTGTTCATGTAATGACACTCAGGGATGAGTGAGGCTGGTCACTCTCATCTTATATGTCAGAACCAACTTGCCTAGCCCCAGGCTCCTACACTCCTCAAGGGGTGACATAGGACTGGATGATGGATGGCTTCTGCATATTACACCTCTTCTGCATTTTACATCCCAATATCCTCATATTACTGATACAATTACATCAATATAAATTAAGTATCATAAAAGAGAATGTTAAGGTAGTGTAGCGGCAGCCTCAATTTCATCTGAAATGTTAACTTGTGGACTACAGGCTAAAGTACCCCTTCTTCAGTAGGCCACCATCCACCTTTTGGGAAACAGGGCGGGAGGTGAGGGAAGTTTGCCTAACCAGGCAGTGTAGCAGACTAGTTATATCAGTGTCACCACATGAAGGCATCCCTCTACAGCACCTGTGTTAATATGGAGTATGTACTGGTAACAAATTGCTACAGATGAGGTGCTAACAATGCCATTCACAACACTGCCATTATTTATGGATTTGAATGTCAAAAAATCAGACTTTACTGATCTACCAAAAAAACCTGTTGACATATAAAAAGATTTCCGTTAATACCAACACACCAGTCCCGTATGAGACAGCCCTCATATGTATTCAATATGGATGGTGGGTGTTAGTGCCGAAATGGTGACATGCAGGGCTGTATGGTTTGTAGGAGGACTACTGGGCCTTGGGAGCAGGCTGGGAAGCCTATGCCCAGTCAGACACAAATACAAAATAAATAAATATAAATGTTTAAAAATTCCCTGGTCACTTCCAACACAAAATACTAACACCAAATAATATATGCAAAACAATACCAATGAACACATCACAAACCAAGGGGAGAAAAACACTGATTTAACAACTAATAGATGTGGGCATCCTCCTGCCCTCTCAAGTTATCAGAAGAGGCTGGATGACTCCGTCGCTGATGCCTGTCCAGGATGCAACACAGCATCCCATACTGTTAAGCACATTATGAAAGATTTCATTGCACAATCACCTGTGCTAACAACACAACATACACTCCTTGAGAGCTCTGTGGGAAAGTCCGGTCTCAGCCGTGGCCTTCCTTAGGGACTCAGGGCTGCTCAGCCAGACTGCCTAGGGAACAACTACTACTATTACTACTACTACTACTACTACTACTGACAGTGTAGCTTATGCACTGAAAGGAGAAAATCAGCCTCCCTTATTCTGTTCCTTTCCTATAACATTTCCAATTTTTTTTTATAATGCTGTGCGGTGTTCCTTCTCACTTTTTCCTGACAGTTTCAGCTGAAGGATTTATTGGGTGAGGGAAAGTTTTATTTGCTATCCTTGTCTAATTCCTGAAAATTAGTCACTCTTATAGCAGAAGCCTAGCACAAATGACAAGACCAGCTTCTGACCGAAATTTCAAAAAATAAAACAAAAAAATCTGAAGTGTCATTATTAATCTGGTGTCATTAATGAGCTGAGGTGTTATGTGTTGGTGTTCAAAATTCTTGTCACTGGGAGAACTATCCATTGGAGAACAAAAAAATTCTGAATTCCGATATGGGTTGAAACGATGACGGAACCAGGATATTAGGGGCCTACCGGTGTGCAGCAAAAAGGCTTTCAAGAGGAGGCTTGAGATTCTTGGTAGCCTCCACTCCCACATGGGCCTACCTACATAGGAGCTACATCAATCACTAACCAGCTCCAATACCTGAGGATTGGGCAAAGGTGTGGAAGTAGTGGGTCTATAGACTGGCTGTGGTGATGACACCTAAGGTTAACCAGCTTAAATCTTCCAGTTTTATGCAAGATTAAATACCGTAGTTTACACATCCATTTTATTCAAGAATTCAAAAATACAATTCATTATATTACGGTATTTCTCTCTTCACATGGGCCTACAGCCAATCTAACGTCTCTCATTATTCCAGTTTGCTAAATTACTCACCCTTAGCAGAGTAATAATCGAAAATCATGTGAAAGGTCACCTCCACAGCGTTCTTGTTCACCTCCACTGTTGCTACATCATAAATAACGCTAAATGTGCAATAAAGAAGTCATTAACCCTACATAGGAAGACCTGTGCCATACAGATACACAGCCAGGGTGCTTCAAGTTTCGCGGTTAATAGCGTCCAGGATAATGGGTAATGGGCAACTTTTTTCCTTACCCAAAACAGTCCTGATGGGAAGCGTTATGAGGAACACACTAAGCTGGTTTGGCCATGTGGAGAGGATAGAGAGTGAAAGACTGACAAAGAGAGTGTATGTCAGTGAGGTGGAGGGGGGGAAGAGGGAGGGGGAGGCCGAGGATGAGATGGAGGGATGGGGTGGAGAGGTATATGAGAGAGGGGGGTGTGAGTTGGGAGCAGGGCAATGAAATGGCGGGGGACAGGGCGACTTGGAGGCGATTTGTTTGTGGCCACCCCAAACGGGATTGAGGTGTCTGGCAATAGATAGATAGATAGATAGATAGTCCTGAGCCAGCCTATGCTGTTTCTGCCCACAGGCTCAAGTTCCCATCGTTGTCTACTCTCTGGTGAGTACCTGTGTATCCAATTGGCACATGTCTTCTTGTAGCGTATAATTTTTGTAAAAACCAAATGAGAAAGGAGGGCCATTCTGGTCACGGTTGAAAACTTGAACACACAGTTGAGTGCTTTAGGTACAATATGACCGTGTACATGTGTGTAACATGTCCCACAACATGCAGTATAAAGTAGTATATATGATTTTTAGTAGATTTGTGTAGGTAAAGGAGTCAAATTAAGCTAGGCAGCTGTCCCACACGGAGCTGGCAGAATATTCTGAAGCTGGAATATTTCAAGATGACTGTTGACATCACATTAGAACCCCTGAGTGACACAGAAACCCTTGACTGTTACTGTGCACGATGGGAAATTGACCTAGTGTAGCAGTGACCCCATAATGGGGTGATTTTAGGGGTCAATAGTGGCTGGAATAATGGGTAATTAGGAATTGTTATTTACAGGTGTGCAATCATGGGCCCCAAACGAACAAGATAGCGTACCTGTCAGACGAAGAGGTCGCGGAGTATCTGAAGTCGGAGGAGTTCAACAGGCCTGTTGACACCACACTGGAACCCCAGAGTGACACAGAAACCCGTGATGTTAGTTAGCGTGTGTGATGCGACACTGCCTGAGTGTACCAGTGACCCTAGTGGTGGTGTGACGGCCATCATTACACCACACAAGGACCCACAACAGGAGCCTGACACACTGAGTGCTTTGAGGGTAATGGTGTATATATTTATTACCTGTTTCCATTTATGCCAGGCATCCAGTTTTCAGTGTGACCCAGCGTTGGCAGAAAGACTGAGTGATATTTAGGCATTAGATTTATAGGTTTAGGTAGTTTTATTGCTCAGTTCCATGTACGTGCATCTCAGGAAGCCAATAAGTCAGTACTACTCTCTTCCTTCACTAGTTTTTTCAAGTAACTTATAAAGGTATATTTTTTAGCTCATTTTTAATAATTTCTAGTCATCTGGTCTCCACAGGAGCTATATTTTTACTCCAGCTCCATTAGTTTTGCGTAAAACATCTTTGTATATATATTTTGTTATTATTTCCCTCTGGTCTTCTTATCCCGAGGTCAGAAGGGTCGTCTTCCTATCTAGGGTTAATACCATAAAATACAAAAAATTAAGTACAGAAACGGTTATAAAAGAGGCTATTATCTGTGTTATTTTACAAGCTGACCCACACCGATTTTCTCCATAAGAATTTCGAAACACAATCAAGGTAATGCTCACCTTTTCCTGTACAATGATTTTAAAGAGCCACTGTTACTGTTTACGTCGCTTACAGTAGCAAGTGCAGGGATGTCCTACCCACATACCAAAACCATCGTACGGGAGAGTTCAAATTATCGTATATGACCCTCGAACTCAATGCTTACGCTGCTTAATGAGAGAGAGAGAGAGAGAGAGAGAGAGAGAGAGAGAATTTCAAGATCCATTCAATTCCAAATGCCTAGACACATTGTGATTAAAAGACTGGAGGTCATAGGCAGATGGAAATACAGACAGAGGATGACAGTTCCAGAGTTGCCCTGTTACAGTACGAACAGTGTGACCGTCATTCCTAGCGTTAAGCAGTTTTCAGTTTTCGATTTAGCTAGAATAGTTTTCCTCTAAACTGAATAAAGAAAATGATTATGTAGTGAATAATTCTCCCATCAGTGCTAATATACTAATTTCCATAGTGACATGCTCAGTTTGGCCATGTAAAGAGAATGGAGAGCAAGAGACTAACGAGGAGAGTGTACGTGAGTGAGGTGGAGAGGGGCAGAGGGAGTGGGAGGCCAAGGATGAGATGGAGGGATGGAGCGGAGAGGTATATGAGAGAAAGGGATGCGAGTTGAGAGCAGGGCAGTGAAATGGCGAGGGACAGGGCGACATGGAGGCGATTTATTTGTGGCCACCCCTTACGGGATTAAGGGGTCTGCCAATAGACAGATAGATAGATAGAAATGCTCAGTACACGAAATGCATTTTACCACACCACCTTAGAGAGAGAGAGAGAGAGAGAGAGAGAGAGAGAGAACATATTACATCAAATAGGAGAAATTTAAGCATTTTTAGAAAGTCACACATTTACTAAAGATACTATATACAAGGTATGATACAAACACGTATGGAAAAAATGGCTATTCTGTTTAAATATTAGTTATGCTTTATATAACAGTACCAAAAGCGTAGTTCATCCCTACAGTAATCAGTGCAACTTTCATTCGTTTGAGCTGTACAGAAGTAATGTCGAGAAGAAACTGCACACACACACACACACACACACACACACACACACACACACACACACACACACACACACACAGTTACGCCCTTCAGTCCAATAGCGTGTTTCATCAGCGTATTCTTGCTACCGACAAACGACTTTATGCAGTCTTGAGAAACCTACTGCAGTTGAGAAATAAAATAAATTACCTATCTAACCTCACCAGCCCCACAAAGTCTCCAGAGCTGAATATAATGATCTGGAGATAACAAATATAAAGGGAAAAAATTGCCATCAGGTAGGAGGGATGACGGAGGAAAAAAACGCGCACACACTTCCATATCACACACACATTTCCATATCACGAGCACATTTCCATATCACGCGCACATTTCCATATCACGCGCACATTTCCGTATCACTTTCGGAGGACGGCTGAGTTTGTACCGTCCTACCGATTCTGTCCCTTTAGTCATTTCAACAGCAATTTTCTTCATTAATGATAGTTGGCTTACAGAAATCACTAGAACGATAAGGAACCGTATCAGTTGTTTGGGTTCAGGATCATATAAGAGACGCAGCTTTGCCTTCCTGTTATGAAAAGCCACGAATGGACGATGTAAAAATATATAAATGAGAGGAGGGAGGGTGAGGAAGAAGAGGAAGTGGAGGAGGTAAGGGAATAACAGAAATGGAAGGGGAAGAGAAAGACTTGTATAACCCTTAAGAGGACGAGGAGCAGTGAAGGTATATTTGTGGAGGGTTGCTTGCTTATGTCCTGATATCAGAGTTACTGAGGCCAATGATAATTCTTGTACACCGCTTAAAACACACACTTCAGCTCTACCAACGAATGGTCCCACGAATCCCCTTTGCCACTAGCGTTTTTCCACAGCCTTCCATTTTTTTCCCCCCTAAGGAGGAACAGAATCCGTTGTGTAGTCACTGCCTTGGTAAACGTGAATTCAGTTGGGTGGACTGCAATCCCGCTGGCTTGACAATGGCACCTGGTATTTCTGTCTTCATCCTGTGGAGGAAGAAAATTGGAAATTAATATAAAAGATATTAAAATAGTAAAAAGTATGATGATAGACTATAACGGAACAAATCAGTAAAGTCTACACCTTGTGATGTGTGCTGAAAAAGGTACAATTACTCCTTTAAAAAATAATAATAATAATAATAATCCGTAATAACCTAAGCTCACAAGGAAATTGGAAACCCATTGCTTAAAATGCTTCTTTGTACGTCATCATCGTTTTCTTCCTGCAAGGGAAACACACATTGCTTCCAGGAACTACAAAGTATCTATGGCTTTTATGGATATGGAAAATGCACATGAAAAGGTAAAGACTGGCGGGTTATGGAAGATTTAGCGTATGTCTGGTTTGGATAGCAAGTTCCACAATGCTGCTACGAGATTCGATTACGGTAATGATATATGTGGACGGGTTGTTGGGCATCAGACTGAATGGTTTATGATCAGTCTTGGAATACAGCAAGGTTGTTTGATGTCCCTATGCCTGTACAGTATATATAGAGGTAAAACACGAGTCATGGAGGGAGAGAGAGAGAGAGATTTAAGACTTATTCAGCATAATCAGATAAATTTTGTGCATATTCTTTTGTTGTGATCTGTTCTGCTGGATCATCTTTCACTCAGCGTCTCTGTAATAATACTTTAATTACACTTTCTTACTGTGTTTTGCCTTGGTGCAACCTTCTTTTGTTAAACTACAACATGTCCACTTTATTTCGTAATGGCAGTTCAGCAGTTCCGATTCACGTTCTCTACCGAACAACAACATTTGTAGAAGTAACTTGAAAGGTAATTATTGTCATCTTGAATTTGACTCTTTCTTGTATTTTGTGTTTCTCATGGAAGGAACAGTTTTGCGGGCTCGTTGCCTTTGGTTCCTTCTTCCCCACATTAAAAAAAAAAAAAATCATGGCATATTACTTACCTGGGTGTTCACCTGGCTCGAGAGAGGGAGAGGAATTATCTGCGTCAGACAGATTCTTCAGTAGGTCATACACTTCGCCATATTCAGGCACCAGAGGCTGAATGTTGTCCTCATCTCCTGACTCAGAATTGCCACCTGAAGCAGAGATGAGACAGGCAATATAGGCTACGTTGCTGCGGAGACGAAGGAATGAAACTACTATACCCTGCTTCCTCTAACGTGGCTTAAACTGCCATCTCTCCATCGTGAATGCTGAGCTGTAGCAATAGATTAACACTAGAATATGGTGCTAGTCACAAAGAAGTGTTAAGAACTAGATGAAGAGCCGTGCTACTGCCTTTTTCTGTCACTGAGCTACATGAAAGAAGTTGCAAAAGAACGAATATCTGGGCCAAGTTAGGCTGAAAAGAGTATAGGCATTGTCAAGGCAGTAATTATATGTAAAATGATGTTCATGCATTTACATTTCTGTCACCTGTTCCCCCCACTGAACTGAGAATAACAGTTTAATGGAAGATAATCAGTTTCCACACAACATACCCACTGCATCTGGCCTACAGAGCGTCGCTTGAGATATATGAGAAACATCAGATCTATCCGTTGGCTAATTTTAAGTTAACGTGCCCAAGGACTTTTTCATTGTATTTCCTTCTGCCTCTTACCAGACGATTATCTTCATCATAGAAGAACGGTCTAGTACGGAAAGGATTAACGATGACTAACTCTGACCCCTTGAATGAGAAACGTCTCTCCTAAGCTGAATAAAATAATCTGAGGGCAACAAGAAACATGTCATCAAGCTGAAGGGGTTAATGATTCCTGTGCAGATGATAGGCATAACTAACTAACAAACTAACTAACCATGATTAGTGGACGACAGAGATCCAGCAGGTGAACAGTCGCCCTCATATGCGTAAGCCCGCAAGTCATCCTGCGGGATCAAGGGCGGGACGGGTTTGACTCTCTTACTTGCTGTGGATGTGTGGGTGACGGTTGATGAGCTGGCCCCCGACTTTCCTGGCTTAGCCGCATCATCCACACTGGCCGAAACAGACTGTGTGGGCTTGTGCAGGCGGTCACCAGCTGCGCCTGACACCTTCTCCATACAACACACCATCTGCTTAACTCCCGGCTTCTCTGGCTGGGTTGCATCATCCACACTGACAGATACAGACTGCGAGGGTTTGTGCTTGCCGTCGTCCGCTCTGTCTGTCAGCATTTTGGTTTGGTTGGTCGGTATTGCAAAGCTCACCTCGCACAGTGCCCCTTCCTCTGTCACAGGATGCAGCTCTCCGGGAGATATTAGGCATTTGGACACTGAAAGGAAGTGAAGCTAGTGATGTTTTGACTCAGCACGAAATGATGTGATAAAGGAGTGTTAGCGCCAACTTTTAACATACGGATGTGACCCTATGGTGTGGCATGAAAATGAAAAGTCAAGAGTAAGAGCAGTGGTGATGGGACTGCTAAGGAATGTATGTGGAGTACAGAGGGTGGATAGGATACGAAATAATGTGATTCATGAAAGATGTGGAGTAAGGAAGTCGGTGGACACCAGAATCGAAGAGAGTGTACTGAGATGGTATGGTCATGTGGAGAGAATGGATAACAATTTAGTGGTGAAAAGGTATATCTAAGCGAATTTGAAGGAAGGAGGAGGCGAGGTAGGCCAAGCAGGTGCGATATGTTGGATGAGTGTGTGAGGAAGAGAAGTCTGGAAGTCAGTGAGGTGAGGGGACTGACAAGAGATCGAGCTGGCTGGATGAGTGTTGTGAGAGTCAGTGCATGATCAGGGATTTGGCACCCATTTTTAACGTGACAGCGTCCGGATTGACTC
The DNA here is from genome assembly GCF_032717465.1 of Coenobita brevimanus. Taxonomy (NCBI): domain Eukaryota; kingdom Metazoa; phylum Arthropoda; class Malacostraca; order Decapoda; family Coenobitidae; genus Coenobita; species Coenobita brevimanus. The sequence continues at coordinate 18,678,543 of NC_137057.1, read as the reverse complement.
TATCGGATACGTTTATGTGAAGCTACAGAATGTGGTGAATCTTTTTTTTGGCGTATCACATACAGCCAGGATTCAGGGGGGTTGAATGATGAGTGAGTGGAAGCGTGGCCCATTGGATTGGGCAAACTTGGTCTGTGTGGACGTTGCTACTCCTCATCCTGCCCTAGGGTGGGAAAGGAGGTCCGAATGATGATGATGAGTAGTAGTAGTAGTAGTAGTAGTAGTAGTAGCAGCAGTAGTAGCAATAGTAATAGTAGTTGTTGTTATAATTGTTGCTGTCCCAGGTTCATCTGGTCTTGAACTTAGTTTTATTTACGGTAAGCTGAAGTTGCCCGCCTCCTGCCGTCCACCATCATCCTTTCGGGGGATAGGGAGGCAGCGGAACCATTCGATTATATCAGTGCCATCGCGTGAAGGCGTCCCTCTCCACCACCATGTGAAAATAATAGGGATTTAGAGACTGAGAGATCCTGTGAATGAATGTGTGTGTGTGTGTGTGTGTGTGTGTGTGTGTGTGTGTGTGTGTGTGTGTGTGTGTGTGTGTGTGTGTGTGTGTGTGTGTGTGTGTGTGTGTGTGTGTGTGTGTGTGTGTGTGTGTGTGTGTGTGAAAGAACGTGTGGGTGTAAAAGGATGTGTGTGTGTGTGAAAGAATGTGTGTGTGTGTGTGTGTGTGTGTGTGAAAGAATGTGTGTGTGTGAAAGGATGTGAGGAAGGCATTGTAAGATAATAAAAGAATGTGAATTTGTAAATAATAATAATAATAATAATAATAATAATAATAATAATAAATGAAAAATAATGAAGGAAGGCGCTGCGGTGTGAATATAAGATGCAAACACGTGCAGGTGCGAATATACGAGAGGCTGTGAGGAGACGCCAGCCAAGAGTGACGTAAGAAAAGACAATATTTTAGTGTTAATGTCTATCTATAGCCAGACGCCAAAATCCCGTAAGGGGTGGCCATTTGTCTATGTGGTTTTACGAGGAGGGGCTCTAACCCTCCACCAACCCACTTGTTGACACGTATAGGGTGCAAAAGTTCGCCTATTATTTCACCTTTCCTATTTCTTAACTCCCTCTGCTTCCCAAACATTTTCCATTTTTCCCTTTACTCCAACGCAGCCAGTATGAGCGACTATTAAGGAAGCTCCCTAACACCTATTCCTCAGCGATTTATTCTGCTTATTTCACCTGGCCTATTATTTCACCTTTCCTTCTTCATACCTCCCTCTGCTTGCTAAATACTTTCCATTTATCCCTTTACTTCAACGCGGCCTGTATTCTCGACTATGAACTCCCTAACACCTATTCCTAGGCGATTTATTCTGCTTATTACACCTCGCTCTCCTCTTCTGTGGGACTTAAATCGTTCTAACATCACCACGCACTTCATAAATAACGCACAAAATTATATTACCCAGTCGTAGCCAAAAATAAATCGCTAAGGAAGAGGTGCCAGGGAGCGACGAGAATATGAACACAAGTCTACCCTAAGCTGAGTAAAATCGTCTTGAACTGGCAGGTAAAAAATCGTAATCACTGGCTTTAAGAGGCTAACCAATTCACTGCAATGATTTCTTGAGGCTTGTACATTACTGGTTTATTCAGACGCTTTCATTCATCTTATTAGGACCTTCGAGCTGCAGGGGTTAACAAAAAGCTTAATTGGCTCTTGCAGCACGGGAGGCTTTCCTTAATTGTAGCATAAATAAGCTTTCATTAACACTTTCAGAGAGGAGGAGAGAGAGAGAGAGAGAGAGAGAGAGACAGAGACAGAGAGAGAGACAGAGACAGAGAGACAGAGACAGAGACAGACAGACAGACAGACAGAGACAGACAGAGACAGAGACAGAGAGACAGACAGACAGAGAACGAGACAGAGAGAGACAGACACAGACAGACAGACAGACAGACAGAGACAGACAGACAGACAGAAGACAGTAATGTAAGAAATACCTGTAGTGGACTGTGAGACATCTGTGAGTGGGGAGCAGTGAGTTAACAGTGAGGTAAGGACATGGAAATACCTGTAGTGGACTGTGAGACATCTGTGAGTGCATGCAGTGTGAGAGAGGTGTCTGCCAGGTTCCTGTTGGTGTGGGAGCCTCTGCAAGCACGCCACCTCTGCAACCCAACCCGCACCACCACAGCCACCACCACTGCAACGACGGGAAGGAAGTGTGCAATTACTCCGCTGCCTCGTAACAGGGGTAGAAGGAGCAGGTGCAGGTGCTGAAACAAACTCAGTAGGTGGTGTGCTGACTTACTGAGCTGGGTGATGCAGGTGTGTGTCTCGTGTGGTGCTCTGCTTGCGACTACCAAAGAGAGGGGGAAGGCCAGCTCAAAATAGCTCAGCGCCGGTCAGGTTTTGCTTGTGCATGCAGTTATTCTGATCTAGGCACAATCTACTTCCTAACAGCTACACTATGCATGCCTACAATCTCATCATACAACGACCTATACAATTACATTAAGACATGTACATTGCAACTGTGTATTCCTATGCATTCGTACAACTACATCATACAACAACACATACAAGCACTGTACATTAAGGGATATACATTATAGCTGTGCATTCCTTCCTTCATTCTCGCTGTTTCCACACACTTTAATAAACTCAGACAAACCAGTGCCAGTGAGGGGGCATGTGAAGGCTACGTCAAAGCTGGAGATGCATGAAGCCGTCACAAAGTAATTATTTCAAAGGACTGACGAGGTTAATGAAAATGCCAGTATTAGTTCTGACACGGCAATGGCAAATCTTCTGTCTATAGCACGACGCCCTAATCCCGCAAAAGGTGGTCGCAGACAAAACGCCTCCAAGTCGCTCATTACCCACCATTTGACTGCTCCCCCCCCACCTTATTCACTCCCCCCTCCCTCATATCTTCCCTTATATATATACGATCAGAGGAAATACACCACGTTCAGAACTATGAGGTAAAAAGTAAAGGTAAGGGGTAGATGCAAAAAGGTATTTCGCAGCCGTGCTCATCTCTATAACATACGCCTTTGAACACTGCATCATTCAAGTTACCATAGTTACCTCCCCTAGATATTCTCTCTCTCTATCTCTCTCTCTCTCTCTCTCTCTCTCTCTCTCTCTGAAGGGGTTGAGTGACGCCAGCTGCTGCCCGTGTCAGGATTTGAACCCTGCCGTTATTGGGCTATATATTCTAACTTTATTTTTCACCGTTATATGTCACACTGTCCCAGCCTTATTACATGTCGTGGCGGAGAGATGGACGTTTCAGGAAGCAGATGGAAGAGTGATGGGAGGTAGGAACGTGTAAGTGAAGAGGCTTAGGTATGGTATAGGACGCTGTAATAATAATAATGTTCGTGACAAGAGATATAATTGATTAGATAACATATTAAAGCAGCTTGGTGATAGTGGTGTTGCCATCCACGAGAAACAGGGAGATTACAGAAGGTTCCTCTCTGTCCTCTTCTAACTTCATAAACCTTAAGTTACGACGCGAAAACTACAGCGGGGTATATTTGCGCACTGCAGGATGATCAGGGAAAGAAGTGCAAAATCTTTCAGTCCTGTTGCTCCTCTGAAAACATGCTTAGGTTACGACAGGGAAGCGATCGTATGTATGTTTGAGAATCGCACCCCAAATTACTTTTATCCTACCATTATACGATTAAGAAAAAATTTTTTACAGCTGCCTGGTAATGATCTAACTCTCCACATAACGCAAGATGGCCACCTCAACGAGGGCACTCCTAGACCAACTGTAAAAATCTCTCACCATGGACATAGAGTGCTAGAGGAATGCAATGGACATGGGGATTAGTGGACTGATATCTAAGAATGCTGCCAGGGATGAACTACTGCACATGACCGTACAATAAGGATGAAAACAGCACCTATGTAAACACTCAGCATGAAGCAGATCTGATGTTGTTAGAGCAGGCACGGTGAGGGAACAGTTAGCAGCTCTCATCTACGGGTGTTAACTGAGATGAATTACTGCCCCCGAACGCACACTTTATTAAGGAAATTGTACTTATAGATATGCCGTCTACACTTACCAAGCAGGAGGACAGAGATGATTAAGGCGGACACAGCCAGGGGGGCAGTTAGAGGGTTGGCATCCAAGGGCAGTTTGAGCCACTCGCAGTTCGGACCGGTGTGGGTGTCTGGGCAGGAACAGTGGTAGCCTGGCTGCAGGTTGTAGCAGGTACCACCACTAAGGCACGGTTGGAACACACACTCATCCACGTCTTGACACACCTTCCCAGTTAGCTGTCTGCCCTCACCACAGCTGGGAAGAGAGAGACATTTTAAACCCTTTGCCTCCAGCGGTGTCCCTGTCCTATGCTGAATAATAACACAGCTGTAGGTAAACATATTCCCCAAGTTGAATTAATTTCTCCCTGGACATCAGTTATAGAACGAAGTAGAGATCAATGCACTGTGGATGGGAAACTGAAGTAGGGAAGCATTACCTCTTTCATGGCGGCATTTCTCACTAATATCTTACTCAAGCCTACCTTAAACCAGTTTATTTAGCTGGGTCAGTCATAGGAAATAGTGTTAACATTGTCACCAGTAACCCTTTTATGGGCGCAACAACTCTAGGATTCCACTTCCGCAAATACCAGACGATTCTACTGAACTAATAATAATCATAGATGCCTCATGGTCAGATTAAACCTTAGTGTTCAATTTCAGCTCAATTTATTCTGTAAGAGTGATCCATTTAAGCCTTTATGGAAAAAAAAAAGTATATTGGTGTATGGATGTACTACCAAGACACCCCTGACTCACCTGCACACAGCTTGCCTCCAGGTGTTGTGGCAGGTGAGAGGCGGGATGCAGGTGGTGGTGGCGCAGGGGTCTAGCGATGGACAGCCAGTCTCCACATTGTGCATTAAGGTCACCCGCCCCCACTCACTGCTGTTGGCTGGCGAGGGAAAGGTCACTAACTCTCCAGCCACCCTCAGGTCATCTATGCAGGCTGATGAGGGAAAGAAAGTGAGGAAAAGGCCAGTAGATGGAGAGGACAAATGGTGGTAAAGTTCAAGTAAGAAGAACAAGTTACCAGCTGTCTAAACAACCTCACGTCATCTGTGCAGGCTGACTGGCTTATGGAAATGGTCAGGTCACTAAGTCTGGATACTCTTATCATATTTTATGCAGGCTGATTAGGTCAAAGGGAAGAATGTGCACTAAAGCCACCCATCCCCTCGCACTGCTGTCTGCTGGTGAGGGAAAAGTCACCAACATTCTGGACACTCTCAGATGATCAATGTAACCTGACGCAAAAAAAAAAAAAAAAAAAGGCATTTAAATCAGATGGAAATGGAATCTCACTTCTTTCATTAGGAATTGTATGTGTAAAAGAAATATGAACTGTAACCAAACAGTCATTAGAGCTCTACTGAGACACCAGCACTGCACTACATTTTAAAACACAGCAAGAAAAATACTGAAATGGTACACTGTTAATCCTTAATATATATAAATACACTGGGATCAGCCTGAACTTTTAGCTACTGGCAATAATGAGACGCCTGGGGAAGACAAGAGCAAGCTACAGACGTTCAGGCGAGGTGCATATAAAACATGATGTGAATAAATATCAAGGAATTTCTGGGAGGGTAAAAAGTTCTGAAAGGAATATTATTCAGGTCCACTGTCACTAACATTGAGATTCTGATACTTTTTAGTTACTGTACAGAAACGGTCAATAATTCCTGTACTTTGTCTCAAAACTGTCAGAACCTAATGAGGTTCTACTAAAACTACCAACAATATTAACGCAGGAAAGAGGAGTTGCAGTCAAGCTTCGCTGGTTCAGAACGTGGGACATAAAAGACTATTACGGTATTTACAGCAACTATTCAGTCTGAGTCACAAGTTCGCCCAGTATTTCACCTGTTCCGCTTCTCACTATCCTCTGTCGGCTATTATTCTTAAGCATAGAAAGGTTCCATATATTACTTTGTACATAGAAGGTTCTCTTTGATATAATGCATCTGGAAAGAAAATAACGGGCACGTCTTAAGTGTGAAGTAAGCGCAGTGGAACAGTAGGGTAAGTGTTGTTCCATATAATCACGAAAAGCTCCGCCACTCACTGTCACTGAGGTCGTCGTGTATTGCCACCAACTTCATCTTCTCAAACTCTGCCTCTCCACCCACCATCACCCCTTCCTCGCTCTCCACCTCTAGCCGAACAGGGGGACCATCCACAAATGAATATATTTGGCCGAGGCTTTGTGTCGTCAGGAGCGATGGAAGACTTTCATTCCGTCGCCAGCCGTCCCCATCGTCGGCAGAAATGACGATGTTGTGTCTATGGCGACTAAGATACAAGGTGTGCCACAGCCCGTCTGCCAGTGGGAAGCCGTCCAGACACGCCTCAGACACCAGCCAGGCCCTAGTAGACACTGATGCACAGGCCACACCTCCCCTCAGCTGCCGGGAACAAATACTTTATGAACCAGTTGTGGGTATGACCAGGGATTAGGCCATCACGTCTAAAAATGGCCACCCCTTACAAGATTAAGATGTCTGATGATAGACTGACAGACGTTGAACTATTAGACCACGACTTAAACTCTCTGATGATGTGTTTATATATTATTCTTACTTTGTCCAGATAACATTATTTAACCTATGGGAAATTTTGTCAAACTGGAAGGGTTAGGTACGGTATTTACAAACCTTCACTGCTACTGGGCTCTGCTAATTTGAATATCTGATGTATGATTCGGTCTTGCCTGATTCTTAACCTTTCCATCAAATTTGGTTCAGGTTCATATCAAAACCGAAGTGACCCTTGCCTCGTGCCCTTGTCCTTTGATTGACTGTTCTTAAAATCAAATCCTTTTATTCTTGCAGTATCCTTATCCTTTCCACAAACTTTTGGTCTAAATTGGATTCAAGCTGTTTAAATTGACCTTACTTCGTGACCTTGACCTTCGACGTACTGTTTTCAGAACATCAGATTTATCCCTTGCCTGACCATCAACCACTCCATCAAATTTGGTTAGAATTGAATCAAAACAATTTATTTTGCCAACACCCACACACACACACACACACACACACGGGGCGAAATTTGAACTTGCCCTGTGACACACACACACACACACACACACACACACACACACAAGCAAAGGCAGACACACGCCGATCAAAACGTAACATCCGCTTTCCCTCGACATACGTGAAGCCTGAGTGCCGGGGCTGCATGCCGTGGAAGGACTGCCACCAGGAGCCCATCAGGACGGCCCCTCGACCTAACCCTCAGCTGCAGCTTCACGTTATGCGGGTCTGGAGGCTGGTGGATGGGTAGCCTTGCGAACGAGGATGTTCCCAGGGAGGCAGGTACTGTGGGGGTATCGCAGCCTCGCCCCGAGAACCCTGGCCGGCATTCACAGTGAGGATTCTTTAGGCCTCCCACACAGGAGCCTCGCAGTCCACAGGAAAGTCTGGCTCCCCCACAGGCCTTCTCTTGAGGTTCACAGCCACCCGCACTGCCGCTGCTGTACGCTGGTTCTCCCAAGTCTTGCAGCTGAAAGAGTGGCTTGGTGAAATTAAAGCTGTATATTATGTAACTGATTACAAGTCTGGAGGTTCATTGCACGATATGTAGAAAGTAAGTGATATATGAAGTTAGGGAAGGCGTCATCATCATCATCATTATAATCATCATCGCCACCATTAACGCACATCAGCATCAAAATCATCATCATCGTCATCATAATCATCATCATCATCGCCACCACCAACACACAATCATCCTCCTCATCATCATCATCATTATCTTCATCACCATCATCATCATCATCATCATTATCATCATCATCATCATCGCCGCCATCAACGCACATCAGCACCAAAATCATCATCATCGTCATCATAAGCATCATCATCATCGCCACCACCAACACACAATCCTCCTCCTCCTCATCATCATCATCATCATCATCATCATCATCATCATCATCATTCCCAATCTAACTCCCACTTTGAAGATGGGGTAACGCAAGTACTATAATACCACTAAGATCAAAACCACAACTACACAGGCAGGGGCAAAAAACTGACCTACACTTCTTTGCTGACTGACGCGAGGGAAGGTGTTGCGTGAATTAGTTTAATGTAATCGCAATATGAAACACACAACAATAGATTAAGCAGAGAAATACCACTCTGTCGATTGGAGAGGTGTGTGAAAAACAGAATACTGAACACAAGGTTGGAATAAGATTTTTGCCCAGCTTCTACTCCAGTCTGTATATACTGCAATTCTTTCCAGTGATCCTCGCCCTGAAATCTAGAGTGGAAATTCACAGACATAATTTCCGTCAATTCCCCTTTTCTGTCTTTTCCAGGGAGACAAATAGAATGACTAAATATCTGAAGGAAAAAAATGTAAGAATTTGTGTCACTCTGCACGCAGCTAAAAAGCCTAAAAGAAGCTATTCGTAGTGGAGAAATTAGTGTTGCTTAAGCATTCCCCCTGTCTCTACCAAGACTAATTAATCAAGACTCAACCCCAGGACCATTACGCACATGTGTACACGGGTGTAAGGGCATGAAGTACAACACCCATCTCAAGTGTACACGGATGTAAGGGCATGTAGTACAACACCCACCTCAAGTGTACACGGATGTAAGGGCATGAAGTACAACACCCACCTCAAGTGTACGCGGATGTAAGCGTATGCAGCATAACACCCACCTCGCCGTTGACAGTGAGGTGTGAGAGGCATCCATTGAGCCCCTGTGCCTGTAAAGCAGTGGTCCATCCATGGGTGCCGGGCTGGGGCGGGGGGTGAGCCAGGCCACCCAGCTGTAAGGGTCCTGAGCCACCCCACCTCTTAGGCGCCTCCACACCCACCCAGGCGCCCCTCGCAACGCAGTGACTATCCGACACAGGCTCCTCTCCTTCCCAGCCTTGGGCACACATGTCCACCATTAGCGTTACTCCCTAAACGAAAGAAAGAAAGATAAAACAGTAACAAATAATACCACAAAATCTTTGCATTGTACCACAGACTAGTACGGGATAGCATTACATGGTTGAAAATACCCAATCACTTCCCGGCAATTGAACCCAAGTATGTCTCTTTGAATGGAGTGTACGAAGAAGACCGTTACCACCACCACCACCACTACCACCACCACTATCATCATCATCATCATCATCATCATCTTCCCCACACTACCTGTTCATTAAGGTGTAGGTGCAGCGTGTGCCAGGTACGCAGTTCCAGAGTAGACTTCACTTCCAGGAACATCGGTCCACCAGCTCCCTCCAGCACCACCTGCGCCCTCCCTCTGACCACCTGTAGGGCCAGCATGGGTGTGGGGTGAGGGCTGCCGTGCGTGACGGAGGCCGACAAAGGGCCTGAGTACAGCACCAGGCCGTCTGAAGTGCGTGGAAGGAGTCTGACGGAGAGGGTGGTGGGCAGGCAGGGTGGCAGTGGACGCACCCAAGTGAACCCAGCCCCTAGGAAAGTGCGAGACAGGACCTTACACTGCACACCCCAGGACCCGCCAGGACACACACACCTGCAGGAAGGACAGGGTAAATTTCTGGCCATATACACAAACCTCAAATCGCAAAGTGGACTGCAAACCCTTAATTTCTGAAAGACATATGTAGTGAAACGGCGGGGGACACGGCGACGTGGAGGCGATTTGTTTGTGGCCACCCCGTATGGGATTAAGGCGTCCGGCAATAGATAGATGGATAGATAGATATGGTACGCCTGTGGTTGTTAGGTACGGTTAGCCTGCATCCCATATCACAGAACGCAGTCAGCACCGTACAAGAAAGCCATATACATTCCACCACCGTAACGAAGCTCAAAAATCTTTCTATCTATTTATAGCCCGATGCCCTAATCCCGCAAAAGGGTGGCCGCAGACAAAACGCCTCCAAGTCGCTCTGTCACCCACCATTTGACTGCCCTCTCCCCAGCTCACGCCCAGCTCCCTCATATACTTAAAAATCATCGCAAAATATCTAGGGCCTCTTCCACTTTGCGATTTCAGACCTAAACATATAAACCCGTATTACAGTCAGTTTCAGAAGTCTACAGTCACCTATTCAGTTCTTCCTTTTACTGATTATTACACGAGTATCTGTCTATCTATCTATCTATCTAGGAAATCCACAAACCATCACCTTAGCAGTGGGCAGATCTTCTTTCCTAACCGCTACGTCCCTCCAGGCAGAGTTAGGAATGGATGGTGAACAGAAAATATGGTTAATGAGGGTAAAATCGACACCAGAAGTTCTGTCGCGTCTTCTGCTTCCCCCTCCGTAGATTTCTGACGATCACCTTCGCGGATCCGTGACAAATGACAGTGATGGATTTATCTGGCCACGGATCAGGGTTGTAGAGTCGTTTGCTTCGAATTTACTGAGAGAATTTTCAAAGTCTATGGGGAAAAAGATCTTAGGGAAGCCGATGGTACATTTAAAAGACGATATACAGGGCTGCTGAAAATACTAGCGCAGTTTTTTTCCGTGTGACACAAGATCGTATACTTCATCGATCTCCATATCTGTACCCAGGCGCCTTCATGTCGTAAGGGGTGGCCACAAACAAATCGCCTCCATGTCGCCCTGTACGCCATTTGGCTGCCTTTCTTCCAGTTCACACCCACTGCTCTCGTATATCTCTACAGTCCATCCCTCCATCTCATCCTTGGCCTCCCCCTCCCTCTCCCCCCCTCCACCTCACTCACATACGCTCTCCTCGTCAGTCTCTCACTCTCCACCCTCTCCACATGGCCAAACCACCTCAGTGTGTTTCTCCTAACGCTTCCTATCACATCCACAGCCACACCACAACGCTCCAGCTCATCCTTGGCCTCCCCTCTCCTCTCCCCCCTCTCCACCTCACTCACATACGCTCTCCTCGTCAGTCTTTCACTCTCCACCCTCTCCACATGGCCAAAGCACCTCAGTGTGTTTCTCCTAACGCTTCCTATCACATCCACATCCACACCACAAGGCTCCTTCACTTCCTTCACTTCCTCATTCGTCAGTCTGTCTCTCCGTGTGTCCAACCTGCCCCCGATAACGTTACCTGTGTCCCATGTCTGTTCTGATGCAGCGGCCGCCGTTCACACACGACGAGGGGGTGCAGGTGGGGTGGTAGTGGGTGTGTGGGCGGCAGGTGTGGGCGCGGGTGAGGCGTGGCGTTACCAGAGAAGTGATGTTTGTGTCGACCACCTACGGAACATAAACATCATCATCATCATCATCATCATCATCATCATCATCGTCATCATCATCATCATCATCATCATCATCATCATCATCGTCATCATCATCATCATCATCATCATCATCATCATCCTGACCTTCCCTGCCTTAAAAAGTGGACAGATGAAAAACCCAGAAACACACACACACACACACACACACACACACACACACCACCCAGATTTATCATATTCCTGTACTTACTTCCTATCACAGTAGGATATACCAAAGTTATATTGGGATGAAAGACATATACTGGGATGAAAGACATATACTGGGATGAAAGATATACTGGGATGAAAGACACATACTGGGATGAAAGACATATACTGGGATGAAAGACGTGTACTGGGATGAAAGACATACACTGGGATGAAAGACATATACTGGGATGAAAGACATATACTGGGATGAAAGACACATACTTAGATGAAAGACATGTACTTGGATGAAAGACATATACTGGGATGAGAGACATATTCTGGGATGAAAGACATATACTGGGATGAAAGACATACAATGGGATGAAAGACATGTACTGGGATGAAAGACATATACTGGGATGAAAGACATATACTGGGATGAAAGACATATACTGGGATGAAAGACATGTACTGGGATGAAAGACATGTACTGGGATGAAAGACATATACTGGGATGAAAGACATATACTGGGATGAAAGACATGTACTGGGATGAAAGACATATACTGGGATGAAAGACATATACTGGGATGAAAGACATATGCTAGGATGAAAGACATATACTGGGATAAAAGACATATACTTGCATGAAAGACACATACTGGGATGAAAGACATGTACTGGAATGAAAGACATACTGGGATGAAAGACATACGCTGTTCTGAACTTCACCTGGAGTGGAAGAATAACAGAAGCCAAGGAAGCCACGGATGAACGACTGTCGGAGTAGGGCGAGTGTGTGTCTGGCGAGGCGTGGAACCTGCCGCCACTCGCACCACCACTCGCACCACCACCTGGCTCCCAGCTGGTCCCCTGTGCATCATCAACAGCCACACTAAGCTTCATCACTTCCTCAAGCTGAAAAAGGTGATACGAACCAAAGCGTAGAATCCATTTTGAAATAGAGAATATTCACAAACACAGTACATGTCAATTTTAAAACACAGGCAAAGATCCGTCTATGCAGTGTACCATTTGGGCGAATATTAATGAAATTACTTCCTTCAGGAGACTCTCAGGGCAACAAGAATGCAAAAGCTATCGAGAATAACTTTTTCATGAAGCCTACAACGGGGTTAGGGGGATACTGCCTTCAAATGTACACACCTTCTGAACGTTGACTGACAGAAGGCCGTGGAGCTTGATAGGGTTGAGAAATTTGCCACCCTTGTGTCTCACGCTCACCCAGACACACGTGTAGGGAGTTGGGGGAGGGGAGGGGTGAGCAGGGGTGCTGTGGGGGTGAGGGTGGGAGTCAGGGAGGGTTGGGAGTGGCTGTGAGGGGGGTGGGAGTGAGCCGTACACACTCACTATCTCCACCCTTGGTCCTCCTACTCCCTCCATTACCTCCTCCACTGCTTTCGTCAGGGTGCCCAGGCCTCCACCACCAGCCTGTAAACACAATAACAGACAGCAACAAATATAAACGTTTCCTCTCAAAATATGGGGCCTGCAGAGAGACAGACAGACAGACAGACAGAGACAGAGAAAGACAGAGAGAGAGACAGACAGACAGGCTGGATAGGGCCACTGCCAGCTCCCTCAGTAAAGCAAATAGTTCCTAGTCAAGTAATATAATTTAATGGTAGAAGTGGCAGCAAACACACTGAGGTGGTTTGGCCATGTGGAGAGGATGGAGAGTGAAAGACTGACGAGGAGAGTGTATGTGAGTGAGGTGGAGGGGGGGAGAGGGAGGGGGAGGCCGAGGATGAGATTGAGGGATGGAGAGGAGAGGTATATGAGAGAGGGGTGTGTGAGCTGGGAGCGAGGCAGTGAAATAGTGGGGGACAGGGCGACATGGAGGCGATTTGTTTGTGGCCGTCCCTTACGGGATTAAGGTGTCTGGCAATAGACAAATAGACAGATAGTGGTTGCAACTGAAACCTTAGACTCATCTGAACGTCAACACAGTAGACTGCAGGCCACCATCCTTTCAAGGGCTGGGCAGGGCACTGGGGGACGTTTGTATAACCGAGCAACTCCACTGCCTAGCCATGTCGGTGCCATCACGTGAAGGCGTCCCTCTCCAACATCTGTCTGAAGGTAGCAAGTTTAGAATATAAAATCCCTGGTTTGGACATGTAGAGAGGATGGGGGATGATAATTGGGTGCAGAAGGTGAGAAGTGTTAATACAGGGGGTGAGGTTGCGAGGGGTAGACCGAGAAAGAAGTGGGACGAGGTCATTAAGTGTGACCTCAGGGTTAAGGGACTGAACAGGGAGGCTGCCATAGATCGTGCAGCGTGGAGAGCCGCCATTAGGTGAGCAAGTGCATGCAAGCATGTTGGAGTCTTCAAAACAGAAACGAACGAAACGATTGGACTGAAGATTTGGTGGTGGTCTAATGAGAAGCACAGGGACTCGACCCCTTGCCTGTGGGAATGGTTGGCTGCTCTCCATGACAGTCACGATGAGGTTAAGGGAATCATTATAGGTTACTCACCTCGGGAGTCCAGTCTGTGGCAAGTGACGTCGGGGTGGAGGGGGAGAGTGAGATGGGAACGGCGTGAGAGAGAGCCTCGGGGGACAAGTGACGCACCTCCACCGTCACATTAGCCGATACGTCCCTCTGGCTCCAGGTTCTGTCAGACACCAAGAACTGCAACTCGTACCTGAGAATACAAAGCAGGGCAAGAAAGTAAGCCTGGAGGGGCAGACAATACCGTAATACAGGTCATTCACTTTAAGTTGGCTCAGATTCTCGTCCTTTTGCAAACTTTACGTAGCTCAGAGGCAGAAAAAGACAATACATAGACTCTATATCCTTGCCATGGCGCTTCTCCGTGACTGGCATAATATTCTAGTGTTAACCTAGTGTTACAACTCAGCACTGTGATGGCAAGATGGCAGTTTTAGGCACAAGTTACTCTGAACGTGGTATTTCTCTTCACAACTGTCACAGCACACAGGCCACCAAAGCTTCCAAACACATTAACTTTGGATGACACACTCCTTTAATGTGAAGTCCTTCTTTTATCACTGAACTGCTTGAATCTTTGTTTTCGTGTTTTCTTCCTCACCTGCTTTCTCTGAGCTGCGTGGAGGCATAGATCTGGCCAGTGGCGGTGTTGAGGGTGAACTGTGGGTGAGGGTGGCCTGCCCAGGTGAAGGTCTTGTCCTCCAGGTCCCAATCATCAGGGTCGTCCACGTAGACACGACCCAAGCCCACCTCAGTACCGCTACCCTGAAACAAGTGGTAGAAGGTATCAGTGTTACATTACCCTTTGCCAGGTGCAGGGGCCTGAGGGCGGGTTACCATAATTCATAGGCTACATTACGTGGCTTATCTGTGATCTTGTAAATGCTTCGCGATGCTTTGGCTGGTCTCCTCTTATTATAATCAGTATATTCTTTTTAGACGCGGGAACGTCGCCTGGAGCGCTATGTCAGTCAGTCACTACGTAAAGTTTTTCGGATGCGTATTGCCTCAAGGGGTAGGCATTAGCTAAGCCGCATATTACTGCTCTGATGCTTCTTCACTTGTCTTATGCTTTCCGTATTTATCATTCCATTCTTCTAGCCCTCAGTCAATTGTGGTCAGTTTAGAAAAAGGTCGTTCTCTCTGGATGAGTGATAAAATATTACCAGTTTCCATTTGATGAAGAAGAGGGAAAGAACGAAGGTGAAGAGGACACTACGAATGTTTTTCCCGTACCTGAGTCTTCCACAGGTGAACGGTCTTGGCGCCTGGTTTCATAGGGTTGTCATTGATGTCGTCTATGATGATGGTGATGAGCTGTGTGGCTTTCAGACCCCCGGCATCTCCCACCAACACATCCACAGTCAATTGGCGATGCTCCTCCCTGTCCACTGCCACCCTCGACCATACCTCCGCCCCTCCACGACCACTGTCCAGCTCTGTAAATAGGTAGGATGGTAAGTGGTGATCTATCTATCTATCTATCTATCGCCAGACGCCTGAATCCCGCAAGGGGTGGCCACAAACAGTTCACCTCCATGTCGCCCTGTCCCCCGCCATTTCATTGCCCTGCTCCCAGCTCACACCCCCCTTTCTCATATACCTCTCCACTCCATCCCTCCACCTCATCCTTGGCCTCCTCCTCCTTCTCCCCCCCCCCTCCACCTCACTCACATACACTCTCCTCGTCAGTCTCTCACTCTCCATCCTCTCCACATGGCCAAACCACCTCAATGTGTTTCTCCTAACGCTTCCTATCACATCCACATCCACACCACAACGCTCCATCTCATCCTTGGCCTCCTCCTCCCTCTCCCCCCCCCTCCACCTCACTCACATACACTCTCCTCGTCAGTCTCTCACGCTCCATCCTCTCCACATGGCCAAACCACCTCAATGTGTTTCTCCTAACGCTTCCTATCACATCCACATCCACACCACAACGCTCCCTCTCATCCTTGGCCTCCTCCTTCCTCTCCCCCCCCCCTCCACCTCACTCACATACACTCTCCTCGTCAGTCTCTCACTCTCCATCCTCTCCACATGGCCAAACCACCTCAGTGTGTTTCTCCTAACGCTTCCTATCACATCCACATCCACACCACAACGCTCCTGGTGATCTCGCCTGCATTATCATACTCATCATCGCTGTTATTCATATCATATTTACAAGCGTCAGGGTAATCGTCACCACTGTTATAGTCAAAAGCTTATTTCCAGCCTCCTACTCCTATATATCCACTACCCAGCTCTGTATAGGAAGAAGAGGAGTTAAATTTATGTATATTACTTGTACGGAAATTTGCAAGGGGAAAGAGAAGTGGGGTTACCGTAGAGTTATAATAATCGGAGGCGTTTCAGTCATTTATTTACAACTCTTGGTCACCGTACAAACAGACAGACAGACAGATATCCATTTAGACTGACAGACTGATAGATAAACAGATAGACAGACAGGGCTATGAAAAAAAATGGCTATGAAATGGCGGGGGACAGGGCGACGTGGAGGCGATTTGTTTGTGGCCACCATGTATGGGATTAAGGCGTCTGGCAATAGATAGACAGATAGATAGATAGAACTTAGGGAAAGACGGTTCGTAGTGAAGGGGTTGACGAAGGCTGTGTGTGAAGCCTCCAGGGTGAACTCTCTCTCTCTCTCTCTCTCTCTCTCTCTCTCTCTCTCTCTCTCTCTCTCTCTCTCTCTCTCTATCTATCTATCTATCTATCTATCTATCTATCTCTGAAACCACTACCTGCTTTCAGACACTATTTTTTTTTACACATCGTTCTATCACTAACCCCTATCATATTTTATCGAGATGATGCTGGTCACGAAGGCAGGGTTTGTAGCGGCCAAGGTGAAGGAGAAAGGCGGGCCGTGACCAAACTGCCACAGGTCATCATCGGTCGCTGTGATGACCCCTAAGAGCCTGGCAGACACCCCTTCCGTCACGTGCAGGAGCGTGGGAGGTCGCAGGCGGGGCGGGCAGTCGTTTACGTCGCTTACGGTGATGGTTAGGGTTGTCGTGGAGGAGAGAGGTGGACAGCCATCATCCGTGGCTGTTATTCTCGCCACACCCACGTCCCCACCCGCTGCCTCTCGATCCAGGGCACGCCACAGCCTCACCCCGCCCCCTGACTCCACCCTCAGCGCTCCCCAACCCCCAGTTACGTGGTAGTGGATGGTCTGCTGCGCCGTCTGGAAGTAGGGGGTGTTTTAGTACTCTCTCTCTCTCTCTCTCTCTCTCTCTCTCTCTCTCTCTCTCTCTCTCTCTCTCTCTCTCTCTCTCTCTCTCTCTCTCTCTCTCATAGCACTTTCAGCCTTCTATGAATGTTCTGGCACAAGACTGAGATGGAACTAATTTATACTCAATAATATGATCCTTCCCTCCATCTAACCACTTATATATTTACTTAACACCATCCTCCTTATAGAGACAGGGAAGGAGTTGAGGGACGTTTGTATAACCGGGCAGTAGAGCCGCTCGGTCATGTAGGTGCCACCACGTGAAGGCGTCCCTCTCCATCACCTAACCATGCAGTGCCTTACCATATCCGGATCGTGGGCGGGGAGGGTGAGGAGCAGTGAGCCAGGCGGGGTGTCCTCCCTGACGTTGATGTGGGTGTGGGAGTGTGGGAAGGTGGGCGGGTTGTCGTTCACACCCACTAGCGTCACCTCCACCCACCCGCTGTCTGTGTGTCTAGCATCACTCCACCCGCCACGACCCTGAAAGCAATGGCCTAGTTTACTGAAGGTTTTGTGCCCCTTGCATCTAGGGTCCGAACCCCTGTGGTGGCAGTCATTTTAGGTGGGTGTTGGATGCTGTTGTTGTTGCTGTAAGTGGTGGTGGTGGTGGTGGTGGTGGTGGTGGTAGTGGTGGTGGTGCAACTCCAGGCTAATCTCGTTGTAAACTCAGTGAACCTCAGGAAGTTGGTGAGGTCTTTTGGTGAGATTATGTTGGACTGTGTGTGTTGTGGTTGTGCGGTGAATGTGGTGAATGTGGTGTGGTGCTGGGGATGTGCAGTGTGGGGAAAGTGGATTGTTTGTGAGTTGTGAGATGGTCTGGTCATGTGGAAAGACTGAGAGACTGACAAGGAGAGCTGTCCCCAGGTATTTAAGTTAACTCAGACTCCTTCCCTCCTGTCTCCCTACCTCCTGTCTCCCTCCCTCCTGTCTCCCTCCCTCCTGTCTCTACCCCCTATCTCTCTCCCTCCTGTCTCCTGTCTCCCTGCCCCCTGCCTCCTGTCTTACCCTGTCTGTCACCTGCACCAAGAACCGGAAGCCTCGACGCTGCTCCGGGTCTTCAAAGTCCAAATTCCTGACGGCGTAGAGTTGTCCCACCGACCCCTCAGTCCTCACGCCGAAGTGTTCCCAGCCCCAGCCACTCCTCTCCACCACCTGAAGGAGGAAGTCATTTTCTTTTATGCGAGGAAGAAGGAACCAAAGGTTGAGCCCTCAAAACAGGTAAGACAGTAAAATAAAACATTAACAATATCAACAGAGGAAAAAATTATTGTAAGGAAATATATTAACGAAAAAATAGACCTAAATTTTGCTCCAACAATCTTGATAGCATGGCAACCGTACTACAGTAGTCACAAAAGTAATTATAAAGCACTCAGAGAGCGCATGCCTCCGTCAACGCCAATAGAATCCATGTCATACAGCTGTAATTCCACCTTCCTGCCAGAAGTCACAGAGTCGATTAATTCTATGGTCTTAGTCTGCCCTGTTACACAATCTCAGAATGTGAGTCCCTCCGCCCACGTCAATAAAACGTATTATTTCCTGCACCCGGATCCGAATCCCCCTCAAGGCCTTATTAACTCTTTCTTAACCCACTGCCCACCTATCCACAAAATTTCAACTTTCTGAGATTTCTTGTAAACAAACAGACACGGCCCACGGGTGACTACATAGGCTCCGTTTAACTTCATTGGTGGAGGTAATTAACAATATCAAGAATATGGGATGATTACATGAACGCCACGAGCATTCAGCAACGAAGGAAATTTAATAAACCATGACAGTTTCAACCAAGGATACTAAATACAGCTCACCCTGTAGTAGAAATAATTTGATGTGTCGGGGTCGTTGGTAGAAAGTTCCAGCAGGGTTGCATTAGAGGGATCTTCGCTTCCCCAGGTCTCATCTACCTCAGCCTTCCACAGTTGCCGAGCCAGTCGAGGGGAATTGTCGTTCACATCCGCTAGACGCACCACCACTGTCCCTGTCCCTGTGTGTGCAATGCTGAATCACTATCTTCTAATGCTGAAAGTTGCACCTGTTGTGTGGCAATAGTGGGCGGAGTTAGGGGAATGACGTCACGAGTTTCGGCCCCTCCCATTGGCTGAGCGTAGAGTGGGAGGGACCAAGGAATGTGACGTCATGGATATCAGTACATAACATTGGTTAGTTAGGATAGTGGGCAGAACTTCAAGGAGTGACGTCAAAAAAGTCTACTACTACTACTACGAGAGGCTGCTGCTCTGGTTGAAGGAGTGATGTTAATAATTTTTATATAATTACCAGGATAATGGCTTTCATTTTTGTTGTACAGAATGTGCGTGGTGCTACTAACTGCTACTAAAACACACACACACACACACACACACACACACACACACACACACACACACACACACACACACACACACACTTTCTTCTGCAACAACAACAGCAACTACTACTACTACTACTACTACTACTGCTACTAACACACACACACACACACACACACACACACACACACACACACACACACACACACACACACACACACACTTTCTTCCGCAACAACAACAACTACTACTACTACTACTACTACTACTACTACCACACACACACACACACACACACACTTTCTTCCGCAACAACAACAACTACAACTACTACTACTTCTACTACTACTACTGCTACTAACACACACACACACACACACACACACACACACACACACACACACACTTTCTTCCACAACAACAACAACTACAACTACTACTACTTCTACTACTACAACTACTACCACCACCACCACCACCACCATCACAGCTGGCACCTTTGAGCCCCCCTCCATCTGCGGCCACCACCTGGATATGATACTCCGGCGTCGTCTCTCGGTCTAGGCAACAGATGGTGGTGGTGACGAGGCCAGTGTCGGGGTGGATGGCAAAGATGGCCTGATTTGACCTCTCCTCCATCACGTTCTTGGCGATGCTGTACGTGACCTGACCGTGACCGCTCTCCTCCTCTTCGTCCGGGTCCCATGCCCACACCACCACGGCCGAGAGGTCTGAAAGGGTCATCGTTATCATCATCATCATCATCAGTAACACCATTCATACATAATCGTCATCATCATCGTCATCATCATCTAAATCCTGCTTCCACATCATCATCATCATCATCATCCTACAATCATTATCATCATCATCCTACAATCATTATCATCATTATTTCGTTTTAGCCTCATTCACACATCATCATCATCATCATCATCATCATCATCACCCTTTCCTAAGAAGCCTGTTCACACTAATATAAGCCAGCAAACTAGTGCGTGGTACTGTAAGGAACAAACGGATGTTGATGATGATGATGATGACGCCAATAGCTATAAACACACACACACACACACACACACACACACACACACACGGTAAAGCTGTCCCAAGCTACCAACCTATCGGGCCATTTTCCTGCACTTCACCGTATATCGTTGCGTTGGGAAAGACGGGAGCGTTGTCATTCACGTCTTTCACCACCACCCTCACCACCATCTCCGCCACGTGCACCTCCCCTCTCCTCATCTCCTTCAGAAGTTCCTCCAGGGCCTCTTGCCTCTTCCTGATCCCCTCGTTCCTCTTCCTTGTATCCTCTTGGTACTCCCCATAATCTCCTCTTTCCTTCACCCTTGCCTCCTGTTCGTCTTTACTCTCATATTGCCTTTCCTCCTCCGTACTTAAGGAGAAACTGCTAAATATAGGGCACCCACCTCCCTCCGCTGAGAATTTCTTAACATACACGCGTTTTCTGCCTAATTCGTCCACATGCGGCTGATCACTTAAGGGATCCACATAATTGTCACGTGATACCCTTCCTTCACTTCCCTCTTCATATACTGACTGCCTTACGTTTGAATCTTCATGTGGATTTTCACTTACGTAGGCCCCTTTACTGGATCCTGTGTCTATACTACGGTTTTCATCTTCTGGCTGCTTCACCTGAGAGTTTTCATGAGGATCTTCAGCGAAAGGAGATTTGCGAGCTGATCCTTGGCCTATACTGTCGTCTTTAATTTCCAGATCTCTCAGGTAAGGACTTTCACGTGGCTCTTCCTTTGCCTCCTCGTGTGGTTTTTCCTTCATGGCGTGGTCGTGAGTTTCCCGAGTCAGTTCGTGTTTCTGTACCGATGTCTGGACTGGCGTAGGTGTGCGAGATGTTATGCTGCCTCTATGTCGAATTCTCTGGCTGTTTCGTCTTCTTCTCCCTTTGAAAGTTTGACTCCGGGATACCCCTTCCACTTGGCGTATATTTACATCCATGCCTGAGTCTTCTCCCTGCTCTTTACCTTCTTCCTCCTCTCTTGTTGTTCTGCCGTCTGCCCTGCTTATTTCCTCTGCATCACTCTTTGTATCTCCTTTCTCTGCTCTCACAGTTCCCATTTCCTGGATGTTGTGCATCTCAAATTCAACTTCCTCCCCTCTTGCTGCTTCCCCGCTCTCATTCTTCTCCGCGTCACTTTCATTTGCCCTCCTCTCCTTTCTCCATTTTCTTCTATATTCAATCTCTGTTTCCACTCTGGCTTTTCGCTTTTTATTGATATTGTCTGTCTGTTTTTCATCTAGTCGTTTCCTGTTTGTTCTCACTCTATTATCATCATTAACATCGCCTTCACTCTTTTCCCTTCCCGCCTTTTCTTTCGTCGTATCGCCTTTCTCCACTCTTTCTTCTCTTCTTCTTCTTTCAGTTATCCCCCCGTCTTTCTCGCCTACATAGCTTACATCTTTTTCCCTTTTTGTTCCTTTCCCTCGTCCCGTATCACTTCCCTCACTTAAAGGTCTGCTGTGTAAAGGTTTTCCACGAATCCCACACACATCACCCCCTGTTTCTTTCGGCAGTTCACTTTCATCGGACACTGACAGATGGGGAACTGCGCCAAGAGTTAAACCGAAACTTCTTCTTTTTAACCCGCCAAGACCCAGTTCTTCAGCCGTGGACAGCAATCTCCGTCTGTACCCAATTTTTTGCTGCCTCCTAAAACCTGGCTTGACTCTACTCCAACTATGCTTGAAATTGCCGCTGTGAGACGCTGCTTGTGGCTTGATCAGTGGATAGGATGAGTGAGGTGGATAGTCGTGGATGTGTGGATGGGGTAGTCTTAACTGGATCGGCGAGTGGACTGGATGTGGATGGGTGTCTTTTGGAGGTAAACGTGGGTGGACTTGAGGTAGATATGCTTGGTCAGTTCTGTGCTGGGAATGATGCTGGTGATGTTGGTGATCTGTCTGTGGATGGGTTTTGGTACGAGACACGTCTGAGGAGCTGTCTGGCTGGGGTGGGTGTAGATGTGCTCTGGCGTGTGACTTGTGAGGGTGAGCTGGAGAGTGGAGCGGATGATGATGGGTGTTTGAGCGACGAAAGTGTGGATGGTTCTCCGTTGTAAATATATAGCGTTGTCTGTGTGCATCATCATTTCGCCAAGACGAGTGTAGATCAGATTCAGGCCGTATAGCGTCATTTTGGTCATCCTCGTCTCCCTTATTGTTTTGGATTCTTTGCGAGTTTGAATTCAAAGAGAAGGCTGCAAGGCGTTCTAAAACCCCCTCTCTTCTCTCGTCCACCAACCTACCCTTGGAAAATTTATGTCTTTTGGTAATGGCGCTTGAATAGTCACGATTATTTAGCAACAACCTCCTTCTCCTCTCGCCTGTCTTTAGATTGCTTACAGGCAAATCTCCTCGTTTTCTGAGCATTCGCCGTGGAACCGGTACCTGCCTCTCACTGTTATTTAGAAGGGAATGTTTTCTGTGAACTGGATCTCCTAGTTTTATTTCGCTTTCGCTCTGGCTAACCCTTCCCTCGTGTGGTTCTCTCTCTCGCTTCTCTTTCGTTTTTATAACATGCCTGGCTTCACTGGGCGTCGCTGCCTCTACGCTTCTTGCTTCCCCTCCTGTACCAGCAATTAAAAAGGGCGAGGCGGACGTACAGG